>NC_142047.1:23111673-23413861 GCF_982192425.1 Myodes glareolus | reverse complement strand
AAGGAATATTTTGTAAAGGACAGACAGACGCCTCCCCCACCACACTGATTGCTCTCCTGTCTCGAGCTGCTGCTGCCAGAGATGATTTCGTAGTGGGTGGCAGCTAATTACATAAAGCTTTGTGATCTGTGGCTGAGTGATCAGCAGTATTCTCCAGGAGACATTAAAAGCTTAATAGGACCGGCTCTAACGCTGCCCCCTGCGCGAGTTTAATTTCAACTGCACAAAAGGTGATTCGACATTATCAAGGATGGCAAATTGGCTTCTGCTGAAACAGCGGCTCCTGGCAATGCAGCAGGAATGCCTGGAAGCCTGTGTGAAGGATGCCAAGAGCAAGACCAGGCTCAGTGGAGGCACGCTAAGAGCGCGGCTAGGTGGCTCGGGATGCTGAAGCTGCTGGTAGCAGTTGAAACAGTGAGGCATCTTGCTTGCTCACCTCATTAGAAGTCCAGCAGTGAGGCGCGTGTCTGGGTGGCGGACGCAGGCCCTTCCATCTCTGAGCTTTGCCACCCATAGTGTGGATTTATCTCAAAGGAGGAAGACTGCTTCTGCTAGAAGAATGTGGACAGTTCTGCCCCTGTAAAGCGATGACCCTGGATTCTGTCAGCTTTGCTGATGGATGAAAAATACATAGAGCTGTTCTCTCCATCCGGGATCTATTAGAGAACAGACCCGCCCCCCCCACACACACACAAAAGACACCGCGGCTCCAGAAAACGCGCACTCTCTAAGAAGGTTAAACACACCACCCCAGACCCAGCCATTCTGCCACTACATTCTTACCTAAGAGACATGGAAACATTGACACGGAAGTGATTCTACAAAAATGTTCATAGCAGCTTTATTCATAGCAGCTCTAAACTGGAAACAGCTAGTTTCCCATTGTCCATCAACAAGGAATAAATGGCTGTCTGAACTGTGGCATGGCTATGCAGTGGACGACTCCTTGGCAATGGGCAAACCGCCACCTGCTGCTGCGTCTGTGTAAGTGGGTCTCATAAACTGCTGTCAGAAAAAGTAGTTGGGGATCCCAATTCTAGCGCGCTCAAGAACACACCACGCTAATTGACAGTGAAAGAGCTGAGACTGTTCTTTCTCGGACGTGCTGATGTGATGAGTGTGGTCTTGTGCTGAGTATGGACACAGAAGTACACACAAGCAAAACCTTACTGAGCTTGGGTTAGGACTTGGGCATTTTGTGGCAGGAAATTATTTCTCAGTCAAATATGGATCCGCTGGTGCCATAGCTCCATGGTAGTATGCTTCCCCAGCATGCCCAAGGCCCTGGGGCTGTGCTCTGGCTCAAGAAGGTCTACTGCTGGGGGCTGGAGAGATGGCTCAGAGGTTAAGAGCATTGCCTGCTCTTCCAAAGGTTCTGAGTTCAATTCCCAGCAACCACATGGTGGCTCACAACCATCTGTAATGGGGTCTGGTGCCCTCTTCTGGCCTGCAAGCATACACACAGACAGAATATTGTATACATAATAAATAAATAAATAAATAAATAAATAAATAGAAGGTCTACTGCTCTGTCACTGTAAATAATCAAATAATTGGCTGGAGGGGTGGCTCAGAGGTTAACAGCATTGCCTGCTCTTCCAAAGGTCCTGAGTTCAATTCCCAGCAACCACATGGTGGCTCACAACCATCTGTAATGCGATCCGGTTCCCTCTTTCTGGCCTGCAAGTATACACACAAGCAGAACACTGTAAATGTAATAAATAAATAAATCTTTTAAAAAATTATCAAATCAGGCAAAACAATGAGAGGAAAAATGATTTACTTGTATTCTTCTATTCCCTGCAACAACCTTGAAACCACCCTAGGAAGACAACGAAGGTTTCTTAGCATCCCGAACTTTGTGGGGAACTGAAGCTCCAGCGGTTGATCGTCTTGTCCAGAGTTATGTAGGCTGCGGTGGCAGACCAGCAGGAGCACGCTGGACTCCTGCCGTGGAGGCCAGTACTCTCTGTGCCAGCCAAGCCTCATGGGTGAGCTTGGCACCCTTGGTGAGTTTCAGAGAAGTCCTGAAAGTTTTGCAGCCCGCTGCGACTGAAATGGAAGGAAAGCCCACACACTCGTTAGTCATCGACAGTTGACGATCAGACAGCTTTGCGAAGGTGGTAGGGCTTTTCAAATATCTAGCTGTTTTATTTGTTATTAAATATATTGACTGTTGGGTGAGAAAAGAAAGAACGAAACCCAACCATCCCACACACTTCTCCGTTGCGACTGTTTAGAGACAGGTTTGCCCATGTCTATCCACTTTGTTTATGTCAGAATGGGCAATTTGTCACTGATGCTGAAACTGTCAAAAGAAACATGGATTTGATTGACAAGGCCCTGAGGCTCCTCTTTCTTCCTTTCAAAATTCCAGACGTTATTTTAAAAAAAGAAGTTTTCTCCACCCTCAGGAAGGCTCTTCTGTGGGTGAAACACGTACCAAGGGAGCTTGGGGGATGTGGTTTTGGCTTTTGTGGAAACTTTATCTCCAGAGGACCCTGTCTTCTTGATTGGCTCAAATTACTCTCCATTTTCAACTGCTGTCTTTCAATGGAACCATCTGTTTTGAGGGCCATCTGTCAAGGGCTCTCTTGTGGTTGGTTGTCTGTTAAATATATTTGCAGCTAATGTTTCAAGAAAAAAGACAAAAGAAAAGCATCCCAAAGAATGAAAGGAGAAAACAGAAACAAATTTGAAGCCGTGAGTGTGCTCAGAAAGCAGTGAACTTGATTCTGTAATTCCAACATTTAAGAGGCTGAGGCAGGAGGATTGCCATGAGTTCAGGGCCAGCACGGACTGCATGTGAATTCCAGGCCTGTAATATTAGACACTGCCTTGAAGGAGGAGGAGGAGGAAGAGAAAGAGAAGAAAGCTTCTGCTAGGCACAGTCGCATACGCCTTTAATCCTAGCACTCAAGAGACAGAGGTAAGGGATCCAGCCTAGTCTACATAGCGAGTTCCATGCTAGCTAGAGCTACACAGAGAAACTCTGCCTCAAAGTCAAGTCAAAACAAACAAATCGTATTAGTCAGGGTTTTCCAGTAACAGAACATATGAAATGAATATATGGGGCTTATTGGAAAGACTTCAAGGTTGCAGTCCAGCTAAACCAACAATGACTGGCTGTGAATGGAAAGTCCAAGAATCCAGTAGCTGCTCAGTCCACAAGGCTGGATGTCTCAGCTGGTCTCTAGTATAAGCTGAACTGCCAATGAAGTAGGCTCCAATGCCAGTGAAAGAGAAGGTGCTAGAAGGAGAAGGCAAACAGGCAAAGAGCAAAAGCTTCCTTCTTCTGTGTCCTTATATAGACTTGCAGCAGGAAGTGTGGCCCTTATTAAAGGTGTGTCTTCCTGCCACAGAATCCGAATCAAAGGTGTGTATTTTCCTACCTCAAGGGTCTAGACTTGAAATAGATTCACCAACTTCCAACCAAGCCGAAAATCTTTCACACATGTACCCTCTTCTTCTGGGTTGTAGTTCTTCCAGATGTAGTCAAGTTGGCAACCGAGAATAGTCATTACACAAGTGGAACATGCTTCTTTCTATATAAACCCTAAAAAGTACTATTAGCAAATAAGGAGAGAAGGCCCTGGTGAACGTGATGGCACCCTGGTGTCTCATCATTCACTTTTCCTTTCTTAGGGCCTTTGCTTGTGATGTTTATTTTCAGCAATTAAAAACATATTTTATTTTAAATTTTCTCTTTGTGTGTGTCTATGTATGTCAGTATAGGTGCCCAAGGAAGCTGGAAGAGGACTTTGGATCTCTTGGAGTTGGACTTACAGGTAGTTGCAAACTGTCTGACACGGGTGCTAGGAATCAAACTTGGTTTAAAAACAAGCAAGTATTTCATTGATCCTGTTAATCCCACCAAACAAGAGTAAAGACCATTGCCCAAATTCTTTGGCCAAATTAAGGAAGCTTTATTTTCTGTCTAAACCTATTTTATTTCTACAGTGGAGTTTGAGAAAATACATTGAACAAAGTAAAAAGTGGGGCTTATATAGTCCCCCAAACTGCAAGGGTTTCCAAGGGTTTGGGTTATGCAAGAACTTGGCAGAACATCTCAAAATCCTGCTTTTTTATTTTTGGTTGTTGTTGATTTTTGTTTTGTGTTTGAAATAGGGTGAGCTATGAGTCGAAGCTGCCCCTGAACCTTTTGAGCCCCCAGGATGCTCTTCACAGAGAGCAGAGTTGGGATTCCTTTACCATTATCGTACTGACAATCCAAGGCCTCTCTGGAGAGGATGCATAATTATCACATTGTCATATGGGCTACTTCTTGCTGTTCAGCAATGAGCACAACAACGAAGAATCCTACTACAGAGAGAGTAGCCAGGATTCTTTATTAGGGGATTCTAGCAAGAGGGGATTCTGTATGCTACACACTTTACTGATGCTGTTTCAGTCCTGTCCATGGCCATGCAGAGCATCCCCAGTGGATCAGAGAAGGAAAGGATGCTGAAGGGACGCAAGGTCATGTTGCTAAGCAACAGGACGACTCAAACCCAGACTGGCCAACAGCTGCAGCCCAGGGTTCGCACCCCATCTCCTGTGTGTGTGTGTGTGCGTGTGCCTGTGTGAGCCCGAGGAGTCGAGAAGAGGGTATTGAATCTCCTGGAACTGGAGTTACAGACAGTTTTGAGCCACCAGGCGGTCACTGAGAACCAAACCCAGGTCCTCTGCAAGAACAGTAAGTGCTCTTAACGGCTGAGTTGGTGCCTCTCCAGCCTCCTGGTCATTTTTAAAGACCTGAGTTCTTACAGCCAACATGCCAGCAAACCAATCACTTGAGGCGTGGGGTGGTGCAGGGATGGTGTTGACTCCTTCTGGTGGCCTGGCAGTGTGACAGCAGCAGGTAGAGCTGTATCCTCAGCCTCATCCTGAGAGGACGATGCCGCATCCCTCATTGGCATGTATTTCCCTTGAACACTGGGATGCTGATCCAGCCCAGTGCACCTGTCCTTGACTCTACCTGTGCTCTCCTCTGCGGTGATTTGGTTTCCCCAAAGGCTAGCACACCTGCCAAAGTCTGCACGGATCTCCCTCTGCCTTCTCTTTGGTCTCCACCTCCATTTTTTAGGGACCTATTTGTGCTTCTTTTTAAAATTCTGCATTTCTCCTCGCTCCACGCCTTGATGCTGCTTGAGGCTTCTGGTCAAGTCAAGGAGAGAAACATCCCTCTTGCCTTTGGCCTCTTGCAAGCTGAGCTTTCCAGTGCAAACTGAACGCTCTCTCACCGGGGGGCCTGTGGCCATCACAGCCCCTTAGAGACCGTGGCTGTGTCCAACTGCTGAGAACAGGAAGCTACCCCTTACCTGACCCTGGGACTCTCTCCCCCGGGAACCTTGGCAGGTCTCATTCCAGGCAGTGAGTGACAGTCAGACGGAACAAAAGCCCATAGAGTCATGGAGGCAGAATCCATGTTATAAAGTAGGAAAGGGGATGTTTGTGGTCAGAAGAGGGACAGCATCAGGCTAAATGAAGAAGGGGACAAAATCCAGATGGGATGGTGAGCTGCTTAAATCCTATAGCCATAGGCAAGATCAATAACCTCAACTTTCTAGCAATAAGGAGAAAGCTTAATAAGGATGTCACGTGGCTATGACTATGGTGCTGTCCCCAACAGTGCTGTGTGAAGCATAGAAGAATGCTGACGTTTGTGGGAGCTTGGGGTCCTGTGCATTGGGGTTCATTAGACCAGTTTACTTTGTGTGTTTTGCTAAAACGTTGCATAATAACACATTAGGAGATGGATGAGATAACCAGGGTTCAGCTACGTGGAAGGCTGAGGCAAGAGGATCACTTGAGCCCAGGAATTCTGCTCTAGCCTGAGTAATACAGAGGGTACCCCTTTCCTGATTAAAATAAATAAATAAAAAGAAAAAAGATGAAAAATGTTGCAGAATGTTTAATGATACTTAGACATTGTACTGTGTTGTTAAAAAAAAAGAAAACCTGGCTGAAGCTGCTAACCTGGACATGTAAAACAGTGTCTGTTTTAACAAATTTTAAATATCAAGAAATTGGTTTTGGGAGATGGCTGAGCTGGAAAGTATTTGCCAAACCTGGAGTTTGGATCTCCAGAATTCAAAAAAAGCCAGATGTTGTAATCCCAGAGTTGAGGAGAGAGAGAGAGAGAGAGAGAGAGAGAGAGCCCCAGAGCTCAGTAGCCAGCCAGTCTAGTTCACCAGTGAGCTCCATGTTCATGAGAGACCCCCCCCACCTCAAAAAATAAGGCAGCAAGCCACTGAGGAAGACACACGCTGTCCACCTCTGGCCTCCATGCACATGTACACACATATGAACATACACAAATTAAAAAATTAAGCCAGGTTACCAAAAAATTAATAAAAAAACATTGTTTAAAGAAATTAAAGCAGACATGGTGGCTCACGCATATAACCTCAGACTTTGGAGGCTGAACTGAATGGATTGCTTTGAGCTCACTGCCAGCCTGGACTACCTTACTGAGAAAACAAAACAAGGCTAGCAAGATGGCTCAGTGGGTAAAGGTGCTTGCTGCCAAGCCTGATGATCTAAGTTCGATCCCCAGGACCCCACATGGTGGAAGGAGAGAACCAATTCCTGAAAGTTGTCCTCTGACATCCATACATGTGCCATGGCATTCATGCACCCCCCCCCCACAAACTGATAAAGAAATACACACAGAAATGTTTAAAAAAGAAAACCATGTAAAATACTATATTTTTTCATAGGTATGCCCCGACCCAAACAGAAAACGTATTCGCCAGTGAGATGGAAAAAAAATAAGGACACAAAGTTGGATTTGTTATGTATTTCTAACTAATTTTTAAAAGGGTTCCATTCAAGAGGCCCCGAGAACTCCCAGCACTTCAAACAAAGAAGGAAGAAAGAACGAAAAGTTTCCGACAGTTCTAAGTGTGTTTCTAAGTGGTTATCTGGCAAAGGGCTGGAAGAGGGGAGTCGGGGTAGAGCTGGCTGCCTAGGAGAAGCAGAGATCTCTCTGGACTGTTTTAATTTTTCAGAAGAATGTATTCATATATTCTGTGTAATTAAAAATTAATAAAACCCAAAATACTCTCTGTGAATACACCCCGGTGTTAGCGAGGAATCTCCATAGGCCTGAGATGGTCTTGGTTCTTTTCTATAATTGATGAACCTCCTGCTATGAGCACTGACGACTTCAGCTATCAACACTGAGAGAGGAAGGAGGGGAGATGAGCAAACAGGCTGTGGTTTCAGTTGGTTGTGGAGCATTTACCCACCATGCTACTGTGGGTGGGGCTCTGGGTTGGCGCCCAGCCCCAAAACATAAATAAATAAAAATAAAAAATATGAATACAATTAAACTGGACATGGTCATGCATACTTTTAATCCCAGTACTTGGAGGCAGAGGCAGGCAGATCTCTGTGAGTTTGAAGCTAACTTGCCTGGTTTACAAGTAAGTTACAGGCCAGCTAGGGCTCCATAGTGAGATCATAAATTTAAAAAAGAGGAAAGAAGCTCCCCCACTCTCGTCACCTGGAATCCATGGAGCCTACTCTTCCAGGCCCCGCTCCATGTCCCCTGATCCTCAGCTCTCCTCTCCAGACAGTGGTTTCCTTCTTGGTGTTCTTTAAGCTCAGGAAAAGCCCCATAGTGGGCTTGGATGTTGGCTCCCAGGAGTGGAGTATAGGCATCCTTGCCCTGGGCTTGTCAACCACTCTCCTTGCTGAGCTGGCCCCTGGAAATCCTCCTACTCTTCCGTGGGTATCGAGAATCCTTGCTAGAATTTACACTGTGCTGAGTCCTTTAGAAAAGAAGAGGAAGCCAGGCCTGGCCACACAGACCTGATGTCTCAGCTGCTCAGGAGGGTGAGGCAGGAAGATCGCAAGTTCGAGGCCATCCTGGACCACGAAGTCAGTTCAATACAATTTTGGGCAATTTAATGAGACCTGGTAGCTTTCCTAGCATGTTTGAGGTCTTGGGTTCCATCACCAGCGTTGAAAAATTAAATAAATAAATAAATAATAATAAAATACATCCTTTCTTCTCCACTTGGGGTCTCCCAACATGCCTCCCACCCCACACCCCCGAGCTCTACCACCAATACTTGTTCTCTTGGAGCTGTATTTAGTAAGCTTTCGCTGTGTGTCTAGCGTTGTTCTAGGCAAGGAGGGGCATGCCTAGCAAGTGGCAGTGACAGGCCTGGACCCCAGGCCCATAGGTGCCACATCTGGCAGAAGATCCAGAGCTACTAGGCGTTAACTCCTGTCTGATCGGAGCCTCAACACCCATCACGTCAGTCCCAAGCTGGATGTCTCCAGCAGGGCGGGCACTTCCCAAATGACCTTGCTTCCTCGCTAATTTGAAGGGGAAAAGCAAAGGCAATAGAAACCAGATTATCCCTGGCCCTAAGAAATCAAAGCTAAGATGTTAGCACATTGTTTTCCGTGCTAACTCAAAAAGAATGAACTCGCGAAGTTACAAAGCGTCTTTGGCTACAACCAGACCACGGCCTTTCAGTGCCGTGCTAGTTTGCTTTCTAGAGCTGTGATAAACACCACTGCTAAAGCAATTGGAGGAGGAAAAGGTTTATTTCATCTTAAGGTTTATAATCCGTCATGGACAGAAGCCAAGGCAGAAACCTGGAGTTAGGAGCTGAAGCAGAGGTCATAGAGGAACATGCTCACTGACTTCTCCGGGTTCACATTCAGCTACTTTTTTATACAATCACCCAGGACCACCTGCCCTCCCACATAAATTAAGTTCATCTGATAGAGGCATTTTCTTTCTTTTGGGGGTGGGGTGGGGGGATTCGAGACACAGTCTCTCTGTGTAGCCCCGGCTGTCCTGGAATTTGCTATGTAGACCAGGCTGTCCTTGAACTCAGAGATCTGAGTGCTGGGATCAAAGGTGTACGACACCCTTGCTGCCACCAATTCAGTGGAAGCATTTTCTTTCTTTCTTTCTTTCTTTCTTTCTTTCTTTCTTTCTTTCTTTCTTTCCTTCTTCCTTCCCTCCCTCCCTCCCTCCCTCCCTCCTTCCTTCCTTCCTTTTTCTGTTTGTTTTCTCTGTGTAACCCTGGAACTCGATTTGTAGACCAGGCTGGTCTTGAACTCACAGAGATACGCTTGCCTCAGCCTCCCAAGTGCTGGGATTAATGACATAAGTCACCATACCAGCAGGAGGCATGGACTTCATTTCCCAGATAACCCTAGTTTGTGTCAAGCTGACAAAAGATTGCCCAGGACAAATGGTTTCCTTCAAAGAATATCTCTGTTTCCAGGGAGACAGCCAGGCCTTTAATGAGTAAGCTTGTCTTGTCCGACTCCTTAAGTCCATACCTTGCAATTTCATATTTAGAGTAAAGATTTCTTCATTAAAAAAAAAACAAAAAAAAAACCCTTCTGGCTGGAAAAATAGCTCGGTGGGCGCAGGTGCTTGCTACACAAGCCTGGTGACTTGAATTTGCTTCCTGAAGCTCATGTCAAGGTGGAAGGAGAACGCCGACTCCCCAGAGCTGTCCTCTGCCTCTGCATGCACTCTACTGCATATGCCTACCCTCCCTCTCTTCCTCCCTCCCTCTCTCATGCACACCAAATAAAAATATTTTTTAAAAAAATTATGTTCTGATGCCTGTTGTGAAGAAATGTGGTCAAGAGCCTGGACAGATGGCTCAGCAGTTATGAGCACTGAAGGCTCTTCCAGAAAGAGGGCTTG
Organism: Myodes glareolus; assembly: GCF_982192425.1. Lineage (NCBI taxonomy): Eukaryota > Metazoa > Chordata > Mammalia > Rodentia > Cricetidae > Myodes > Myodes glareolus. Next base: position 23,404,170 of record NC_142047.1, on the reverse strand, counting down.
GGTTCAATTCCCAGCGCTCATGTGACAGGCCCACGACTGTTAGTAACAGATCCAGGGGCTCTGACATCCTCACGCAGACATACACACAGCCAAAACACCAATGCACATGAAACAAAATAAATATATATATATATATTTTAAAAAAGATATATGTTCAAAGCTCCAGATGATAATATACAAGGTTAGGCTAGGTTTTTAAGGCCAGCCTGAGCTACATAGACGGATGCTGCTGCCAAAAGGTAAAAGCTAACTAAACAACCAAACACAACGCGGCTTTATATAAAATATCCCCCAATTTAAAGCAGCCTAAATGTGCCAAATCCTGTCCAGCTGGGAAGGAAATTCTAAAATACATCCTCCCAATCAGGAATTAGAACTGTGTTCTGATTTTTGAAGGAAGGAAGGACAGGTGCCCTTCAGCAAACAGAGATGCGTTCTGGGGAAATTGGAAGCTGATGCTTATAGCTGCCCACAACTCTAAAGCCTTTTCCCAGGGGCAGTATGTGCACATGTCATGCTTTCCAAACTTGGAAGCTTCTGCGCAGCATCCGAGGAGAGCATTTTAGAAGGCTGGTTGGTTGACGGCTGGTGTCTCTACATTTGAATTTTCCCAGCTTGCAGTGAAAATAATCAACCACCAGGTGGCAGCAAATGCCCAGCAAGTGAAGTCAACCCCGCTTCAAAATTCAAGATGCGCAGTCCTGTGTGGTCCTGCGGGATAACCAGGGCTAAATGACGCTGCTGAAATTTCCTTTAGAGACGAAACCGCGTGTATCCCACCCAGGCTGACCTCACACTTGATAAACGACTGAGGATCACCTTGAACTTGTGATTCTCCGGCCCCCGCCTCGCGAGGGCTGGGATTACAGGCATGTGCTTCCATACCAGTGTGCTGGTGTAATCTACAGAACTGTTTGAGGGGAAAATGATATAGCAGTGAGCTATTTTACATCTCTCTCCATCTATGTTCAGTAACATCACATTGGTAGTGTGAAACTGGGCGGTGCTGGTTAAGAACTGCGTAATGGAGCGTTTGTGTTCCATCCCCAGCACTGAAGAAAAAAACATAAGTAAGCAAACAAACAAACAACGTAGCAATTGTGCCATGTAAACTGGCAAACCTAAAAACAAGGCTTGCTGGGGCGTAGTGGCACACACGTTTAATCCTAGCACTCAGGAGGCAGAGGGAGGTGGATCTCTGTGAGTTCAAGGACAGCCTGGTCAGGCTAGAAGCGGAAGGAAGATCTATTTGCCTCAGGGGGATGGGGGAGGGAGTGGGCAAGGCTTGTCTCTTAAAGGGACAGGACAGACCACTACAAGTATAGCCTGTCTATCAAGTTCCAGGTCACTCAGGGCTATATAGGAAAGTCCCATCTCAAAAACAAACGAACAAAACCCTTTTATTTACTTGAAAGTAAAATCGTTTTCCTGGCTCCCTATTATATGGAAAATGAGCAGGCAAGACTATTTCCAGGCATTTTCTGATTCTGCCTCCTCCTCTGGGATGGGCAAAGCCTGCTGGGATGTGTGTTGTTGGGGGAGAGAGAGATGCTGGCAGCCCTGAACATGTGCCCTCTGTGGCCTCTTGCCCCCTTCCCCTAGGGAACTTGCTGTGGTGATTTGCTGTTTTTTTGTTTTTTTGTTTTGTTTTGTTTTGTTTTTGGTTTTTTTTTTCAGCTGTCCATGTGACCCATATGTCTCTGAGGAGATACTTGAGACTGATGCAGACATGAATTTCTGCCAGGGGAGAGTTTTCTCAGGCCTGAGAGTTGCAGCCATGATGGAAGGAAACACCTACCAGTTCGGAAACAGCTTCCTCCATGAGTGTGCTTTACAGGTGCCGACGAGGAGTGGCGACAATATAGTCTCCCTGTCCCTTCTGCCCTGAGTCTGTGGCCCTGGGGATAAAGACAGCATAATCTCAGAGTCAGTGGGCAGTTCTGCAGTGCCATGGGGGAAGCCCCCCACTCACAAACTTCTTCCCTATCAAGGGGTGTCAGTTCAGACTGGTATGGGCAATACAGAGAAGCCAAGACTTGATTCCTGGAGAGGAAAAGGTGGGGACCAGGAGACCACTCATAGAGAGAGGGCAGGAAGGAATCAAGGAACTAGCCTAGAGTTGGGATGTAGGATCCACACTGTGGTCTTGGGGCCCATGGTCTAAATGGGGATATAGGATCCATACTATGGCCTTGGGGCCCATAGACCTAGAGTTGGGATGTAAGATCCACACTGTGGTCTTGGGGTCCATGGTCTAGGATTGAGATTTAGGATCCACACTGTGGTCTTGGGGCCCGTGGTCTAGAGCTGGGATGTAGGATCTACACTGTGGTCTTGGGGCCCGTGGTCTAGAGCTGGGATGTAGGATCCACACTGTGGTCTTGAGGCCCATGGTTGGGCCAAGTACCTGCCATGGATGTCCTTTGAGACTCCTCACAGTGAACATGCAGGTGGCCATGGCGGCCCAGAGAAATTGGTGTGGCCAAGTTTATCCTTAAATTTGGGTGGACCTGGCAAGGGATCTAGGCATTCCCTATCTAGGCTTTCTGGAGCCCCAGAGACAAAATCTGGTTAAGTGTACTGGTGAAGAGGTGGGTGAGGGAACAGTTCTAGGACACGTTCCTCCGGCTCCGTCGTATGAGGTTGGGAGGCAGCCTGACAGTCAGAGCTGCTGTTGAACCTTCCTCTTAGGCTGCTGCTGGACTCAGGCCTGCCTGGCTGCTGTTTCCCAGGGCTGTAGGCCTGGGAGCCCCCACTGAACCTCTGTGTATTTCTCTTGAGTGTTCCCACTCTTCTGTAAACAATCTCTTATTACAAATTTTTCCCAGTTACTCATTGATTTCCTGCCAAGATTCTAACTAGTAAAGAAAGCACCCCCTAGGGGAACATCTCAGGGGTAGGCAGGGCCCCAGGGCCGACTAGAGAATCTGTGGCTAGGTACATCTTCTCCCCATTCCAGACAGCTATGACTTCCTCAGATTTGGGGGTCACAGGTGAGGAAAGAACAAGTCAATGGAGAGATGAATCGACGCACTGTAGCCGTGGTTGGTGGCATCCATGTTGGGCGAAAGGGGTGACGTCAGCTCTACCAACCCTGCAGCCTGTCCAGACTATGCACAGGACTCAACCTGCTGCCTGGTCACACACAGCTCCTACACTCTTCCCCTCTCTCTCTCTCTCTCTCTCTCTCTCTCTCTCTCTCTCTCTCTCTCTCTCTCAGATGGGGTCTTATTATGTAGTCCTAGTTGTCCTGGACCTCACTATCTCTCTGTAGATCAGGCGGGCCTGGAACTCAGAGATCCACCTGCCTCTACCTCTGCCTCCTGGGTTCTGGGATAAAAGGCATGTGCCACCATGCTTGGCCTTTTATTATTTTCTTCTTTTTTCCTTCCTTCCTTCCTTCCTTCCTTCCTTCCTTCCTTCCTTCCTTCCTTCTTTCCTCCCTCCCTCCCTCCCTGTCTCCTTCCCTCCCTCCCTCCCTCCCTCCCTCCCTCCCTCCCTCCCTCCCTCCCTTCTTTCTTTCTTTCTTTCTTTCTTTCTTTCTTTCTTTCTTTCTTCCTTTCTTTCTGCTGCTACCTCAAGACTTTTCCTGCATTTTAATTCTTTAAATGATGCAAACCCGGCTCTTCAGTATGATCTTAAGATAAACCAGCCACATTCTAGCAGCATCAAGTCACTTTTGTTCTCTTCCAAATACTGCTTCCTGAGCCAAACTGTGGGCACCAGATCAGCCCTGCTGGTGCCGGGACCCCTCTTCTATCAGTAAGTCCCCCAGTACTTGTCACTGCGTCTAGTTCTAGGTTTGTCTGTATTTCTTTGACCTCACAGCGCCTTATCCTCACCCATTAGGACTGTGTTATTCTGAAGCAGCGGTTCTCAACCTTCCTGTGGCTGTGACCCTTTAATACAGTTCTTCATGTCATGTGACCTCAACCATAACATTATTTATTTTTATTGCTACTTCATAACTGAACACTGCTACTGTTATGAATCGTAATATAAATATTTGATACACAGGATATGGGATCCCAAAATGGGTCACAACCCACAGGTTGAGACCTACTATAGAAAATAGAGACTTGAAGATTTCTTTTTTTTTTTTAATGAGATTTTTTTTATATTTATTTATTTATTTTGTATACAATATTCTACCTGTGTGTATGCCTGCAGGCCAGAAGAGGGCACCAGACCCCATTACAGATGGTTGTGAGCCACCATGTGGTTGCTGGGAATTGAACTCAGGACCTTTGGAAGAGCAGGCAATGCTCTTAACCTCTGAGCCATCTCTCCAGCCCGAGACTTGAAGATTCCTAATAAGAACTTTGTGTTGTGTTTATATTTCCTCTCCTCTTGGAAGCTAAGCAGGGTTGGACCTGGCTAGAATCTGAATGAGAGACTGTCCAATAAGCCTGGTTAGAGTAATTTAAAGAGCACTTATGGATTATCTGCTGACTGCCCCCACACCATGGCTGAGAGGGAAACGGTCTTGAGTCCCTGATATGTGCCAGGGACTGTCCTAGACACATTCAGGCTCACAGCAGCCCTATGGAAGAGACACAGTTACTGTTCCTTTTTTTTTTTTTTTTTTTACAGATGAGACATGAGGTACAGTCGGCCAGTTGACATCCCAAGTGTAGGAGAGGGTCTGGCTAGGCAGACTGTCTCCATAGCCAGTGTTCTGAGCAACTTCACCAGGCTGTTTTACGATGGTATACTTGGCACTGACATTTCTGGAAGTAAGCAAGCCATTCCAATAATGCCCACACCAAAACGCTTAATTTGCTATAATCACGTCTCACCAACAGAGGCCGACAATCGCCCCTGTTCTGCACAGCCCCAAGGGTGAGAACGCTCAGGAACAGGGCAGGTGTGACTGAGGATGCCATTTCACACATGACTTGAAAAATAGAAAACTGCAAGTTAAAGAGTTGTTTGTCAGGCCAAGTGAGGACACGGTGTTCCTGTTCCTTGGCGGCTTGGCAGCTGGACTCCAGAAATAGTTATAAAAGAGCAGTGGCTGGGTACTTATGAAACATTGGCACCATGGCTTCTAGACCAGGACTGAAAACATCACAGCCTTGGCCGTGCCCCAGAAGGCTTAACCCAGATTCTCTTGGGAGGAAACGGCAGCGGGAACAACATGCCAGCCACACTGCACAAGCATGCAGTACCAGTAGGAGTGTAGATCTGCTTGAGTTGGTTTCCATGAGAACCGTACACCTTCATGGCACTCCACATCAGGGACTTGGGTACCTCCACCAAACACCACCAGGTTCCTTCTGTCACCAGTACAGGCAGTCACATGATTGTGGGCTAGTTCCAATTACCAATTGGGATAGAAAAACTCTCAGGAGTGGAGGCTGGGCATAGAGGAAGGGTGAGCATAAGAGAGAGAGAATGAACTGGAACAAAGTACAATGAGACATAGATATGAAAATACCATAAGGTAAGTATCACTGTGTAACCCAAAATGAATAGTGGGGCTGACAAGGTGACTCTGTCAGCAATGACTGTGCCTCCAAAGCACGAAAGCCTGAATTTGGATTCTTGTCACTCATGTAAGAAGTTGGGCACAGTGGCAAGTGCCTGTAACCCCAACACTGGGAGTGGGGACAGGTGGATGCTGGTCATTGGCCAGTTAGCCAAGCTTAATTAATAACTTTCAGGCTCAGTGAGGGACCCTGTGTCTACAAATGCAGGTGGAGAGTGATCCGGAAAAGATAGCTAATGTCTACCTCTGGCCTCCATGAACCTATGCTGCACATACACACACCTACACCGAACATACCAACACCTACACGAGCAAATGCACACACCACCCACACACGACAGCTATAAAATAATAATAATTTTAAAAAATAAATAGTGCTTGGGCTTGAGACCCAGAAGAAAATGATGGAGGCCATTTTATTTTTTCCAAATGATTTTTTGTACGGTGTTTCCATGGCTTGTAACCTTTTGCATCCATTGAAATCAGTTTCCTGGGCTAGAAATGTGGCTGCCCAGTGGTAGAGCACTTCCCTAGCAAGGCCATGGGCATGATCCCAGCACAGTGAATAATTAATTAACTTAACTCATTAATTAAGATAATCGCAAGTATCCCAGGTCCATGAGACTAAACTGCTGCTGTCTGTGGTCCCAAGAAGGTGGATTCCAGGTCTTTGTTAATCTAAGAAATCTGAGTAGCGCCAGGCATGGGGAGTGGGATGCTGGTTGAGACTTTCTTAGTCTCTGCAGTGCTGCAAGCAGAGTAGCCAGAATGGAGTCATCTGAGTGAGGCACGTGACCTCTGCCCATCCCCCCCCCCTCAGAGGGACACAAACTCCTTCCACTTACACCAAGTTGCAGGCTTCTGTTTCTTTTCTTTTTAAAATATTTATTTATTGTGATTACAGTGTTCTGTCTGCATGTATGCCTTCAGGCCAGAAGATGGCACCAAATCGCATTACAGATGGTTGTGAGCTGCCGTGTGGTTGCTGGGAATTGAACTCAGGACCTCTGAAAGAGCAGTCAGTGCTTTTAACCTCTGAGCCACCTCTCCAGCCCCTGGCCTTCTTTTTCTAGCACACAACAAGCTGTCCCCCACTGCCAACCCTTTGCTCAAGCTGTGCTTCCTTAGGATTGTAGCTCTCAGGTGTCTGTGCCAGAAGTTCCTCATTCAGGCTAGCCTCTGCATTCTCAATGAAAGCCATTCTCTGTTTAGAGTTTGGTTTTTGTTTGGGCATGGTCTTGCTCAGCAGCCTTAAATTTATAATTGCCCTGATTGAGCCTCCAGAATATTTAGGATTGCTGGTGTGTGTCATCATGTCTCATTCACTTCTGCTTCTGCTTCTTCCTTCTCTCTCCTCTTCACCTCCTTTTCCTCTTTCCCTTCCTCTTTTTTAAAACAAGATTTTCTGTTCTATAATGATCCCTCCCTAGTGTTTTGTGAGCTCCATGCTCCTCTCACCACCAAGAGCCTCAGACTTAAAACTATGTACACAGTTAGTGCACTATCAGTGGCCCTTGTACACAGTCAGTGCACCATCCATGGCCATTGTATACAGTCAGTGCACCTTCAGTGGCCCTTGTACAGAGTCAGTGCAATATCTGTGGTCATTGTACACAGTTAGTATACCATCAGTGGTCATTGTACAGAGTCAGTGCACCATCAGTGGTCACTGTACAGAGTCAGTGCACCATCCGTGGCCATTGTACAGAGTCAGTGCACCATCCGTGGCCATTGTACACACTCAGTGTGCCCTCTGTGGCCATTGTACACAGTCAGTGCATCATCAGTGGTCATTGTATACAGTCAGTGAACCATCAGTGGTCATTGTATACAGTTAGTGCACCATCAGTGGCCATTGTACAGAGTCAGTGCATCATCCGTGGCCATTGTACACAGTCAGTGCACCATCTGTGGCTGTATATATACTGTGTATATACTGTGATACAGATATACAAGATAGCTATAATCATCAGTTCACTGTTGAAAAGTAGGAGAAATTCCTGCCTAGCTAATAAAGGAGAGTCAGTCAGAAGATTGCAGAGCATTGAGCACCCAGACTCCTATTCTCACTGCTCCTACCCCAATTCCCTTCACCCAGAACCCCTACAACTCAACCAGAACACCTATAACTCAACCAGAACCCCTACAACTCGGCCAGAACCCCTACAACTCAGCCAGAACACCTATAACTCAACCAGAACCCCTACAACTCAGCCAGAACCCCTACAACTCAACCAGAACACCTACAACTCAACCAGAACAATTGTAACTCAACCAGAACACCTATAACTCAACCAGAACACCTATAACTCAACCAGAATACCCATAACTCAACCAGAACAACTGTAACTCAACCAGACCCAAACCTCATACCAAGTCTCATTCTCACATACCAAGAGGTAACTGGAGCCTGAATGGTCTACATGAGTTTATATTTTTATTTATATATTTCACAGGAAAAGGAATGTAGCATGTGATGGTTTCTTATCTTATTGTATGTGTTTTTACTTATTCTTTGAGAATTTCATACAATGTATTTTGATTATATTCTTTCCCTTATTACCAAACCTCCTAGATCACCCCCTACAACAGACCCAACTTCATGTTATTTCTCTAAAAAAAATATCTAAACAAACAAACAAACAAAACCCAGAAAAAAGCATGGAGTCTATTTTGTGTTGGCAAACTACTTCTGGGCCCGAGGCTTGCCATGTGACACACCATTGGAGAAAAATTATCTTCCCTCTCCCAGCAGCTATCAACTGCAAATATTTTCTGGGTTAGGGTGGGACTTCGTGACCATGATGGTTAATTTTAGTTGTGAACTTACTTTAATCTGGAATCAAGAGTCTCTGAGAAGCATTATCTGGGTTGGCCTGTGGATGAGGCTGTGGGAGATCGTCTTGATTTCAGTGATCAATGTGAGAGAAGCTAACTAAAAGTGGTGGGGTGCTATTCTCCTAGGTTGGGTTCTGGACCATATTTAAATTTGTTGTTGTTGTTGTTGTTTTGAGGCAGGGTTTATCTGTGTGATAGTCCAGTCTGTCTTAGAACTTGCTTTGTAGACCAGGTTGGCTTCCAACCCACAGAGCTCTGTTTGCCTTTGTTGCTGGATAAAGGTGTATGCTCCCATGTTTGGCCCATATTAAAAATTTTAAATAGGAGAAAGTAGGCTGAGCACTGTCAAACACGAGTGAGTGCATTTGTTCCACCCTACTGCCAAGTACGGACATACTACAAGCAGCTCCCCCAGGCTTCTGCAGCAGTAATGCCCACTGTAAAGAGCTGGAACTGAGAGCTGAAATACATCTTTTCTCCCCAACGCTGCTTCTGTCTGTCAGGTATTCTATCACTGCAACCAGGAAGGAAACCAGCAAGCAAAGAGATGAGGGTTGTGTGAAAACCAAATCAGGCTTTGTAGATGTCATGATGTTTGGCACTGTCCCATATCACACGCAGCAGTAGCATTTGCTTAAAGCCCCTTTGCAGACACGGCCCTGGACAGCAGGCTCTGGGGCAGCTCTGCTTCCCACCCCACAGGAGCCGTTCTGGAAGCCATGCTCCATCAGCAGACTGTTGGGGGAATTGTACTAGGGAAAAAAAAGCTGATGAGCCCCACCTGAGTGCCTTGGCTGAGTGCCTGAAGTCAGCAGCAGGAAAAATGGGGACAAATAACCCCCAGATCTGGACACTTATGAAAGTCTTCCAGCATCAGGACTGAGCTGCCCGGCACACACTCCCCGGGCCTCAGTGTCCCAGGTCTAAAGGACACTTCCTGCTCTGGTCCTTAGCCAGCTGCTGAGGGAAGATGATGAGAACAGGAAGGGGGTCACAGACCAGCCTGCCTGATACTATTTGGGTCCCCTGCTCTGACTTAGCGCTTATCTAGTACCACTCATGTTTTTGCCCTGTGCAACCGCAGGAAAAAGATTGGCGAGAGCTGGGAACACCAGGCCATACCAGGATATCTCCTATAGCAGGGCCAGACCTGAGAGTTCCTGTCTGATTTAGAGGTGAGAAAGGGGCCCATTCTTTTTTCTTTTCTTTCTTTCTTTCTTTCTTTCTTTCTTTCTTTCTTTCTCTCTCTTTTTTTTTTTTGCCTGTGTGTGTGTGTGTGTGTGTGTGTAGTTATAGACAGGGTTTCTATTTCTGTATCCCTGGCTGTCCTGGAACTCTCTCTTTGTAGACCAGGCTGGCCTAGAACTCATAGAGACCTGCCTGACTCTGGGATTAAAGGCATGTACCACCATCACCCAGCAAGAGGCCCATTTTTATGTCCCCTCATTTGAGAAGGGCAAGCGCCCTTCAGGTTTACCACTCAAAGGAAAAGTTTCAGATGCGAGAGCTAGTTCATGCTGACAGTAACTGAGGTCAGAACCTGAGGTCCTCAATTCAAAAAGGCGCCTTTTTTGCCTTCCACCTACACTGAGTCACCAAACCTGCACAGAGACCTGAATCCAGGGAGATGCCCCCAACCAGCTGAGTGATGTGAGGTGAGGTAACCTGGGTCTCAAGTCAGAAGTGTGACAGGGAGGAACATTCAAGGTGAGCATGCTCTCAGGAACGGGGCTAGAAAGAAATCAGTGGACAGAGTTCACTGAGCTCAGAACCCAAGATGACTCTCCTCATACCCAGGCACATTCAGTGCTGCTGCTGGGAACTAGGAATCCTAAGGCCCATCCCGGGGGCTCACATCCCAGGGGTTCAGGGGCTCTAAATCCAGACCATTGAACATGGCATTCCAAGGAAGAGGGGGTCAGGTGACCAACAGAGGGCAGATGAGAGCCTGGAGCGGGGCTGCTTCCTAGAAGTATCACCGCTTCTGCACCCAGCACTGTGTCCTCCTGAGCTGAGTCATTCCCACCTGGTCCCGGGTAGCGCAGAGTACACAGGAGCAGAGCTCAGGATCTGAGCACACGTACATGGATAACAACCTCCCTCCCTCCCCAGCCCCATGCTGGCTTTATCACCTGCAGCTGTTTGCTTGCTCCATGGCCTCCTTGCCTCCCGAAAGTTCCATTCCAGTTCCTTTAAGTGTGCCGGCCCTCACCCTAACCAGCATTTCATGAAACTAATCCTGCCAGCCTGCCCACCATTATACCGTGATGGATGTCACCTTACCCTGGCTGGGAATACATGCTCCCTAATTGCTGGGTTCAGACGAGTTGTGAGGGATTGGTCTCTGGTGTCACCTGTGTGTCCTCCTGCATTGTCTCTCTCTCCCACACCAGCCATACCTCACACTTGACCCTGTTTCTCTTTTGCACAACTAAAGGCAGGTGTGGAAATCTATTCCATGTTCTGGAGATAGCCAACAGTGGAGGGACCTATGGGTAAAGAAGTTAATACTAGTTCATGTGGAACTTTCCTGGGACTCCCCTGGCTTGCAGGCTTCACTGCATTCCAAGACTCTGACATGCAGTGCCTCCTCAGGAGCCAAGGGCCACATTCACAGCCTCCAACAAGAGAATGTTGTCTCTAAGTCTTAGAACATTCTGGCCAAGGGCTATAATCTGTTTTTGCTTTTTTAATATATACATATATGTGTGTGTGTGTGTACATATATACATACATACATATATATGTGTATATATATACATGCTTTTTATTAGTATAGATATCTTAGATAATACTATAATCTTGAAAGGAGGTTCACACTATCACATCAACAGTGAATTTCTGACAGAGGCAAACTGAGCACCATAATTTACACACAGAAAGACCATGCTGGAGGACAGCAGAAGTTTACTAAGGGTGCACAATGTATCTGAGAAGTTCTTAAGCCTCATCCTCGCCCTCCTCCTCCTTGAACTTCTCCTGCTCATCAGCGGTGGCATCCTGGTACTGCTGGTATCCCGACACCAGATTGTTCATGTTGCTCTCTGCCTCGGTGAACTGCATCTCGTCCTTGACTTCACCTGTGTACCATGCAGGAAGGCCTTGCGCTGGAACATGGCAGTGAACTGCTCCGAGATGCACTTGAACAGCTCCTGGATGGTGGTGCTGTTGCCAATGAAGGTGGAAGCCATCTTGAGGCCCCAGGGAGGGATGTCACACACGGCCGTCTTGACGCTGTTGGGGATCCACTTCACGAAGTAGCTGCTGTTCTTGTTCTGCACATTGAGCATCTGCTTGTCCACCTCCTTCATGCACATGCGGCCATGGAAGATGGCAGCCACGGTCAGGTAGCGGCCATGGCGCGGGTCACAGGCGGCCATCATATTCTTGGAGTCGAACATCTGCTGAGTGAGCTCAGACACTGTCAGGACCCGGTACTGCTGGCTGCCACTGCTGGTCAGGGGTGCGGAGCCTGGCATGAAGAAATGCAGGCGTGGGAAGGGCACCATGTTCAGGGCCAGCTTGCGCAGATCTGCATTCAGCTGGCCTAGGAAATGCAAGCAGGTGGCTGACACCAGGTGGCTGAGGTCACCATATGTGGGTGTGGCCAGCTTGAGGGTGCGGAAGCAGATGTTACACAGGGCCTCATTGTCAATGGAATAGGTTTCATCTGTGTTCTCCACCAGCTGGTGCACGGAGAGGGTGGCATTATAGGGCTCCACCACGGTGTCAGAGACCTTGGTGAGGGTGCGACACTGAAGGTGTTCATGACGTGGTCTGGGTACTCCTCTCGGATCTTGGTGATGAGCAGGTTCCCATGCCTGAGCCTGTGCCTCCCGCCGCCCCAGTCAGTGGGTCAGCTGGAAGCCCTGGAGACAGTCACAGCTACAGACTCCTTCCTTACTACATCCAGGATGGAGTCCACCAGCTCAGCACCCTCTGTGTAATACCCCCTTTGCCCAGTTATTTCCTGCACCACTCTGACCGAATCCAAAGTTGTCTGGCTTGAAGATCTGGCCAAAGGGTCCTGACCTCACTGAGTCCATGGTGCCAGGCTCTGGGTCCACCAGGATGGCCTGAGGCATATATTTGTGGCCAGCAGCTTCGTTGTAGTACACATTGATTCTCTCCAGCTGCAAGTCACTGTCACCATGGTAACTGCCAATGGGGTTGATGCCGCGCTCGTCGCTTATCACCTCCCAAAACTTAGCGCCAATCTGGCTGCGGCACTGGCCTGCCTGAATGCATACTATCTCAGGCATGGTGCTGGCTGCAGAAGGGGTGGGGGCTTTGGCCCTCAGTGCAGTGGTGGATGGAGGGCTAAGGAGCTACAGGACCTCAGGACTGGAATCTGAAGGCTCAGATTCATCCTGAATGGAGGTGGGGGTGATGTGGGGAGGGCTGAGATGTGTGTGGGTGTGCGTGGGAGGGGGAGGCGAGGAGGAATGATGATTTACGCAGATGTGGATCTTAGTTGTGACTTGGAGCCCACACTGGTTATCTGGTGTCCTTTCAGGATTCTGGGACCCCGAGGTCTCCTTGTGGGGATGTCTCTGCTAGCACTGTTCACAGTGTGTGGTTCTCCCAAGGGGAAGTCTTCAGCCTCTGTCTGCAATTCACACCCTCAGGGAACATTGTTCTAACTACAGTGCACATGGTTGAGCCTGAGCCAAAATTCTTACAGGGAAGTAGAGATCAGGCTGAGCTACAGAGCAAGGCTCTACCTGAAGATGAAAGTGTATGTGTATCTTGACTTTCCCCACTCCCGGCCATTGGTTTGGAAAGTTTCCTGTTGATCCTAATACAGGGGTTTGCACTTTGGCTTAATTTTCTCTGTAATTAGCATCATTTCAGCTACGAAGGCTTAGGTGTTGAAAGGGATTAAGATCAAAGTCTCTTCCCCATGTCGAGTCTGAGAAGCCCCAAGTAGAACTGGAAAAACCCTGGAGAGTTGGATTTCCCACCCCAAAGTCTCCTCCAAGTCAGCCCTCCTGAGGAACGAAAGCAGGTCTGGTCGGAGAGGCAGAGAAGGAAAGTAGAAGATGGAGACGGCTCCGCACTGTGCACATGCTCCGTGATGGACAAAAGAGCTCTGCCCCCACCAACAGCTGCTTCCCCTTCCTCGTGCGAGAGATGAAGGTCAACGTGCCTTACCTGTGTTGTTCACATATGGTGGGAGTCTAACATTTGAGTTCACAGCCCATGTCTCTTCATTGGTGTTAAATCACTCACCTCAGTCCGTATCCCAAGCCACGCAGAGACAACCAGGTCAGAATGAAGTCATCAAATCTGATTGTCTTTCACTTACTTGTTAGAAAAGACCATAGACAGCCAATATGGCAGAGTAGTCGGAAAACCAATTCAGTTCTGTAGATGCTGCTCCCTTTACTGTCCTGACACCTAAAACCAGTGACAGCCAGTGCTCCTGTCAGATGCCCATCAGCAGACACAGCCCCGGGCACCAGACGTCCCTCTGTAGATATACCCATAGGCACCAGACGTCCCTCTGCAGATCCATCCCTGAGCACACTTGGAGCAGCCCACTGGGCAGCAGACATAGCAGTCTGAGAAAGAAGAGGTATGGAGAAGGGAGGCAATGCTTACCCCTCTAGGAAGTATTTGTTCTTTGTTTATTTGTTAATTTATGAACAGGATCTGACATAGCCTATTTTGGACAAGAACTCATGATCCTCCTGCCTCGACCTCCCAGGTAGGGCTATGAATGACATGCAGTAGCACCATGCTACAATGAGAAGAAATTTTAATGAAGACCTGGGCTCTGACTCCCCTGAAAGTCCAGATGTGGTCTTTAGGGTTTGCATCCCAATGGAGATAGACTGCTTGGTTTAGGGACTAAAGACAGTGCAGAAATCTAGAGTGGGAACAGAATGATCTTCAGGGATTAAAGGACAGTCAGTGTCCCCAGAGTTACAACTCAGAACAGTAGTGACTTCTCTGCCAATCTGGTCCTTAGCCCCAGATCCCTAAACCAGCCCCCACTCCCTCTGTCTGCTGGAGGTGGCCTTTAGTCTTTGAAGCTACAGGTGCCTGAGCAGCTGCAGGGGCTGCCTGTGGGGTAGAGAAAGAAGTAGTGAGATAGAGACTCAGGCAGGAGCCAGGAAACAACCCCTGAGGCCAGCACTCACAGCTGTGCAGGTCTGGGCCTTGCTCTTCCTGTCCCAGATTGAACACATAGAAGCATGCCACTGGGCTCCTCCTCCCCTCCCCCCTTGCTTGCTGGGAAGCACAGTCATTCTCAGGTAGTTTTCCTGCTGGGACAGAAAGCAAAGTACTCCAGCCACGGTGGGTGCAGACAGGTGGTGATGGACAGACAAGACTCCACTCTTTGCTCCCCAGAAATGAGAGCCTAGAGAAGAAAGGGGATAGGAAAGTTGATAAGCTCCAAAGTTGGGTGAAGCTGATGAGAGATAAAAGAGAGAGAAAGACAGACAGAGAGGGGAGGGGAGAGAGAGAGAGCAAGAACTAGCAAGACATAGTAAGGAGTCCATTTTATTCAGATATGAAAATGTGTCCACTGAAGTCACTTACTAGAGAGGCACTGGAGCAGTTGGGTCCATAGCCAGTGAAACTGAGTTGAGATCCAATGGAACCAGCACAAAATCCGGGTTCTGGGAGGAACGTGGAAGCCCAGGAACCTGCCTGCTCACTTTATACACAAGGCCACCACGGATGTGAAAAACTCCTGCCCTGACTTTCCCCCACATCTCAGCTGTCTATGTTGTGCAGAATGCACAGTGAGGACCCACTCGTCTGCTCCCTCATTGCAGAAGGGCAAACACACTCTCTTATTAACCCACAAAGGAAAAGTCACACACGCAAGAGCCAGCCCAGCATGACAACGATTTAGGATATGACCCGAGGTCTTCATACCCCCAGAGGCACCTTCTCAACCTTCTACACTCCAGGTCTGCACAGACCTCTGGGTGCAGCCAGCAGCACCTGACCAGTTCAACGATGTCCTTGAAAGGAGAAGGGGTGTGGACGGGGGAAGATATGAACTCTGGACCCCAATCCCTGAATTTTAACAAGGCTAGATGGGCAAGGCGGCCCTGCGTTCAGGAGATTTACCAGAAAGCAAGCAGTGGACAAAGTGAGTCCACTCAGTTCAGAACTCAAGATGTGACCTCCTCTGGCTATGTCACATGGCAGCTGGGAACTGAGCACCCTAAGACCCATGCCAGGTACCTTACACCACACTGGAAGTCCTAAGCAACAATTTGAGGAGGCTGAGGCCCCACTGGGCGGTGAGTTAGGACAGAATAAGACTGGCAGCTTCCAAATTTGCACTGGGCCCATTGAAATCCACAGCACTCTTCTTCCCAGCCCAGGTAAACTGTGACCCTCATCACACAACTAGTTGTAGCTGAGCTGAGTGCGAGCTTCCCCCCAGGTGCAATCTCTGCTTGCAGAGTGCACCTGGCCAGGATGTTCCTTCTGAGCTGGCCCCTAGGCACCCGGCAGGAGGCAGGGTTTTGAACTCAGCTCTAATCTGTGTGCAGTCATTCAGCTTCTTTTTTGTGGTTCTAGCAAATTCGGTAGTGGAGGTGGTGGGGGTGTTTGCTGATGTCACCTTGGCTTCTAATACATTGCCTGTCTTTGTCCCCACCTCTATTTTGGTCTCTTTTCTATTGTATCCAGTATATTGTATCCAATAAGAAAAGAGACATAGTCATTTTTCTCTGTCCTATATTCTCCATGCAGTAGATAGACAAACAGAGCTTCTTGGCCTAAAACTATAACAATGAGCCCTTCCCAGTTCATAGACAGCAGTTTTTTTTTTAAGCAAAGCACTCCATTTAGAGTCAGAAGATTATATACGTGGGCAGCTGCCTCCAATCCCTGATCATGCCGCTGGAATTTAAAAGAGAAAATTCATCCTGGCTTTGCACCAGATTTCACCTAAGTCCCAGCAGTGGAGTCCACCCAGGGGGTGGTCTAGTGCTGCTGGGTTCTATCCCTGAGCTCCTTTCTGATCTCTGGTCCAGTGCAGCTCCAGATGTATGCACACAGTTACTCCATGAGCAGCAGTGAGGAGTGGTTACATTAGATTCCCTGCGTCTTCATATATTTATTGTTTTCCTTGGAATCTTCAATATATGGTTTTCAAACTCTTAGAATTCATTTTTTTAACCAATAATAGCATTTGAGAAACATCAGGTTTGAGGTGCATAGAAAATAATAACTGTAAGGGTCAGGTATGTGACTCAATGAGTAAAGTGTTTGGTGCTCAATCTTGAGGACCTGGGTTTGAATCCCCAGCTCCTATATGAAAAGCCAGGAGTGGTGGTCCAAGTCTGTCACCCGGGTATTGAGATGAGAATGGGTGGAGTGAGCTGGGTACCCAGAACAACTGCTCACCCAGCCTGACAGAAATAAATCAAGTTCTAATTTAAACAGAAGACCTTTTCTCAAAAAGTAAGGGGGTCACTGAGGGGCTGGTGACAGAGGCCTTTAATTCCTGCACTAAGGAAGCAGAAGCTGTTGGATCTCTGTGAGATCCAGGCCAGCCTGGTCTACAGAGTGAGTTTCTAAACTGGTTCCTATGCTACACAGAAAAACCCTGTCTTGATGAAAAAAAGAGAGAAAGAAAGAAAGAAAGGAAGGAAGGAAGGAAGAAAGAAAGGAAGGAAGAAAGAAAAAAAGAAAGAAAGAAAGAAAGAAAGAAAAAAGTAAGGTGTAAAGTGCTCCAAATTCATCATAGTCCATGTGTATGTACATCCACACAAATACCCAAGCACATGTATGTGCACACAAACACACACAGAAAATGTGCATGTACAATAAAACACACACAAAAGCACATGTGCGTGCATACACGCACACACCTAAAGTGAAAACAAACTATTAAGAACATCTAAGGATGAAATATCTGTGTGGTTGGTATTTGGGAGCACCTATATACTGAGATAGGGTCACATGTACCTCAGCCTCTTTTGTACACCTACCATCCTGCTCTTACTTCTTAATGCTGGGATTGCAGGCTGAGCCACACTTGATTCTACATCACATTTAAGTGACCTGGGAGCACAGTTAATCCTGTAATATAAGGTCCTTGGGAAACTGAGGCAGGGGAATCAAAAATTCAAGGCCAGATTGGGCTGGAAATTCTAGACAAACCTAAGAAACTTGTTAAGATCTGGTGTCAATGCCAACATCAAAGACCCTCCAACATCTCTCCACCAAGAGAAAAAAAAAACATTCAGTGTGAAGACCCAGTGTTATGCTCAGAACTCTTCATCCCTTTATAACCCACAGTGTGAGCTTACACTGGATTAGAAAGAAAATGTGAATAAAGGATTGAGCCATTTCTATGCATCTACACATACACACAGAGACACACATAGACATAACCCGGCACACAGCTGTGTCTTCCATTAAGAGGAAGTTCATGACATATTTCGACTCTCTACTAAGACACTTCCTTCTCTTTTGTGCCTGGGGTTGAAGAAGTTATGAGACCAGAACCAAATTACTGTCCCATAAAGTTCATCTGTCACCGAGTTCCTTATTTCTAAGTCACACAAGAAAACCAGAGGTCAAATCAAATTGGATTTTATTCACATATTTCACAGAAAAAGGAGGTTTAGTTATCAGTGTAGAGCTGTCTGAGAATCTCCGGGTTGGTCCACACTGTTTGCACGTGGGAGCCGCACTGTCCTCCCATCAGGCACAGCACGTGCACTTGTCAGAGGCCCCTTTGCAGACACAGCCCTGGGCACACTTGGAGCAGCCCACGGGGCAGCAGGAGCAGCAGCCTGGA
Organism: Myodes glareolus; assembly: GCF_982192425.1. NCBI lineage: Eukaryota > Metazoa > Chordata > Mammalia > Rodentia > Cricetidae > Myodes > Myodes glareolus. The sequence goes on along the minus strand of NC_142047.1, from coordinate 23,386,060 downwards.
AACACAGGAGAGGAAGAGGTCAGAGCTGCTGTCCTAGGAGCTCCTGCCACACAGGCCCTGCTGAAGACCTGCTTCTTCCCCAACAAGATGGGAGAGGAGGTTGTCTTAGGAGAGCTCGGGCCAGAGCTACTAGACTGGCCCTGGGAGCTGTAGAGCATAATGCTTTGAGAAACAATTGAACTGCCCTGAGCAGCAAAGTACATTTCTCAGAGCCAGCTCTGTGTGGGTTCCCGCTGAACCTTAGCCCCCACCCCAGCTCTCCTTCCCCACTCACTCTTCTTGCAGGAGGTGCACTTGCAGTCTTTGCAGCTACAGGAACTGCAGCGGGTGCAGGAGCTGCCTGTGTGGAGAAAAAACACAGCAGTGAGTAGAGAGAAATGCAGGATCTCAGGCAGGCCAACACCCTGTGCCCTGCTCTGTTCACTAAATCCACTCTGGATGCCAGGAATCCTAGCTCCACCTTATACAGGACAGGGTAGGTCTTGAGTCTTTGATTCCTGAGTCTCCAAGATCCCTCACCTCTCTCCTTGTCTAGGCAATTTATAATACGTTCAATAATGCTGGGGCCCAACCCAGATGCCCCCACTACCTGGATGATCAGAAGTCAGACATTTGTGTCACTAAATACTGCCTCCAACTCTGACAAAGGAGCCGTTCTGACAATATTCCTACTCCAAGGATAGATGAAGGTGCTTGCAAAGGGGAACGCGAAGAAGAACCGGTGTGAATCTACAACTAAAGCTGCTTTTCCCACCAGTTCTCTGGACTACATGCTCCACGACTACAGGAATCCTGTCTGCGATCCAACCTGGCAATTCTAAAGTCCAAGAACAGGTTGTCTCTTACCAGTGGAGCAGGAGCAGCTGGGGTCCATTCCAAGATGTGGTGAAGCTGGAGCTACAGAGCAAGGGACTAGGAGGCAGCCAGGCTGCTGGAAGTCATGGTGATCCCTAGCAGGCAGCTGCTTTCTCATAGTCCTGGGACAGGTCCGGGTGCAGAGTTTGCACCCAGCCATCAGCTGCACTTGTCTTTGCTGAGTCACACGAAGTCATGCTCCCTAACTGCTGAGCTCTGATGAGCTGTGGGGCATGGTCCCTGCTCTCACCTGCATGGGGTCCTCCTGCATTGTCTGCCTCTCCCACACCAGTCATCCAGCACATTTGTCCATATTTCTCTTTTGTACCACCTAAGGCAGATGTGGGAATCTGTTCCATGCTGTGATCACAGCCAAGGTGGAGGATTTGTTATTTATTTCTTTATTAATTTATATACAGGGTCTGACATAACCTATTTTATACATGAAATCATGATCTTCCTGCTTCTATCTCCCAAGTAGGGATATGAATTACATGCCTGCAGCACCATGCTACATGGAGGAGGCATTTTAATGAAGGCCTGGCACTGACTGCCCTGAAAGCACAGATATAAACTTTAGGCTATACATCCCAATTGACCTGCCTGGTTTACTACCTAAGAACAGTGAAGAAATGTTGGAGTGGGAGCAGAATGGTCTTCAGTGTTGTCAGCCAATGTCAGTCAACCAATGTCAACACAATGGAATTGACAGTCAATGTCAGCAACCAATTTCAGCTGAATGGAAGCTTGTTAAGATCCAAAGTGTAATGAAGCTAATGAGAAAGAGAGAGAGAGAGAGAGAGAGAGAGAGAGAGAGAGAGAGAGAGAGAGAGAATGAACATGAATCATCAGTGGGCTTCTAGCAGAGAGAGAGAACCAACAACACATGACAAAGAGGCCACTTTAGTCAGAAAGGAAAATGTGTCCCCTGAAGTCCTTTACCAGCGTGGCACTGGAGCAGTTGGGTCCATTTCCCATGAAAATGAGTTGGGATCCAATGGAACCAGCACAATATCAGGCTTTAGGAGGCACATGTAAGCCCAGGAATCTGCCTGCTCACTTTTTACTTAAGGCCACCATGGATGTGCAAATGTCGTGTGCAGACATTACCCCACATCTCAGCTGGCCTGTAGCTGATGTGCTGTGCAGAACGTGTAGTGAGGACCCAATATTCTGCTCCCTCATAGCAGAAGGGCAAACAAACTCGGATTAACCAACAAAGGAAAAGTCACACAGGCAAGAGTCAGTCCAGCATGACAGCAATTTAGTTTATGACCTGAGGTCTTCATTTGCCAAAAGTTTCCTCCTCAGCCTTCTGTCTATCCTAGAGATACCCCGGTTATGCACAGACCTCTGGGTACAGCCAGCAGCACCTGACCAGTGATGTCCTGGAAGGAGAGAAGGTTAGCATGTGTGCGGGGGGGGGGGGGGGGGGGGATATATGAACTCTATACCTCAGTCCTTGAACTTTCAGAAAGCTAGACAGCCTTCAGTAGCTCAACCAGAAAGCAAGCAGACAACAAAGTGAGTTCACTCAGTTCAGAACACAGTATGTGACCTCTTCTGCCTCAGGCCCAGTCTGAACTGAGAATTCTAAGGCCCATCCCAGGTATCAAACACAAGGCTGAAAACCAAAGCAACATTTAGAAGAGGTTGATACCCCCCCCCCGCACCCCCCGGGTGGCCTTAGGAGAGAAGGAGCCTGGAGCTTCCAGGCCTGCACTGGGCCAGGTGCAAGGGCCCCGCCCTCTGTGCAGCAGCAGTGACCTGGTGCCCACAGTCACATAAGGGGTGTGTCTGAGCTGAGTGCAAGCTTCCTGCTGAGCGCAGTCTCTGAGTGCAGAGTGCACACCTAGCAGGTGTTCCTTGTGGGGACTTCCTCAAGCAGCCTGTGGGGGGTGGAGTTTTGCTCTCAGCTCTAAGCTGTGTGCAGTCATTCCAGTGTCTGTTGGCCTGTTCTAGCACATTAGCTGAGCATCCCTCCCTCTTAGAGTTCCAAGAACCTAGTCGGGAACGATTCCCACATTCAGCCCTGCACTATGGAGTTCACCTTGATTATTCCAAAGTCTCTTTACCTCATCTGGAGATGCAAGTGTGAGTTGGAGAAATGTTTATTGATGTCACTCTTGTTTCTACCCCATTGCCTGTCTTTGTCCCTGCCCCTGTCTTTGGTTTCATTTTCCTTGTCCCCAGCAAGAGGACAGACACGGGACTTTGTCTCTCTCTGTCTTCCAATTCCCATGCAATAGATAGACAGGCATGTGTTCCTGGCTAAATAGTAGCCGGTGAGCCCTCCGTGGTCCACCCAAAGCACTTCACTTAGAGCTAGGTGATTACATATGCGGACAACATCCTCCAATCCCTGGTTATGCCTCTGGAATTTGAAAGTGGAAATTCATCCTGACTTTGCAAGGAACTTGCACTCAGTCCCAGCAATGGATCCCTCCCCGGAGGTGGTCTAGTGCTGCTGGGTTCCATCCCTGAGCTCCTTCCTTTCTCTGGGCCAATGCAGCTCTGCATGTATGCACACAGTCACACCATGAACAGCTGTGAGGAGCGGTTACATTAGATTCCCTGTGTCTTTATATATTTATTTGTTTCATGTGAAATCTTCTATATCTGGTTTTCCAACTCTTAGAATTCATTTTTTTTTTTTACCAATAATAGCATTTGAGAAACATCAGGTTTGAGGTGCATAGAAAATAATAACTGTAGTGGTTAGGTATGTGGCTCAATGAGTAAAGTGCTTGGTGCTCAATCTTGAAGACCTGAGTTTGAATCCTCAGCTTCTACATAAAAAACAAGGAGTGCTGGTACAATCTGTCACCCCAGTGTTGAGATGAGAATGGGTAGAGTGAGCTGGGTACCCAGAATAAAAGGACACCCAGCCTGGCAGAAATAAAACAAGTTCTACTTTAAACAAAAGATCTTATCTTAAAAAGTAAGGGGGTCACTGAGGGGCTGGTGACAGAGGCCTTTAATCCTGCCACTAAGGAAGCAGAAGCTGGTGATTCTCTGAGATCGAGGCCAGCTTGGTCTACAGAGTTAGTTTCTAGACTGGTTCCTATGCTACACAGAAAAATCCTGTCTTGATAAAAAAAAAAAAGAAAGAAAGGAAGGAAGGAAGGAAGGAAGGAAGAAAGAAACAAACAAACAAACAAAGAAAGGAAAAAAGAAAGAAAAGTAAGGTGTAAAGTGCTTGAATTTCACCATAGTCCATGTGTATGTACATCCACACAAATACCCAAGCACATGTATGTGCGCACACACACACACACACACAGAAAATGTTCATGTAGAATCAAACACACATGTACATGTGCGTGCATACACACACACATACACACACACACACACACACACACACACACACCTAAAGTGAAAACAAACTATTAAAAACCTCTAAGGTTGAAATATCTGTGTTGTTGGTATTTGGGAGCACCTATATTCTGAGATAGGGTGACATGTAGCTCAGCCTCTTTTGTCCACATACCATCCTGCTCTTAGTTCTTAATGCTGGGATTACAGGCTGAGCCACACTTGATTCTACATCACATTTAAGTGACCTGGGAGCACAGTTAATTCTGTAATATAAGGTCCTTGGGAAACTGAGGCAGGGGAATCAAAAATTCAAGGCCAGATTGGGCTGGAAATTCTAGACAAACCTAAGAAACTTGTTAAGATCTGGTGTCAATGCCAACATCAAAGACCCTCCAACATCTCTCCACCAAGAGAAAAAAATAACATTTAGTGTGAAGACCCAGTGTTATGCTCAGTACTCTCCATCCCTATATAACCCACAGTGTGAGCTTACACTGGATTAGAAAGAAAATGTGAATAAAGGATTGAGCCATTTCTATGCATCTACACATACACACATCTACACACATGTGCACACAGACACACATAGACATAACCCGGCACACAGCTGTGTCTTCCATTAAGAGGAAGTTCATGACATAATTCGACTTTCCATTAAGACACTTCCTTCTCTTTTGTGCCTGGGGTTGAAGAAGTTATGAGACCAGAACCAAATCCCTGTACCATAACGTTCATCTGTCACCGAGTTCCTTATTTCTAAGTCACACAAGAAAACCAGAGGTCGAATCAAATTGATTTTTTATTCACATATTTCACAGAAAAAGGAGGTTTAGTAATCAGTGTAGAGTCGTCTGAGAATCTCCGGGTTGGTCCATACTGTTTTCACCTTAGAGTTGCACTGTCCTCCCATCAGGCACAGCACGTGCACTTGTCAGAGGCCCCTTTGCAGACGCAGCCCCGGGCACACTTGGAGCAGCCCACGGGGCAGCAGGAGCAGCAGCCTGGAAACAAAGGAGAGGAAGAGGTCAGAGCTGCTGTCCTAGGAGCTCCTGCCACACAGGTCCCACTGAAGACCTGCTTCTTCCCCAACAAGAGCAGAAGGGGGTTGTCTTAGAACAGCACTGGCCTGAGCTACTGCAGTGGCCCTGGGAGCTGTTGGGGATAGTGCTGGTAAAGAGTTGAACTGCCCTGGGCAGCAAAGGACATTTCTCAGAGCCAGCTCTGTGTGGGTTACCGCTAAATCATAGACCCCACCCCAGCTCTCCTTCCCCACTCACTCTTCTTGCAGGAGGTGCACTTGCAGTCTTTGCAGCCACAGGAACTGAAGCAGGTGCAGGAGTTGCCTGTGGTGGAGAAAAAATACAGCAATGAGTAGAGAGAAATGCAGGATCTCAGGCAGGCCAACAGCCTATGCCCTGCTCTGTTCACTAAATCCACTCAGGATGCCAGGAAGCCTAGCTCCACCTTATACAGGACAGGGTAGGTCTTGAGTCTTTGATTCCCGAGTCTCAAAGATCCCTCACCTCTCTCCTTGTCTAGACAATTTATAATACGTTCAATTATGCTGGGGCCCAACCCAGATGCCCCACTACCTGGATGATCAGAAATCAGACATTTATGCAAGTAAATACTGCCTCCAACTCTGACAAAGGAGCCGTTCTTACAATATTCCTACTCCAAGGATAGATGAAGGTGCTTGAAAGGTGAATGCTAAAAAGAACCAGTTTGAATCTACAACTAAAGCTGTGATTCCCACCAGTTCTCTGGACTACATGCTCCACGACTACAGGAATCCTGTCTGCGATTCAACCCGGCAATTCTAAAGACCAAGAACAGGTTGTCTCTTACCAGTGGAGCAGGAGCAGTTGGGGTCCATTCCAAGATGTGGTGAAGGTGGAGCTACAGAGCAAGGGACTAGGAGGTAGTTAGACTGCTGGAAGTCATGGTGCTCCCTAGCAGGCAGGTGCTTTCTTATAGTCCTGGGACAGGTCCGGGTGCAGAGTTTGCACCCAGCCATCAGCTGCACTTGCCTTTGCTGAGTCACACGAAGTCATGCTCCCTAACTGCTGAGCTCTGATGAGCTGTGGGGCATGGTCCCTGCTGTCACCTGTATGGAGCCCTCCTGCATTGTCTGTCTCTTTGAAGCCAGCCTGACAGCACATTTAGCCCTGTTTCTCTTTTGTACCACTTAAGGCAGATGTGGGAATCTGTTCCATGCTGTGATCACAGCCAAAGTGGAGTATTTGTTATTTGTTTCTTTATTAATTTAGAAACAGGGCCTGACATAACCTATTTTATACATGAAATCATGATCCTCCTGCCTCTATCTCCCAGGGAGGGATATGAATTACATGCCTGCAGCACCACGCTACAAGGAGGAGGCATTTTAATGAAGGCCTGGCCCTGACTGCCCTGAAAGCACAGATATAAACTTTAGGCTTTTCATCCAAATTGACCTGCCTGGTTTACTACTTAAGAACAGTGCAGAAATGTTGGAGTGGGAGCAGAATGGTCTTCAGAGTTGTCAGCCAATGTCAGTCAACCAATGTCAACACAATGGAATTGACAGTCAATGTCAGCAACCAATTTCAGCTGAATGGAAGCTTGAAGAGATCCAAAGTGTGATGAAGTTAATGAGAGAGAGAGAGAGAGAGAGAGAGAGAGAGAGAGAGAGAGAGAGAGAACATAAACCATCAATGGGCTTCTAGCAGAGAGAGAGAACCAACAACACATGACAATGAGGCCACTTCATTCAGAAATGAAAATGTGTCCCCTGAAGTCCTTTACCAGTGTGGCACTGGAGCAGCTGGATCCATTTCCCATAAAAATGAGTTGGGATCCAATGGAATCAGCACAAAATCAGGCCTTAGGAGGCACATGAAGCCCAGGAATCTGCCTGCTCACCTTATACTTAAGGCCACCATGTGTGTGCAAATGTCATGTGCAGACATTACCCCACATCTCAGCTGGCCTGTAGCTGTCTGTACTGTGCAGAATGTGTAGTGAGGACCCACTCTTCTGCTCCCTCATGGCAGAAGGGCAAAAAAACTCTTGTAATAACCCACAATGGAAAAGTCACACAAGCAAGAGTCAGTCCAGCATGACAGCGATTGAGGTTATGACCCAAGGTCTTTATTCACCAAAAGGTTCCTCCTCAATCTACCCTAGGGCCACCCCGGTTATGCACAGACTTCTGGGTGTAGCCAGCAGCACCTGACCAATAATGTTCTGGAAGGGGAGAAAGTTAGCGTGGGGTGGGAGGATATGAACTCTATACTTCAGTCCTTGAACTTTAAGAAAGCTAGACAGCCTCCCATAGCTCAACCAGAAAGCAAGAAGAAATAAAGTGAGTTCACTCATTTTAAAACACAGTATGTGACCTCTTCTGCCTCAGGCCCAGTCTGAACTGAGAATTCTAAGGCCCATCCCAGATATAAAACACCAGGCTGAAAACCAAAGCAACATTAGAAGAGGTTGAGGACCTCCTGAGTGGCCTAAGGAAAGAAGGTGCCTGTCAGCTTCCAGGTCTGCACTGGGCCAGGTGCAAGGGCCCCGCCCTCTGTGCAGCAGCAGTGACCTGGTGCCCACAGTCACATAAGGGGTGTGTCTGAGCTGAGTGCAAGCTTCCTGCTGAGCTTAGTCTCTGAGTGCAGAGTGCACACTGAGCAGATGTTCCTTGTGTGGACTTCCTCAAGCAGCCCGCGGAGGGTGGAGTTTTGCTCTCAGCTCTAATCTGTGTGCAGTCATTCCAGCATCTGTTGGCCTGTTCTCGCAAATTCGCTGGGCATCCCTCCCCCTTAGATTTCTAAGAACCTAGTCGGTTAGGATTTCCACAGTCAGTCGTGCACTATGGAGGTCTCTTTGGTTATCCCAAAGTCTATTTACCTCATCTGGAGATGCAAGTGTGAGTTGGAGAAATGTTTATTGATGTCACCCTTGTTTCTTCCACATTGCCTGTCTTTGTCCCTGCCCCTGTCTTTTGGTTTCATTTTCCTTGTCCTCAGAAAGAGGACAGACATGGAACTTTGTTTCTCTCTGTCTTCCACTTTCCATGCAACAGACAGACAGGCATGTGTTCCTCGCTAAACAATAGGCGGTGATCCCTCCGCGGTCCATGCAAAGCACTTCATTTAGGGTCAGGTGATTACATGTGTGGGCAACTTTCTCCAATCCCTGGTCATTCTGCTGGAATTTGAAAGAGGAAATTCATCCTGACTTTGCAAGGAACTTGCACTCAGTCCCAGCAATGGATCCCTCCCAGGGGGTGTTCAAGTTCTGCTGAGTCCCATCCCTGAGCTCCTTTCTGATCTCTGTTCATTGCAGCTCCACATGTATGCACACAGTCACTCGATGAACATCTGTGAGGAGCGGTTACATTAGCGTCCCTGTGTCTTCATATTTATTGCTTTCCTGTGGAATCTTTAAAATCTGAGGTACATGCTTTTGGTATTTATTATTTTACTAAGAGTGACATTTGTGAAACTTCAAGCTTTAGGTGCATAGAAAATAATAACTGTAGGGTAGCTATGTGGCTCAATGAGTAAAGTGCTTGGTGCTCAATCTTGAGAACCCGAGTTTGAATCCCCAGCACCTAAATAAAGCCAGGTGTTGTGATACAATTCTGTTACCCCAGTGTTGAGCTGAGGATTTGTGGAAAGAGGTGGGGACTCCAGAAACGCTGGCCACCCAGTCTGGCAGAAATAAACAAACTCTAAATTCAGCAGAAGATCTTGTCTCAAACAATAAAGGTCCAGGCTGAGGTGACACTGACAGAGGCCTTTAAACCCAATATTTGGAGAACAGAAGCTGATGGGTATTTGTGAGTTATAGACCAGTCTGGTCTACAGAGTGAGTTCTAGGATAGGAACCTATGCTACACAGGGAACCCCAGTATTGCTTAAAAAAAAAACAAAAAGAAAGTATATTGTAAAGTGATAGAGAAAGATTCCCTATGTCAACCTCAGGCCTCCACATTCACCACAAACCCATGTGTATGTACATACATACAAATACCCAAGAACATGTATGTGCACACACACATGCACACACACAGCACATGTGCATGGACAAAAACCACACATATACAAACACACATGTGTGCAGAAACACACACACACACACACACACACACACAAAGTGAAAACTAACTGTAAAGAACCTCTAAGATTCAAACGTCTGGGAGGTTGGTGTCCCAATTTGTGATCACTTTTATTTCAAGAGAGAGTCACATGTAGCCCTGGCTGTCTAGTACCCAGACCATCCTGCTCCTCCTATTAATGTCGGGACTACAGCCTGTGCCACACCTGATTCTATATGGGGGCACAGCCAGTCCTGTAATCCCAGGTACTCTGGAAACCGTGATAGGGAATCAATGATTGAAGCCAGACTGGACTGCAAACTTCTAGGCCAACCTAAGACACTTGTTGAGATCTCGTGTCACAAGAGCCAACAAAGACCTTCTATCCTCTCTCCACCAAGGACAAAAAGGCTCAGTGTGAGGACCCTGTGTTACTCTCAGTACTCCCCATCCGTATATAACCCACAGTGTGACATTAAACTGGAAGAGAAAGGAAATCTGAATAAAGGATTGAGCCATTTCTGTGCCATGAGGGTGGGATTTTATGTATCTACACACATGCGTACACAGAAACACATAGACATAACCCGACACACAGCTGCTCTCTTCCATAAAGAGGAAGCTCATGACATCATCTGACTTTATCCTAGGACTCCTCCCCCTCCTTTGGGGCTGGGGTTAAAGAGGTAACAGAACAAAAACTAGATTCATGTACTATCAAGTTCATCTGTATCCCCAGTTCCTTATTTCAAAGTCATACACATATAAAAACCAGAGTTAGAATGAAATTGGCTTTTATTTACATATTTCACAGAAAAAGGAGGTTTAGTTATCAGTGTAGAGCTGTCTGAGAATCTCCGGATTGGTCCATACTGTTTTCACCTTAGAGTTGCACTGTCCTCCCATCAGGCACAGCACGTGCACTTGTCAGAGGCCCCTTTGCAGACACAGCCCTGGGCACACTTGGAGCAGCCCACGGGGCAGCAGGAGCAGCAGCCTGGAAACACAGGAGAGGAAGAGGTCAGAGCTGCTGTCCTAGGAGCTCCTGCCACACAGGCCCTGCTGAAGACCTGCTTCTTCCCCAACAAGATGGGAGAGGAGGTTGTCTTAGGAGAGCTCTGGCCAGAGCTACTAGACTGGCCCTGGGAGCTGTAGAGCATAATGCTTTGAGAAACAGTTGAACTGCCCTGAGCAGCAAAGTACATTTCTCAGAGCCAGCTCTGTGTGGGTTCCCGCTGAACCTTAGCCCCCACCCCAGCTCTCCTTCCCCACTCACTCTTCTTGCAGGAGGTGCACTTGCAGTCTTTGCAGCTACAGGAACTGCAGCGGGTGCAGGAGCTGCCTGTGTGGAGAAAAAACACAGCAGTGAGTAGAGAGAAATGCAGGATCTCAGGCAGGCCAACACCCTGGGCCCAGCTGTGTTAACTAAATCCACTCAGGATGCCAGGAAGCCTAGCTCCACCTTATACAGGACAGGGTAGGTCTTGAGTCTTTGATTCCTAAGTCTCCAAGATCCCTCACCTCTCTCCTTGTCTAGGCAATTTATAATACGTTCAATAATGCTGAGGCCCAACCCAGATGCCCCCACTACCTGGATGTTCAGAAGTCAGACATTTGTGTCACTAAATACTGCCTCCAACTCTGACAAAGCAGCCATTCTGACAATATTCCTGCTCCAAGGATAGATGAAGGTGCTTGCAAAGGGGAACGCAAAGAAGAACCAGTTTGAATCTACAACTAAAGCTGCTATTCCCACCAGTTCTCTGGACTACATGCTCCACGACTACAGGAATCCTGTCTGAGATCCAACCTGGCCATTCTAAAGTCCAAGAACAGGTTGTCTCTTACCAGTGGAGCAGGAGCAGTTGGGGTCCATTCCAAGATGTGGTGAAGGTGGAGCTACAGAGCAAGGGACTAGGAGGCAGCCAGGCTGCTGGAAGTCATGGTGATCCCTGCAGGCAGCTGCTTTCTCATAGTCCTGGGACAGGTCCGGGTGCAGAGTTTGCACCCAGCCATCAGCTGCACTTGCCTTTGCTGAGTCACACGAAGTCATGCTCCCTAACTGCTGAGCTCTGATGAGCTGTGGGGCATGGTCCCTGCTGTCACCTGTATGGAGCCCTCCTGCATTGTCTGCCTCTCCCACACCAGCCATACAGCATATTTGGCCCTGTTTCTCTTTTGTACCACCTAAGGCAGATGTGGGAATCTGTTCCATGCTGTGATCACAGCCAAGGTGGAGTAATTGTTATTTATTTCTTTATTAATTTATATACAGGGTCTGACATAACCTATTTTATACATGAAATCATGATCTTCCTGCTTCTATCTCCCAAGTAGGGATATGAATTACATGCCTGCAGCACCATGCTACCATGAGGAGGCATTTTAATGAAGGCCTGGGCACTGACTGCCCTGAAAGCACAGATATAAACTTTAGGCTATACATCCAAATTGACCTGCCTGGTTTACTACCTAAGAACAGTGCAGAAATGTTGGAGTGGGAGCAGAATGGTCTTCAGTGTTGTCAGCCAATGTCAGTCAACCAATGTCAACACAATGGAATTGACAGTCAATGTCAGCAACCAATTTCAGCTGAATGGAAGCTTGAAGAGATCCAAAGTGTGATGAAGCTAATGAGAGAGAGAGAGAGAGAGAGAGAGAGAGAGAGAGAGAGAGAACGAACATGAATCATCAATGGGCTTCTAGCAGAAAAAAAGAACCAGCAGCACATGACAATGAGGCCACTTTATTCAGATATGAAAATGTGTCCACTGAAGTCCTTTACCAGTGTGGCACTGGAGCAGCTGGGTCCATTTCCCATGGAAACGAGTTGGGATCCAATGGAACCAGCACAAAATCAGGCTTTAGGAGGCACATGTAAGCCCAGGAATCTGCCTGCTCACCTTATACTTAAGGCCGCCATGTGCGTGCAAATGTCGTGTGCAGACATTACCCCATATCTCAGCTGGCCTGTAGCTGTTTGTGCTGTGCAGAACGTGCAGTGAGGACCCACTATTCTGCTCCCTCATAGCAGAAGGGCAAACAAACTCTCATATTAACCAACAAAGTAAAAGTCACACATGCAAGAGTCAGTCCAGCAGGACAGCGACTTAGTTTATGACCTGAGGTCTTCATTTGCCAAAAGTTTCCTCCTCAGCCTTCTGTCTATCCTAGAGATACCCCGGTTATGCACAGACCTCTGGGTGCAGCCAGCAGCACCTGACCAATGATGTCCTGGAAGGGGAGAAGGTCAGCGTGGGGTGGGGGTATATGAACTCTATACCTCAGTCCTTGAACTTTAATAAAGCTAGACAGCCTTCAGTAGCTCAACCAGAAAGCAAGCAGACAACAAAGTGAGTTCACTCAGTTCAGAACACAGTATGTGACCTCTTCTGCCTCAGGCCCAGTCTGAACTGAGAATTCTAAGGCCCATCCCAGGTATCAAACACCAGGCTGAAAACCAAAGCAACATTTAGAAGAGGTTGAGGCCCCCCCCCACCCCCTGGGTGGCCTTAGGAGAGAAGGAGCCTGGAGCTTCCAGGCCTGCACTGGGCCAGGTGCAAGGGCCCCGCCCTCTGTGCAGCAGCAGTGACCTGGTGCCCACAGTCACACAAGGGGTGTGTCTGAGCTGAGTGCAAGCTTCCTGCTGAGCGCAGTCTCTGAGTGCAGAGTGCACACCGAGCAGGTGTTCCTTGTGGGGACTTCCTCAAGCATCCTGCGGGGGGGGTGGAGTTTTGCTCTCAGCTCTAAGCTGTGTGCAGTCATTCCAGTGTCTGTTGGCCTGTTCTAGCACATTAGCTGAGCATCCCTCCCTCTTAGAGTTCCAAGAACCTAGTCGGGAACGATTCCCACATTCAGCCCTGCACTATGGAGGTCACCTTGGTTATTCCAAAGTCTCTTTACCTCATCTGGAGATGCAAGTGTGAGTTGGAGAAATGTTTATTGATGTCACTCTTGTTTCTACCCCATTGCCTGTCTTTGTCCCTACCCCTGTCTTTGGTTTCATTTTCCTTGTCCCCAGCAAGAGGACAGACACGGGACTTTGTCTCTCTCTGTCTTCCAATTCCCATGCAATAGATAGACAGGCATGTGTTCCTGGCTAAATAGTAGCCGGTGAGCCCTCCGTGGTCCACCCATAGCACTTCACTTAGAGCCAGGTGATTACATATGCGGACAACATCCTCCAATCCCTGGTTATGCCTCTGGAATTTGAAAGTGGAAATTCATCCTGACTTTGCAAGGAACTTGCACTCAGTCCCAGCAATGGATCCCTCCCCGGAGGTGGTCTAGTGCTGCTGGGTTCCATCCCTGAGCTCCTTCCTTTCTCTGGGCCAATGCAGCTCTGCATGTATGCACACAGTCACACCATGAACAGCTGTGAGGAGCGGTTACATTAGATTCCCTGTGTCTTTATATATTTATTTGTTTCCTGTGGAATCTTTAATATCTGGTTTTCCAACTCTTAGAATTCATTTTTTTTTTTACCAATAATAGCATTTGAGAAACATCAGGTTTGAGGTGCATAGAAAATAATAACTGTAGTGGTTAGATATGTGGCTCAATGAGTAAAGTGCTTGGTGCTCAATCTTGAAGACCTGAGTTTGAATCCCCAGCTTCTACATAAAAAACAAGGAGTGCTGTTACAATCTGTCACCCCAGTGTTGAGATGAGAATGGGTAGAGTGAGCTGGGTACCCAGAATAAAAGGACACCCAGCCTGGCAGAAATAAAACAAGTTCTAATTTAAACAAAAGATCTTATCTTAAAAAGTAAGGGGGTCACTGAGGGGCTGGTGACAGAGGCCTTTAATCCTGCCACTAAGGAAGCAGAAGTTGGTGATTCTCTGTGAGATCGAGGCCACCTTGGTCTACAGAGTTAGTTTCTAGACTGGTTCCTATGCTACACAGAAAAATCCTGTCTTGATAAAAAAAAAGAAAGAAAGAAAGGAAGGAAGGAAGGAAGGAAGAAAGAAAGAAACAAAGAAAGGAAGAAAGAAAGAAAAGTAAGGTGTAAAGTGCTCGAATTTCACCATAGTCCATGTGTATGTACATCCACACAAATACCCAAGCACATGTATGTGCACACACACACACACACACACACACAGAGAAAATGTTCATGTAGAATCAAACACACATGTACATGTGCGTGCATACACACACACATACACACACACACACACACACACACACACACACACACACACACACACACCTAAAGTGAAAACAAACTATTAAGAACCTCTAAGGATGAAATATCTGTGTTGTTGGTATTTGGGAGCACCTATATTCTGAGATAGGGTCACATGTGGCTCAGCCTCTTTTGTCCACATACCATCCTGCTCTTAGTTCTTAATGCTGGGATTGCAGGCTGAGCCACACTTGATTCTACATCACATTTAAGTGGCCTGGGAGCACAGTTAATTCTGTAATATAAGGTCCTTGGGAAACTGAGGCAGGGGAAACAAAAATTCAAGGCCAGATTGGGCTGGAAATTCTAGACAAACCTAAGAAACTTGTTAAGATCTGGTGTCAATACCAACATCAAAGACCCTCAAACATCTCTCCACCAAGAGAAAAAAATAACATTTAGTGTGAAGACCCAGTGTTATGCTCAGTACTCTCCATCCCTATATAAGCCACAGTGTGAGCTTACACTGGATTAGAAAGAAAATGTGAATAAAGGATTGAGCCATTTCTATGCATCTACATATACACACATCTACACACATGTGCACACAGACACACATAGACATAACCCGGCACACAGCTGTGTCTTCCATTAAGAGGAAGTTCATGACATAATTCGACTTTCCATTAAGACACTTCCTTCTCTTTTGTGCCTGGGGTTGAAGAAGTTATGAGACCAGAACCAAATCCCTGTACCATAACGTTCATCTGTCACCCAGTTCCTTATTTCTAAGTCACACAAGAAAACCAGAGGTCGAATCAAACTGATTTTTTATTCACATATTTCACAGAAAAAGGAGGTTTAGTAATCAGTGTAGAGTCGTCTGAGAATCTCCGGGTTGGTCCATACTGTTTTCACCTTAGAGTTGCACTGTCCTCCCATCAGGCACAGCATGTGCACTTGTCAGAGGCCCCTTTGCAGACGCAGCCCCGGGCACACTTGGAGCAGCCCACGGGGCAGCAGGAGCAGAAGCCTGGAAACAAAGGAGAGGAAGAGGTCAGAGCTGCTGTCCTAGGAGCTCCTGCCACACAGGTCCCACTGAAGACCTGCTTCTTCCCCAACAAGAGCAGAAGGGGGTTGTCTTAGAACAGCACTGGCCTGAGCTACTGCAGTGGCCCTGGGAGCTGTTGGGGATAGTGCTGGTAAAGAGTTGAACTGCCCTGGGCAGCAAAGGACATTTCTCAGAGCCAGCTCTGTGTGGGTTACCGCTAAATCATAGACCCCACCCCAGCTCTCCTTCCCCACTCACTCTTCTTGCAGGAGGTGCACTTGCAGTCTTTGCAGCCACAGGAGCTGGAGCAGTTGCAGGAGCTGCCTGTGGAGGAGAAAAAATACAGCAATGAGTAGAGAGAAATGCAGGACCTCAGGCAGGCCAACACCCTGGGCCCAGCTGTGTTAACTAAATCCACTCAGGATGCCAGGAAGCCTAGCTCCACCTTATACAGGACAGGGTAGGTCTTGAGTCCTTGATTCCTGAGTCCCAAAGATCCCTCACCTCTCTCCTTGTCTAGGCAATTTATAATACGTTCAATAATGCTGGGGCCCAACCCAGATGCCCCACTACCTGGATGATTAGAAGTCAGACATTTGTGCCAGTAAATACTGCCTCCAACTCTGACAAAAAAGCCGTTCTGACAATATTCATAGTCCAAGGATAGATGAAGGTGCTTGCAAAGGGGAATGCTAAAAAGAACCGGTATGAATCTACAACTAAAGCTGATATTTCCACCAATACTCTGGACTACATGCTCCACGACTACAGGAATCCTGTCTGAGATCCAACCTGGCAATTCTAAAGTCCAAGAACAGGTTGTCTCTTACCAGTGGAGCAGGAGCAGCTGGGGTCCATTCCAAGATGTGGTGAAGGTGGAGCTACAGAGCAAGGGACTAGGAGGCAGCCAGGCTGCTGGAAGTCATGGTGATCCCTAGCAGGCAGCTGCTTTCTCATAGTCCTGGGACAGGTCCGGGTGCAGAGTTTGCACCCAGCCATCAGCTGCACTTGCCTTTGCTGAGTCACACGAAGTCATGCTCCCTAACTGCTGAGCTCTGATGAGCTGTGGGGCATGGTCCCTGCTCTCACCTGCATGGGGTCCTCCTGCATTGTCTGCCTCTCCCACACCAGTCATACAGCACATTTGTCCATGTTTCTCTCTTGTACCACCTAAAGCAGATGTGGGAATCTGTTCCCATGCTGTGGCCACAGCCAAGGTGAAGTATTTGTTATTTGTGTCTTTATTAATTTATAAACAGGGCCAGACATAACCTATTTTATAGATGAAATCATGATCCTCCTGCCTCTACCCCCCAGGTAGGGATATGAATTACATGCCTGCAGCACCACGCTACAATGAGGAGGCATTTTAATGAAGGCCTGGCACTGACTGCCCTGAAAGCACAGATATAAACTTTAGGCTATACATCCCAATTGACCTGCCTGGTTTACTACCTAAGAACAGTGAAGAAATGTTGGAGTGGGAGCAGAATGGTCTTCAGTGTTGTCAGCCAATGTCAGTCAACCAATGTCAACACAATGGAATTGACAGTCAATGTCAGGAACCAATTTCAGCTGAATGGAAGCTTGAAAACATCCAAAGTGTAATGAAGCTAATGACAGAGACAGAGACAGAGAGAGACAGAGAGAGAGAGAGAGAGAGAGAGAGAGAGAGAGAGAGAACGAACATGAACCATCAATGGGCTTCTAGCAGAGAAAAAGAACCAGCAGCACATGACAATGAGGCCACTTTATTCAGATATGAAAATGTGTCCACTGAAGTCCTTTACCAGTGTGGCACTGGAGCAGCTGGGTCCATTTCCCATGGAAACGAGTTGGGATCCAATGGAACCAGCACAAAATCAGGCTTTAGGAGGGATTATGGAAGCCCAGGAATCTGCCTGCTCACTTTATACTTAAGGCCGCCATGTGCGTGCAAATGTCATGTGCAAACATTACCCCATATCTCAGCTGGCCTGTAGCTGTTTGTGCTGTGCAGAACGTGCAGTGAGGACCCACTATTCTGCTCCCTCATAGCAGAAGGGCAAACAAACTCTCATATTAACCAACAAAGTAAAAGTCACACATGCAAGAGTCAGTCCAGCAGGACAGCGACTTAGTTTATGACCCGATGTCTTCATTTTCCAAAAGTTTCCTCCTCAGCCTTCTCTCTATCCTAAAGATACCCCGGTTATGCACAGACCTCTGGGTGCAGCCAGCAGCACCTGACCAATGATGTCCTGGAAGGGGAGAAGGTCAGCGTAGGGTGGGGGTATATGAACTCTATACCTCAGTCTTTGAACTTTAATAAAGCTAGACAGCCTTCAGTAGCTCAACCAGAAAGCAAGCAGACAACAAAGTGAGTTCACTCAGTTCAGAACACAGTATGTGACCTCTTCTGCCTCAGGCCCAGTCTGAACTGAGAATTCTAAGGCCCATCCCAGGTATCAAACACCAGGCTGAAAACCAAAGCAACATTTAGAAGAGGTTGAGGCCTCCCCCCCCCCCCCCCCCCCCGCCGGGTGTCCTTAGGAAAGAAGGAGCCTGGAGCTTCCAGGCCTGCAGGCCCTGCCCTCTGTGCAGCAGCAGTGACCTGGTGCCCACAGTCGCATAAGGGGTGTGTTTGAGCCGAGTGCAAGCTTCTTTCTGAGCGCAGTTTCTGAGTGTAGAGTGCACACAGAGCAAGTGTTTTTTGTGTGGACTTTCTCAAGCAGCCGGCGGAGGGTGGAGTTTTGCTCTCAGCTCTAATCTGTGTGCAGTCATTCCAGAGTCTGTTGGCCTGTTCTAGCAAATTCGCTGGGCATCCCTCCCTCTTAGAGTTCCAAGAACCTAGTCGGGAACGATTCCCACATTCAGCCCTGCACTATGGAGGTCACTCCAGTTATCCCAAAGTCTCTTTACCTCATCTGGAGACGCAAGTGTGAGTTGGAGAAATGTTTATTGATGTCACCCTTGTTTCTACCACATTACCTGTCTTTGTCCCTGCCCCTGTCTTTGGTTTCATTTTCCTTGTACCCAGAAAGAGGACAGACACGGGACTTTGTCTCTCTCTGTCTTCCACTTTCCATGCAACAGACAGACAGGCATGTGTTCCTGGCTAAACAATAGGCGGTGATCCCTCCGTGGTCCACGCAAAGAACTTCACTTAGAGTCAGGTGATTACATGTGTGGGCAACTTTCTCCAATCCCTGGTCATTCTGCTGGAATTTGAAAGAGGAAATTCATCCTGACTTTGCAAGGAACTTGCACTCAGTCCCAGCAATGGAGCCCTCCCAGGGGTTTGTCTAGTGCTGCTGAGTTCCATCCTGAGCTCCTTCCTGATCTCTGTGCAGTGCAGCTCCACATGTATGCACACAGTCACTCGATGGACAGCTGTGAGGAGCGGTTACATTAGAGTCCCTGTGTCTTCATATTTATTGTTTTCCTGTGGAATCTTTAAAATCTGAGTTTCATGCTCTTGGAATTTAATTATTTTACTAAGAGTAGCATTTGTGAAACTTCAGGCTTGAGGTGCATAGAAAATAATAACTGTAGGGTTAGGTATGTGGCTCAATGAGTAAAGTGCTTGGTGCTCAATCTTGAGGACCTGAGTTTGAATCCCCAGCTCCTACATAAAAGGTCAGGAATGGTGGTAAAAGTCTGTCACTCCAGTGTTGACCTGAGGGTTTGTTGAGATTGGTGGGTAACCAAAATTGCTGGCCATTCACCGTGGTAGAAATAAAGCAAATTCTAAATTCAGCAGAAGATCTTATCTCAAGCAGTAAGGTAGAAGCTGAGGCACGGGTGACACAGCCCTTAATTCCAGCACTAGGGAAGCAGAAGCTGATGGGTCTCTGTGAGTTCACAAACAGCCTGGTCTACAGAGTGAGTCCAGGACAGTCTCCTATGTTACAGAGAGAAACCCAGTCTTGGTTAAAAAAAAAAAATGTCAATAAAGTAAGTTGTAAAGTGATCGAGGAAGATTCCCTATGTCAACCCCAGGCCTCCACATTCACCACAAGCCCATGTATGTGTACATACACACAAATACCCAAGCACATGTATGTGCACGCACACACACATGCACACACAGCACATGTGCATGAACAAACAAACCCACATACATGACCACATGTGTGTGCATACACACACACATACACACAAACATACAAAGTAAAAACAAACTATTAAGAACCTCTGGCTGGGTCATGTGTCAACTGGGAACTTAGCATCCTAAGGCCCTTGCTAGGTACCTTACACCATGCTGGAAGTCCTAAGTAACAATTTGAGAAGGCCCAGATCCCACTGGGTGGTGAGTTAGGACAGAATAAGTCTGGCAGCTTCCAAATTTGCACTGGGCCCATTGAAATCCACAGCACTCTTAGCAGAGTAGGTGAACTTGTGACCTTCATCACACTACTGGGTGTGACTGAGCTGAGTGCAAGCTTCCCCAGGGTGCAGTCTCTGCTTGCAGAGTGCACCTGGCCTTCTGAGCAGGCCCCTGGGTGGCCTGCGGGAGGCGGGGCTTTGCATTCAGCTCTAATCTGTGTGCTGTCATTTAGCTTCTTTTTTCTGGTCCTAGCAAACTCGATGGAGGTGGAGGGGGGTGTTTGCAGATGTCACCTTGCTTCTAACACATTGCCAGTCTTTGTCTCCACCTCCATCTATGGCCTCATTTCTGTTGTATCCAGTAAGAGGAGAGACACAGTAATTTGTCTCTGTCTTACATTTTCCATGCTGCACATACAAAAGCATGGCTTCTTGGCCCAAAGCTATAGCCAGTGAGCCCTTCCCAGTCCATGGACGGTTCGATGCAAAGCAATTCATTTAGAGTCAGAAGATTACATACATGGGCAACTTCCTCCAATCCCTGGTCACACGCCTGGAATTTGAAAGAGGAAATTCATCCTGACTTTGCAAGGAATGTGCACCCAAGTCCCAGCAATGGAGCCCTCCCAGGGGGTGGTCTAGTGCTGCTGGGTTCCATCCCTGAGCTCCTTGCTGATTTCTGGGCCAGTGCAGCTCCACATGTATGCACATAGTCACTCGATGAACAGCTGTGAGGAGTGGTTAGGTTAGAGTCCCTGTGTCTTCATATATTTATTGTTTTCCTACTGAAGCCTCAAAAACTGAGTTTCATGCTGTTGGAATTTATATTTGTACAGATAGTATCATTTGAGAAACATCAGGCTAGAGGTGCATAGAAAATAATAACCGTGAGGTACATGGCTCAATGAGTAAAGTGCTTGCTGCTCAACCTTGGGGAACTCAGTTTGAATCCCCAGCTCCTACATAAAAAGCCAGGAGTGGTGGTACAATCTGTCACCCCAGTGTTGAGCTGAGGGTATGTGGAGAGAGAGGGTCCCCAGGGTTTGCTGGCTATGCATCCTGGCAGAAGTAAAGCAAGGTCTAAATTCAGTTGAAGCTGAAGATCTTGTCTCAAAAAATATCAGGGGGAGGTTGGGCCTTCAATCCCAGCACTAGGGAAGCAGAAGTCAGTGCATCTCTGAGTTTGAGGCCAGCCTGGTCTACACAGTGAGTTCAAGGACAGCCAGGGTTACACAGAGAAACCCTGTCTCAAAAAGAAGAAGAAGAAGAAGAAGAAGAAGAAGAAGAAGAAGAAGAAGAGGAGGAGGAGGAGGAGGAGGAGGAGGAGGAGGAGGAGGAGGAGGAGGAGGAGGAGGAGGAGGAGGAGGAAGAGGAGGAGGAAGAGGAGGAGGAGGAGGAGGAAGAGGAGGGAGAGGAGGAAAAGGAGGAAGGGAAGAAGAAGAAGAAGGGTGTAAAGTGATAAAGATTCCCTATGTCATCAATATCAATCTCAGCCTCCATGTTCACCAGAATCATGTGTGTACACATACACACTCATACAGAAGCACATGTGCATGCACACACATACACAACCTCATGTGCATGCACACATAAACACATACACAAGCACATGTACGTGCTTACAGACACACACCCAAAGAGAAAAGGACAATTGAGATCTTCTAAGGATCCAACAGCTGGGAGTTGGTTGTTCCACTATGTGAGTACTTTTATTTTGAGATAGGGTCCCATGTAGCTCAGGCTGTCTAGTAACCCAGACCATCCTGCTCCTACTTCTTAATGTTGGGATCACAGGCACGAGCCACACCTGATTATACATCACATTTATATGGCCTCACGCACAGTCTAAAGTCCTTGGGAAACTGAGGCAGGGAAACTAAAAATTCAAGCCAGACTAGGCTGCAAAATTCTAGGCCAACTTAAGAAACTTGTTGAGATCTGTTGTCAAAGCAGTCATCAAAGACCCTCTAACATGTCTCCAGCAGAATAAATAAATGAAGAGGCTCAGTGTTAAGGATCCCTGACTAGCATGCCAGTCAGCCTGTGTTCATCTCAGTACCCCCTCATATGCCCCACAATGTGAGGCACTGATACTGGAATAGAGAGAGAAGGTGAAGAGATGATAGAGGCTTTTCTGTGTTGCGAGGGTGAGATACTGAGCATCTACACCTGCACTCTCCTAACCCGGCACACAGCTGCTGTCTTCCTTTGAGAGGAAGCTCATGGCATAATTCAACTTTATCCTAAGACACTTTCCCCTCCTTTGGAGCAGGAGGTGAAGAGGTAAAGGGACCAGAACCAGATCCCTGTACTATCAAGTTCATCTATCACACAGTTCCTTATTTCAAAGTCACACAAAGAAAACCAGAGTTAGAATCAAATTGGCTTTTTATTCACATATTTCATAGAAAAAAAGCAGATTTATAAACACGGTAAAGCTGTATGAAACACTTTGGGTTGGTCCACACTATTTACACCTCGGAGCTGCTGCACTGTCCTCCCATCAGGCACAGCACGTGCACTTGTCAGAGGCCCCTTTGCAGACACAGCCCTGGGCACACTTGGAGCAGCCCACGGGGCAGCAGGAGCAGCAGCCTGGAAACAAAGGAGAGGAAGAGGTCAGAGCTGCTGAGTGGCCCTGGGAGCTGTAGGGCATAGTGCTTGGAGAAACAGTTGAACTGCCCTGGGCAGCAAAAGATATTTCTCAGAGCCAGCTCTCTGTGGGTTCCCGCTGAACTGTAGCCCTCACCCCAACTCTCCTTCCCCACTCACTCTTCTTGCAGGAGGTGCACTTGCAGTCTTTGCAGCCACAGGAGCTGGAGCAGGTGCAGGAGTTGCCTGTGGAGGAGAAAAAACACAGCAGTGAGTAGAGAGAAATGCAGGGTCCCTGTGGGGCCAACACCATGTGCCCAGCTCAGTTCATTAAATCCAACCCAGGACTCCAGGGAGCCTAGCTCCATCTCTCTTGGGATAGGGCAGGGCTTGTGTCTTCCATTCCTAGACACAAAGGACCTCACCTCCTAGTCATAATACCGTTAATAATGCCTAGGGCTCTACCCAGATATCCCCCACTACTTGAGTGTTCAGGAGCCAGACATTTGTGCGCCTAAATACTGCCTCCAACCTCGACAAAGGAGTCGTTCGGATAATATCCCTACTCCAAGGATCGATGAAGGTGCTTGTAAAATGGGACGTTAAATTAACTAGAATGAATCTCCAACTGAAGGCGCTATTCCCGTCAATACTCTTCTACATCCTCCAGGACAGCAGGAATCCGGTCTGCGATCCTGACTGGCAATTCTAAAGACGAAGAACTGGGCTTCTCTTACCTGTGGAGCAGGAGCAGTTGGGGTCCATTCTGAGCTGGTGAAGCTGGAGCTGTGGAGCAAGTGACTAGGAGGCGGTCAGGCTGCTGGAAGTCCTGCTGACGCCTAGCGGGCGGCCTGCTTTCTTTATAGTCGTGGGACCGGACCGTGCGCAGAGTTTGCACACAGTAAGCGGTTGAACCGGCCTTCGCTGAGTCACGCGCCCCGCGTCCTTGGCAGAGCCGAGCGCACTCTTCGGGTGGGGTGCAGAGCTCCCTAGGGCGCTGGCATGCACAGCGGGTCCGTCCCTTTTGGCGCAACTGGCCCGGGAAGGACAATCTGTGTGATGTGTGCTACATCATGTCCCCGTAGTTTTTCCTGAGATTACAGTCAATCTTTTCTAGCGAAATCTCACCCCGGACCGTCTCCCTAAACTCATGGGAGGAGCTCCGCTTTCAGTTTCTCCTTTCCGGGAATTCCTGGGCAGCTCCCAGCCGGGTCACCATTGCTCTGAATCAAAAACAGCAAAAGTCGAAGAGACAGTTATGTAAAAAGACTAGCCTTGACTATGAACTTTTCCGGTCCTCACTGTCCCTCTGTGCCCTATCACAGTCGTTGGGACACAGCAGCAGGGCCCACACATCTCAGCACATCCAGTCTCGGTTCCTGAGAAGTCTAGGCACGTTGTCCAGGGCTGGGGGCCCACACACCTTAACCTATCTGCTCTACTCCTGGATAGTGTGGAAAATAGGGGATGCCGTCCCCGCAGCGGGATCATTTTAGGTGGTATCCAGGGACCGCATTAGACACGAAGCAAAAGAAACGGCGATTTATTTATTTATTTATTTCATTGTGCCTGACTATTCTGCTGTCAGGCCCTGTTTAATTAAGTTCAAGCCTCTTGCTCAGTATCTCAGACCTGGGTAGTTGTGCATGATTTGAAGTTCCATAGTCTCCCTTTGCTCTTGATGGGCCTCCCCTTTAACTGGTGTTCTTGATAGAGACCCTCTTGCGTCTGTTAGGGCATAAATATTTCTACAGCTGAACTCCTCCCATACAGGGGCACTCCTCCAGCTCGACTAAGGGCAGAGACAAAAGCAATATTTTTGTGGCTGTTTTCATATAACCCAAATTTGCTTTGAACTACAAATCCTCCTGCCTCCCGATGGCTAAGCCTCCAGGCATATATTATCATGTCTTGCTGACAAGCACAGTTTATGAGTGAAATACATGTGGTGTATCTTTACATATACCTATATTTTTTTTTAGCTTTCTTCTGTATCTGGAATAAGACTGATGCCTGTGTTTAGCAAAAGTTTGCTTAAACATATGTAAGCATAACTAATAAACACACTTAAATGTATTTAAGAAAATCTGGACTGTTGCATTGTACAACATGGTACTGTGACTACATGGCAGGCATGGTTCTGTATGTTTAATGACGTTTGCTCATGGTTTTATATCGCACCACCCTAGCATGGGTGGGTCACAGAATTTTTTGGCAGGGGGTGAATGACTCTTTGGAGCATAAGTCACACGGTCATGTATGTGGTAGATGACCATGACACAGATAGATAGATACTCAGCTAAGCATCATAGGTCTGGCATCTGTCCTTTGCAAATGCATAAACAAATATCCCATCTGCCGCGTGTAATTATGAAAAGGCCATAGCTGTTATCATGAACCACTTATCACGTCTTTCTTTGTAAGTAGGGTCTCAACATACAGCCTAGGAGACCGGCCGGAGTGTCATGCCCTCCCCTGTTACCTGTGCCATTTTGTTTGGAATCTAACTCTGGCATCAAGGCTGTAGTGGGAGGTGCACTAGGTGGTTAACCAGCTCCCTCCACACAGTTTCCCACCTCTCTAGCGAAGAGCGAAACTGGTTGGTTCCTGAAAGCCTGCCCAGCTGGCCACCCACCCAGGCAATCAGGGCCTAGAGCGGAGTGACGTCATGCTCTACCAGGGAGAGGGTGAGAGGACCTTTATGGCTTTAGCTCCTGTCCACCGTGACTTCTGAGCCAGATGACCATCGGCAGCTGCTTCACTGCTCTAGCGCCGCCGGCCCCTCTGCAAGTCCATTGTTTGCATGAGAAACAAACTGTATCGAAAACGAAAAGCTGTTCATTTCTGCGGAAGCAGTGGGGCCAGGTTTTGTGTTCGAGGATAGCCACCAAGCCCTGCGCAGATTGGCAAGGCTTTGCTGTTCTTTGTTTTGTGACAGAGTCTTGCTATGTCACCCAGGCTGAACTTGCCTCGGTTTCTTGAGTGTTGGAATGACAGGCGTGTGCCGTCACACTCTGGCCACGAGTGCAATATGGGTATGATGCCAGAACCAGAAGTAAAACCAACTTCTCGTTTAGCGCCTATTTAGAGAGGCAAATTCTGCTTACCCACAGGGAGAGGGGCTTCAGAAAGGTTGGGTGACTTGTGCAGGCCATACAGCCAGTCAGTGGAGCACTGGGCTGTGAACCAGTACTGCCGGACACTAATATTCAAGTTTGTGTCACAAGTTCTCTGACACTGGCCCTTTATACACAGGTTCATATGTAGGCACAGGAGATGCTGAGAAGGCCACGAGACTCCTCTTCCTCTTGGTGGTTTAAACACATAGTTTTCCATAAGCAATGAGCCAAGACACTGACTACCCACTGATTCCACATCACTCAGGGCATTGCTCCTTCTTCAAGACACTTCCTAGGAAATGACACAGTAATGTCCTCTGTGTGGGAATATCCAAAGAACTTCATTTGGGGCAAAAATTCTTGTCTATAGAGTTCTTGCCTGAGGCCGAGTCTTTAATCTCAGCTCCTAAGAGGCAAAGGCCGATAATCCCTATGAGTTCAAGGCCAGTCTGGGCCACACAAATGAGATCCATTCCAAAAATAATAATTAATTAAAGATGAAAATTAAAAATAGAATTCTTGTCTGGATAGTGTTGGACAATTCTCTCCTCTTCAAATCCCATGGCTTTACTGGTTTTAAGTAGGCAAGGAGTAGACTTGGACAGAGCAGTGGATTTCAGCCTGGATTAGGGACAATCTCTAAGGACTCAAGGGCAAGCAGCAAGCAGAGACCCTAGGTCAGAGATATTAGTGGTCCTTCACTGGAGAGGACCGCGGGTTCCTGGTGTGGAAGTCAGGCTGAGGCACGCCCTAGCACAAGGGTATCGTGGTTGTAACTCCTTCATTTTTCTGTCTTTTGGTCGTTGTATTCTGGATGCGTGCTGAGATATTTCCGCTGGACCAGATGAAATTCGTATTGTACTTGGTGCTTTCTCTTGCTTCACTAATTTATTTTATTTTGTCGTCTGTTACCAAAGCTGGGGTCTATAACAAATTCTTGGGTCCTTAGATCTCTTGCGTGGTATGATTTCCCCCCTTTTAGAGAGAGGATTTACCCCAAGGCCTCCTGATTACGAGGCAAGCCTTCTACCTGAGCCTTATCCTCAGCCTTTTAAATTCTTTTTGTTTTGAAACGGGGTCTCACTAAGTTGTCCAGGCTCACATTGACCTTGCTCTCTAGCTAGACTTTGAACTGGAAATCCTCCTTCCTTCCTCGCTCTTCTGAGTAGCTAGGATAACGGACTTGTGCCACCAGGCTCAGCTCTTCCTCCTCCCCTTCCTCTTCCCCTTCCTCCTCTCCTTTTCAGCCTTTGAAGCAGGGTCTCTCTCTGTA
The DNA here is from genome assembly GCF_982192425.1 of Myodes glareolus. Taxonomy (NCBI): domain Eukaryota; kingdom Metazoa; phylum Chordata; class Mammalia; order Rodentia; family Cricetidae; genus Myodes; species Myodes glareolus. The sequence goes on along the minus strand of NC_142047.1, from coordinate 23,359,335 downwards.
ACTCAGAATGGCCTGTAACTTGCTATATAGCCCAGGCTGGCCTTAAATTTGAGATAATCCTCCTGCCTCAGTTTCCCAAGTGTTAAGATACAGACATGTGTGTGTCTCACCATACCTGTTATGTTTGGGGCAGGCAAATGAGGTGGGTGTATAGGACCCTTTGTTGTTTAGTTCCTGAATGCCTTAGATCGAGTGAGCGACAAGCTGTACCTTTAGTTTCTCAATTAAAAATGGAACATACTGGTGCTGGAGAGATGGTGCAGTGGTTAAAAATGGAACACACTGGCTGGGAAGAAGGATAGTGGTGGAGAGCTTATCTAACATGTGTGAGACTCTGGGGTTCATCTCCGGAATCATTAAAAAGGAAAAGTGTCTGGGAGTGTGTAGAAGTTAGCTCTGTTCGGGAAATAGCCACACTAGCTAAAAGATAAAACAATTATTTATTATAAGGGGAAGACTCACGAAACAGGAACGAGAAGTCCAAGCTCAGCTGTGCTGCGAGGGAATCACAGAGAGAGACCCTGGGCTGTCTCCCGGGTCCCAGAAAGCCACACCCTAACTTGGTCCCACCTCTTAAATATAATTGGTTGGCAAAGATTCTCCATCAGGAGTGTAGCTCAGGGTAGAGAACTCACCTAGCATGCACAAATCCCTGGGTTCAGTTCCCAGCATGGCATAAACTAGGTTAGGTGGTCCATGTCTGTCATTCCAACACACTGGGAGTGGAGTCAGGAGTATTAAAGTTTAAGATTAATAGCAAATTTGAAGCCAGCCTAGTCTTCATGAGACCCTGTCTCCCAAAAGAAAACACACTTGACCCCACTTGGCCCACAGGAGTCTTTATTAGGACATCCATCCATCCATCCATCCATCCATCCATCCATCCATCCATCCATATATCTATCCATCCATCCATCCATCCATCCATCCATCCATCCATCCATCCATCCATATATCCATCCATCCATCCATCCATCCATCCATCCATCCATCCATCCATCCATCCACTCAGTCAGGATACAATGAGGAAAATCTCTGAAGTTACATTCTTACTAACCCAATCAGCACCACTTAAATCCAGAACAAGGCTAAAAGACTGGAGTCAGGAAGGGCATACAGGAACTAATGAGTCCAGATTTCCAAATTGTGTGCTCAAGGAGGGAATGTTCTTAAGCATCAGGTCTGTGTTTGACTGCCCGTGTACTATTTGAGGCTCAGTTTCCCATTACAGGATGCAAGAAAAAAAGATCATGAAGAATGTAGGGAGCTCCTGTTTCTACCCGTGCACGGGGAGCTTCCTGCTTCCTGATCAACCCTCAGAAGGAGAAGCACCCACGAGGAGCCGCCCGTGAGGAGGAGAAAGCCAGCTGAGAGCTGAAGACAGAGGCAAGAAATGCAGCAATTGGTGGAGGGCCAGGGCTAGGCCAGTCCCACTCAGGGCACAGTGACTGGGATTCCAGGTCTCTTCACACATGCTAGTATTTGTCTTGAGTCCCTGATCTCAAAGAGGCATTGTCTCCTGCTTCCACTTCAGTCCAGGCAAATGAAATAAGGGTATGAACTATTCTCTGAGGACGTGCATGCTTGTTATGGTTTCTGAAGATAGCTCGACCCTAGCTAGCTAAAATGGAATGTTGAGGGTGAAGAGCCCCAAAATTATCTTGGGCTATCTTAGGCTCTTTAATGTTTCGGTTTATTGGGAAACTGAGTCTTGTGACCCAACTGTCTCAGCCTCCCATGTGCTGGAATTACAGGCCTTATCTTAGCTTTTGTAGCTGACTTGATATCTTCACAACTGTTAGACGAAACTGTTGGCACTAAGCTTAGATGACATCTCGCCTGCAGCAACTCTGAAGCTAAAATGCTGTAGGTGACAGAGATTTCCCCACTCTGCTGTGTCCCACCTGCCTGGTGCCACTAATGCAATCCCAAATGAATTGACTACACCTTTCTTTTCTCCTCCATTTAAAAATGTTCCTGTAGCCTCCCTCACCACGAACCTCACCACTGCGGACAATGCTCCCTCACTGAGCTATGATCCCTCATATTTGGCTCAGAAAAAAAAGGTATCTTTTTTTTTTTTTTTAAAGCAATGCCTTCTGTGTTTGTTTGAGACAGAGTCTCACTTTGCAGGCTGGTGAAGTTGCCCTGGACTTCTGCTCCATCTCCTGAGTGCAGGGCTCAGAGTGCTTCTCTTACCCAGACAGTGGGCAGAGTACAGGATGGGTAGAAGCGGGTAGGCAGGATATGGAAACAGAGCAGACTAGTTAGCAGAACACATAGGTTTGCCTTTTCCCCCATATTTAGGACTTGAGGGCATGTGTAATCAAATTCAGTGTCCTATGCATGAAATTCTGGATGCCCACAGACTGGTCTGTCTCACTCGCTGCAGGATCACAGATCTGAAATTGGGGCTGCCTCCACCCCAGGAAGAATCAATTTAGGTGATATGTTCAGATAAAGACACAAGAAAATTTTAACCATCCTGATCATGCAATACACCACAGTCCCACACAGCTTAAGTCCACTCACATTTGCTCTGTCACTAGGCCAAGTGAAGATCAAAGGGCACGAGAGGTTAGCAAGGCTTTGGTGTCTGTCAGGAGGCCGGGGCAGCATCCTGATCACAGGGGCTTTGTACTCATCATCCACATTTTCCTGGTCCACAGTCAGCAAGGCTCTCTCCCCAGCCTCCATCCCACAGTATCCTCCCACACAGTTCTGTGCCCACTCTGAAGCTGGCCAACGTGGGACTCTCTCTCCAGACAGTCCACGTGTGAATAGAATGCTCCCACTTGCCTGAAGTATGAAGCCTCAGCCAGGAGTTAGCTCCTTCCTCATTAATCTCTAGTTAGAATAGTTTCTCCTTTCTGTGAAAGAGGACTCATAACTGAATCTCTGGGTTTTCCATTATCGTCAGCGAATCATCAAAGTGTTAAGGGGCAGGCAGTGAATGGGACAGGAGAGCTCTTGCTCTCAAGCCCCCTTGGTGTCAGTGATAGCGTTAAGAGTTCTGGGTTTTACTAGGACGTGGGCATACATATAATAGTGTTTTAATTATTATGAGTCATGTGCGAGGCGCTTGACATTAGAGCATTGGATGGGAAGGAGAGCTTTCCAGGGGCAAAGGTGTCTCTTTCTTCCCGAACGTGGGTATATTTTAATCCAGCGTGGCACCTGCCCCTATCCTTTCTTCTCATTGTAATAAGCTTCTAATGAGCCCGAAGCCATTTTGGGTGTCGATGTGTCTGGACCAGTAGAATCTAGTCTGGAGCCTCCCTCCGCGGTTGGGAATGTGTGACAGAGTGATGACTGACATCTGGGAGCACGTGGTTGTCAGCGTCTAGGTTTTCACTGAGTGCCAGGGCAACGGGGGGGTACCAGCATTTGAGGGGTTCGGTCTGGGGACATAACCATAGGTTCTGTCAGATGTTCACTGACTTGGCCAGGTTACGTGACCAGTAAGTGGGGAAGCCGGCTGCCAACTAGAACTTCCTGGCACCCAGAAATACAGCCAGCCTTGTAAACTTATACTTCACACACTAAGCCTAAGAGCAAGTTTGGTCCTGACCCCTGGCCAAGAAACTCATCGTTCCCTTTGATTGGACACCAAATTGCATTAGCTCAACAAATAACCAGGGGCATTAACCGTTGGTTTAATTGAGTCATTCAGGTCCTTACAGCTTCCTAAAGAGTACCACCCATCCTCCAAACTGCAGACTCCACCTAGATGCCTTGCTCCTGGGAAGATGCTGGGCACCTTCTACTTTGCTTTTCTAGGGTGTCAGGGGTTGGGATGAGTGAGGGGTAGTTTCTTCCTGGTCCTGAGAGGAACTTTCAGAGACTGACAGCCAACTCAGGTCACTGAGCTCTCTGAAATCCGGGGTGGCGGGAGTGGCCCTGTCAGTGTCCCTGTGCACCAGACGGGCAGTTCCTCATGGGAGGTCCAGGTTGGATATGTGCCATTTAGTTTTCAGTCTGCAAGACACACCTCTTGGATATGTAGTACTTGCAATTTCAAGATTTTGTTCATGTTACTGAATCTTTAAAAAAGATTTTGAGCCCAACCTGTATTCCCAGCACTTAGGAGTCTAGGCTGGAGGATCCCATATTTAAGTGTAGTTTGGGCTACACAGTAAGATTTTGTCTCAAAAATCAAAGGTTACCAAATTTTGAGACTAAAATTGAATTCCAAATTTCAATGATCCTTCTGCCTCCGAAGTGCTAGAATTATAAATTGGACTCACCAAACCTGACTCCCTCTGATTTTTTTTTTTTTTTTGAGGCAGGGTTTCTCTGTCCCTGGCCGTCCCAGAACTTGTTCTATAGCCCAGGCTGGCCTCCCAACTCAAGGAGATTCACCCGCCTCAGTCTAAGTGCTGGAATTATAAACGGGATTCACCACACATGACTCCCCGATGACCAGCCTGGAACTCGATCTGTAGACCAGGCTAGCCTCCAAACTCTGCCTCCCGAGTGCTGGGATTAAAGGCGTGCGACACCACTTGGTCCCTCTGATTCTTTCTAGCTTTTTATTTACCAGAGTCTGGGTACTGGCATTCCAAACTTAAGTCACTTTCAAGCCTAAAAATCCAACTGAATTAGGGGAGAGAAACCAGAATAAACATCTAGGGGGTTAGGGTATGGCTCATTAGAGCACCTGGTTTTAGTACGCCTAAACCTAATATACAAGAGCTAGCACAGAGGGACAAAGTGCATCCCCCTGCCCATCACTTCCAGGATAAACGCCGGAGAGGCAACCTGACCAGTCCAAGTCACAGGCTAACATCTGAGCCCAGAGCTCAAGCCTCGGCAGTCCCGTTTCAATCCCTCTGCCAGTCCCTTATTTCCAATGCACACAAAGACAACCATAGTTAATCAAGTCAATGCTTTTTATTATCTGTTACATGCTTTATAAAAAGAGGTGTGGAAAACAGGCCAGGGTTGTAAAAAAAAAAAAAGTTACTTTCTACACATTGTCCTATTTACAAGCAGCTGAGGGGAAATCCCACTTCAGGCGCAGCAGCTGCACTTGTCCGAAGCTTCTTTGCAGACACAGCCCTGGGAGCACTTCGCACAGCCCACGGGACAACAGGAGCAGCAGCCTGGGGGGAAAAAAAAAGAGTGGACCGTGAGAGGCACACCACCTGGATGCTACCGGGATGGGAGGACGGGCTAGGGACCGACGGGGAGCGGAGGGTAAAGGGTAGAGAGGATCCAACTTACTTTTCTTGCAGGTGGTGCATTTGCACTGTTTGCATTTGCAAGACCCGGCGCAGGAGCAGGATCCATCTGCAGGAACAAGGGAGTGAGCAGTGAGGGTGACCCAGCGCACCTAGACGCAGGAGTTTCCCTAGGAACTCAGGTGCAAATCCTTGCTCCAGCTTGGGCAAGCCACTATATCTCAAGTGCTTGTTAAAAGAGGGGGTTCTCCAGAATTTGTTGGGAAGGGGCAGCCAGCAGTACCCTGAAAGCGACTAGAGAAGGGGCCCAAAATAGCCTATCTGGCTCTCCCAGAAACTCGGGTTGCAGAGCCCAATCAGCAGTTCCCCTTACCTGTGGCACAGGAGCAGTTGGGGTCCATGATGAGTAGAGGCAGCGGCTGAAAACCGTGAGAGAACGAAGATGGAGAGCTAGGAGGAGGCGTGATGTAAGAAAGCGTGTGGACCGGGGACTTTATAGAGGGAAAAAGTTGGGGCGAGTGCAAAAACTCCGCCCAGGTGGAGTACCAACTGCCCCCCCCCCGCCCCCGCCTCCTGCACACGCCCCGCAGCCTGCGCACGCCCCGCTGTCTGCAAGCGTCTCTCTTCCTGCACGTGGAACAAGGCCTGCACACGCCCCCGCGCTGAGTCACGCCCCTCTCCGCACGGCGCGCGGACTGAGCGCACCGGGCTGAGCGCAAAGGGTCTGCGCCCGGGTCTGGGCCAGTTCCGGGAAACTTGCCCACCCGTGACTTGCCGCGCGCCCGAGGGCGCGAGGGGCCGGGTGCAGAGGAGCTGCCCAGCTCCCCCAACGCGGATCCCGCGTTTATCCTGTGCGCTAACCTGGATGAAAGCGAGGCTAGGAGACCCTGCTTACGGGAAACCAAGTTGGAAATGTGAACAGGTTTCAAAAACCAGCCCTAGTCCAGGCTTAGTCGCGGCTGGTGATGTCCCCACCGCGTTTCCCGTGCTGCGGGGCGTTGTGTTAAGAAGTTTCATTTTTCCTTACAATTCATTATTCTCACAGTAGAAGGTAGAAGGGGAGGCGCAGTCACGTAGTCGCTTGCCCAACATGTGTTAAGGTTCGAATTCGCTGAGGTGCCAGCACGTCGCCACAAGTCTTGTGCTAAGGACACTTACTCTAGGGGGCAGCTAGAGTGAACAGGGCAGTGTTGAAGGTCTGCTGGAGGTGGAACTCAAGGGCAGGGGAGCAGTCCAGTCTGCCAGGATATAGACCAGTGTTTGCCAAGCAGGATGGGCCAGATGGTAGTGTTCTGGACCGCGTGGCAGGAAAGCCCTCATAAGCTTCCCCCACCCCCAACCCACGGGTGGATGCTGAGGTGAAGAGTAGAGATGGCAGCCAGATTTCTGTCCCTTGGAGGCACATGGTGTTTCCCAGCTTGCTCAAGCCTGCTGAAATCATACTTCTACTTGAAGTCATAAGTAGGAAAAGGTCTGTGTCATCTGAGGAGCCGGGAAACAGTTACTGGAAGCTTCCTGGCACTCAGGCAGTGTGTGTGTGTGGCGGGGAGTTGGGGGGGGGGGGGGAACGGCGTCGCAGGACTGGCTGTCCTTACAGCTCTTACTGTAAACTGGGGAAATGCCTTCTTGGTTCAGCGATTACTTTCTCCTGGATGCCTTCCAGACCCGATGCCCACGGCTGCCAGTGGCATGTGTAGGCATCCTGTCTTTTTCCTTCCCGGCACTTTTGATGGCTGCTCTGTGTTTGAACCTTAAGCTGATTGATTTCTGCGCTCCTGTACTCCCTTCCCAAACTGAGCTTAGAGTAGTCCTTGCCCCTCTTGGACTGTCTCCAGCCTCAAGCTAGGCGGTCACCACTTGGTAAATTCATGGAGTTTACCCCGGCACTATAACTCCTGCTTGGTTCCCACTTCCCAGGACTCTTGATTCAGAAAATGTAACTAGGCTGGATGTAGTGGCCAATGCCTTTAATCCCAGCACTCAGGAGATAGAGGCAAGTAGATTTCTGTGAGTTCAAGGCTAGCCTACTCAGTGAGTTCCAGTCTAGCCTTGAGTTACTTAATGCGATTCTGTCTCAACAAACAAAAAATTACAAGCAACAAAGAAAAAGAAAGTAAAGTTTGGCCGGTGTGGCCCATGCTTCTAATCCTAGCACTCCGGAAGCCCAGGCGAGATTATAAAAGTGAGGCTAGCCTGGGCTACATACTTAGACTGTCTCAAAAGATAAAATGAAGGCTAGGAATGTAGCTTAGTGGTAGAGTGCTTGCTTAGAATATGTGGGACCCTAGGTTTTATTCCCAACATGGCAAATTTTGTGTGTTTGTGTGTGTGTGTGTGTTTGCATGTGTTTGTATGTGTACAAAAGCTCAAAAAAGTCACTACCCTGATATCTGTCACTCACTGAAGTGACAATATCACGAAGAGTGGGGAGAGGTGAGCTGTCTGATGGAGTCTGGCCCCTCATTTGCCCTTGGGGTTCACTCTTCCCCTTTACTTCCCCCATTCCTTCCACCCGTCTGTCTTTCCCAGACACCGAGCCACATTTATAAACACTTTACCTCCCAGCTACACCCCCCAGACTTCTACACCCCAGTTTGCTCATTTGTCAAATAATCAGATGATACTAAAACTCAGTGGTCACCTCCAGACATCCTCGGATTCGCTTATTTAATTATTTTCTTTTCTTCATGTTACTGTGTGTGGGCATACGCATGGAGCATGCTCGTGTGCCTGTATGTGAAGGTCATAGGCTAATGTCAGGAATTATCCTTCATTTTGCCTATGTGGTGGTCTGAATGCGAATGGCCCTTATGTGCTCATCTGTTTGAATGTTTGGTTCTCAGTTGGTGGACTGTTTAGGAAGAATGAGTAAGTGTGGCCTTGTTGGAGAAGGGGTGTGTTGTGGAACATTAATTTTAGATGTGCTACATTCGTTTTTGTTGTGGACTATTTAATGATGTAAAGATGTGTTACATTTGTTTAGTTAAAGAAGATTAACCTGGGGCTGGAGAGATGGCTCAGAGGTTAAGAGCATTGCCTGCTCTTCCAAAGGTCCTGAGTTCAATTCCCAGCAACCATATGGTGGCGCACAACCATCTGTAATGAGGTCTGGTGCCCTCTTCTGGCCTGCAGGCATACACACAGACAGAATATTGTATACATAATAGATAAATAAAAAAAAAAAAAGATTAACCTGGACTCAGGAGGCCTAGTCAGCAACCAGCTGCAGGAAGTGGTAGGAGGAACCATGTGTAGCTAAGGTTCTTAAGTGGGAGTTAAGCGGAAGGAGAACTGTTTGGGGGGAGCCAGGAGCTAGAAGAGAAGGTTAGCTACTTGCTAATCAGTCTCTCTGAGGGAGCAGAATTTCACCTCAACCTGTGAATCCTGAGTTCTGTAGAGGGATAGAGATCTAGGCGAAGCCCTTTAGCTGTAGTGACAGCCAGTCTGTGAGGGAACAGAATCCCTTCTGGCTACCGCCACTGCAAATGGCTACCGTTAGCTGTGGGGCTGTAATTGCCGATTAGGACAGCACTTGCTTAAGGGGCAGTTACTGAATTTAATGAAAAACAACAGGTGTGGGCTTTGAGGAGGTCCACACCACTCCAGTCGCTCTTCTGTCTGCTGTTGGGTCTCAGGTGTGAGCGCTCAGGTGTGGGCTTTGAGGAGGTCCACACCACTCCGGTCGCTCTTCTGTCTGCTGTTGGGTCTCAGGTGTGAGCGCTCAGCTACAGCTACAGCTGGGGCCTCCCTGCCTGCCTCCCTTCATGCTCCCTGTCACTGTGGTCTGGGGCTCACCCTCTGAAACTGTAACCAAGTCCAATTAAATGCTTTCTTTTATAAGTTGCCTTTGTCTGTAGTGTCTCTTCTTAACATGGTGGGGAGCACAGCTGTTCCAAGGTGGCCTGGTACTCATGATGCCATGCCTCAGCCACTTAAGTGCTGGAATTACAGGGGTGTACTACCACGTGCGGCACATCTGATTTTAGGGCCATGATTACAAAAATCCCAGTGAAGTCCCACTGTCTGGCAGCCCTAGCTGGGCACTGACCAGCTTTTTGTTGTCCTTGTCCTTTATATATGCATTCATTATGCACCAAGTGGCTGGAACTTAATAACTCAGTTACAATCCACCCACGGGAAGTCTCCAGCTCAATGCAGAGGGCACAGGGTTTGCTTTGCTCGTGCCGCAGGGATGGTGCCCCCCCCACACCCCGCCGCAGAAGATTGTGAATGAATTCCAGACATTAGAAGTTGAGTTATTGGAGTTTGGTTTTGGTGATTTGCTTGTGACTATGCCCTGGTTGAAGTAAGCAAATATTTAGTTTTTCAAAAATATTTTTTAGGGGCTGGAGAGATGGCTCAGTGGTTAAGAGCACTGCCTGCTCTTCCAAAGGTCCTGAGTTCAATTCCCAGCAACCACATGGTGGCTCACAACCATCTGTAATGGGGTCTGGTGCCCTCTTTTGGCATGCAGGCATACACACAGACAGAATATTGTATACATAATAAATAAATAAATATTTTTCAAAAAATATTTCTTATAGGAGCCCATAGCAGAGAGACTTGGGATTTGTAAAAATTTTGAATTTTAAAAGAGATTGACTGTTTGGGTTTTGTTGTTGTTCTGGTTCTTTGAAATGGTCTTTTTCAAACCCCTGGCTGTTTTGGAACTCACAGATATCTGCTTGCCTCTGCCTCCAGAGTGCTAGGATTAGAGGTGTGCACCATCCATTAAAGAGACTGAACTTTTAATGTGCTTGAATTTGTAAACACATTAATTTGTGGGCTTCTTTATAAAGTTATTTATATTTTTAATGTGAGATCTTAGTGATGAATGAGAAGAGAAAGATTGTGCCTTAGAGTGATATGTTTATGCGTCAGGTTGTCAAGGGGTCAGTTGTACTGGTTAGTTTCGTAGCAACTTGCCACAAGCTTGTCATCGGCGAGAAGGGAGTCTCAGCTGATAAAATGCCACCATAAGATCCATAAGCTGTGGGAGAGTCTGTACAGCATTTTTTAAATTAGCGATCGAAGGGGAAGGGCTTGGTTCATGTTGGATGGTTCCACCTCGGAACTAGTGGTCCTGGGTTCTATAAGAAAACAGGCTGAGCAAACCGTGAGGAGCAAGCTAAAAAGCAGCGCCCTTCCAAGGCCTCTGCATCAGCTCCTGCCTCCAGGATCCTGCCCTGATTTCCTTTGGTGAACTGTGATATTGAAGCATAGACGGAAGAAACCCTGTCCTCCCCAAGTTGTTTTGGTCACGGTGTTTCATCACAATAGTCACCCTAATTCAGACAACCCCCTTTAAAAACAAGCAAACAAATAAATAAACAAGGTCTCGTTCTGTAGCCCAGGCTGCCCTCATTCTTGATCTTCTTTCCCCAACCTCTGCAGTATTGGGAATGGAAGTCAGGCCTTTGTTGAATTTGCACTGTTGGAAAGTTTAAGAGACACGTTGGGAGGTCTGTCCCAGTTCAGACAGCTATTGAAACAGGCTGTCTCTCATCTGAGTGTGAGCCAGTTAGCAGAGTGTGCGCAAAGGTCTGGGTCTGTCTCTAGCACCGTGTAAACTGTGTCTGCTGGTACATGCTGACAATCCCAGAATTTGGGGGATGCAGGAGGTAGGACCCGGATGTTCAAGCTACATGGCAATCTGGAGGCAGCAAGGAATAGTAAGACCCTGGAGGAGTGTGTCGGGGTGTAGAGGCTACAAATGCCAGCATTCGTTAAGGAATAGAATGTGGTTAGGTCCCTTGTCTTCCTTGGGTGATCCTGTGTTCCCTGGTTCCCATCACAAATACAATCTGTCTGGTGGTTCCTTCTTACTGACCGTTCTTCCTTTTGTAGTTACACGATTTTTTCTTTCTCTGTATAATAAATTAACCCACAGATTTACAGATAACGAGAGCACATCTATAATGTCATACATGCAGTTTTGTAGGGGCAGAAATTAGGCAGAGTTTGTCTGGGCTCTCTGCTCAGCGTGTCTTTGCAGATTGCAAATCCAGTTTCCTGTCCAGCGAACAGTCATCCCAAGGATTACTAGAAACAAACTCTGCATCCAAGCTCCCTCTTGTGGTTGTAGGCAGTACTTCACTCTTGCCAACTGTTGTGCTGAGGCCCAGGATCTCCTGAGCTGATAGCTGGGGGCTTCCTTGGGTTCCTTGCTGCATGTGTTTCTGTTCAGAGCATCTTACAACAGATAATGAGTAGGTGGGAGGGCTCAGGAGGGTGCCTGTCAAAAATGGTGAGAAAAAAAAAACCAACCAGACAACCAACCAAACAACAACAACAACAACAACAAAGAAGCAACAGCCTGCTAGCCATTCGTCCTTAGTGAAAGATAACCATCCTGCCTTTGTTCAAGAGGTGCCCAGCCACACCTGTTGGCGCAGGCTTGTAATCTCAACTACTCAGGAGCTGAGATAGGAGAGAATGACAAGTTCAAAACCTCCTTAGATTATAGAGTGAGTTCAAGGCCAGCATGGGCAACGTAATGAGACTCTGCCTCAAAGCAAAAAGTAAACTAAGGGGACCAGAGAGATAACTCAGAGGTTAAGAGCACTGGCTGTTCTCCAGAGGTCCGAGTTCAATTCCCAGCATGGTGGATCACAACCATCTGTAATGAAATCTGGTGCTGCCTTCTGGCAGGTAGGCATATATGCAGGCAGAACATTATACATAATTTTTTTGAAAGTAAGCTAAGTAATTAAGTAAATGTATGTATGGTGGGGTGGGGCTGGTTATATAGCTCTGTGGTAGTGCATTTGCCAGCATGCACTGATCCATTTATACTGAAAAAAAAATTTTAAAAAGTTATCTGCATATATGATCTCAACTGCATAGATCCAGCATAAGATTGCAAGCCACGGCAGAACATGTTGCCCCCCTCCCCTCTACCATAAGAGCACAGTAGTGGAGAGGAAGCCTTTCATTTTAAAACATTTGACAAATGAGCCAGCCCCGAGGCCTTGAGCATGAGAGTGCTGTCTCCATTACTCATCTGTCACATAGCAGCATGGGCAGAGAAGAGATACCCTCCTCCCCCATCAATGCCTGAGGCAGGTGGAAGAGCTGTTCTGGCCCTCAGCAGCTGCAGCACTCTGGAGAGTGGCCCCTGCACCTCACTGGGCAACACAGCAGAGCTGGCCCCGAAGGCTTGGGTGTGGGAGAACCAACCTTAAGGAATGAATGTGGCAGAAATGGCCCCACCTTTTGCTTATAGCTGCAAGGGGTGAACTAGTCAGGGCAATGCAGGAGCGCTCCCCCTGGTGGTGAAGACGGGAAGAGCTGGCGGACTGACCAACCCTGCAATTACCCAGGTCTAGAACCAGGGTTACATGTTGGCCCACTCTAACATCTACCCCATCTGTGATCTACACACGAGGAGCACGAGGTTGTCGGGAGGTGGGGCGGTCAGTCCTTTGGACCCAGGGCTGCAGGATCTCCACGACACAGGCCAGCAATGGGATGTCCAGGAAGAGTCCCAGTGAGGACCCAGCAGCGATGGTGTAACACAGAGTAGGGACCATAAACTAGACTAATGATTCTTTGGGATGAACGCCTGCATGTAGAAATATATGGGTAAAGGGGTTTACTGCGTGACTCACTGTATCACACTGCCGATCCCATGATGAGATTCTCTCTTCCTTTCTTTTTCCCTTTGTCAAATTTTATTTTGTTTTATTGGGGACAGGGGGAGATGGGTGAGATTTGGAGACATGGGATGAAAGACACAAAGAATAAATAAAAGAAAGTTAAAAAATAAAAGAAAACAGCAGAAACACATGCTCTCAGGCAGCCTCTCTGTGCCCTCTTTAGCAGGTTATAAAACCTGGGTCATGTACCACGCTCTCCCCCAACCTTCTCTTCTGAAACAGACCAGAAAGACTCGCTCTGGAGACAACCTTCCCATAGCCATTCATATTTCTAAGTACTCAGGACCAGTAGAAATACCTAAACAAAACGTTAGATGCCCAGAGATTTTCCCACTAGATCACCATTTGTCCTCCAATCAGAGTTCTCACAATTTACACTCGCATCGCCAAGCCCAAGCGTGCAAATATACAGATGGCCCTGTCTCTTTGGATCTTTGCTCCATCAGACCCCTCTGTCCCGTGTATTCAGCCAGGACTGAACACAGCACAGCGTACTCAAGCCGAGGATCTTCAAGTGGTAGGCAGCAAACATGGGACTTGTGTGTGTCAACTAAAAATATTTTCATTAATAACACTTATGTTAAATGGTTTTTATGATTTCCTTTTATTAATTTGGTTTTGTTAAAATAAGTTCTAGCCATTAAGCTAATGGTAAGAAAACATTTTTCTTTATAATAAAATGCACACATATTAGAATAAAACATCAGACAAAGACATACCATAGGGAATCTATGCCAACCAGATAAAGGCTTAGGTCCAGAGGGGTTGTGCCTTACTAGGTACAGTGGCACATGCCTGTGAGCCCAACATTGGAAAGTAGGGGCAGGAGGACCACAAGTGCCAGGTGGTCTTCAGCTACATCACAAGTTCAAGGCCACCACACACTTGAGACTCTCTCCAAAAAAGTTTTGTTTCTGAGGAGGGCATGGTGGTACACACCTATAATCTTAGCACTCAGGAGGGCGAAGCAAGAGAATCTCAAATTCAAGGCCAGCTTGGGTTAAAGTACCTACTGCAACCTTGAAATCAGACCTCAGTCTGTTGTCACCTTGCTAATTATGGAGGTGACACCGCATCACTTTTGGAATTGGCTCGTACCTGTAATCTCAACCCTTAGGGAGTAGATGCAGGAGACAGAAGTTCAAAGTCGTCTTTGGCTACACAGTGAGTATGAGGTCAGCCTGTGCACACAGTCAGTCTCAAAAGATCAACCCATCAAAAAATCAGTGAAGGCCATTCCTCAAAAAGCCTTCTTGTACTCTTTAACTTGCTGAGTCTTTCTGTTCCCAGCTCTGTGCCACTTCATACAGTCACAGTCACTGGCCGTAACACAGTATGTGTAGTTCACACCTCAAGCTTGGTACCCAGTGCTGTATGTGAATTTAGTCCTCCAGCAACACTGTAGTAGAAGGATCGCTATGATCAGCAGTTTATTTTACTTTTGATTTCTTCGAGATAAGGTTTCTCTGTGTAGCCCTGGTTGTCCAAGCACTCACTCGGAAGACCAGGTTGACCTTGAACTCAGAGATCCGCCTGCCTCTGCCTCCCACGTACTGGGATTAAATGTGTACATCGCTACTGCCCACCTATTTTATTCTTTATCTTTGGGATTTTTGTTTTGTTTTGTTTTTTTGAGACGGAGTCTTCATGTGTAGCCCTGGTTGGCCTGGGATTAACAGAGAACCATGTACTTCCCCCTCTCTAGGGCTGAAATTAAAGGTATAGACCACCACTCCTGGCAGGGTTTTAAAAACTATTTTTGTATTGGGGGCTGGAGAGATGGCTCAGAGGTTAAGAGCACCGGCTGCTCTTCCAGAGGTCTTGAGTTCAATTCCCAGCAATCACATGGTGGCTCACAACCATTGATAATGAGATATGGTGCCCTCTTCTGGTGTGTACATGTTAATAAAACATTGTATGCATAATAAATAAATCTTTAAAAAATATTTTTATTAGTAGGGCAGTGGTGGCACATACCTTTAATCCCAGCAATTGAGAAACAGAGGTAGGGTGATGGTGTGGGAGAATTGTCTGTATTCTGTCAATCATATTTTAATAAAACACTGATTGGCCAGGCAGGCAGTATAGGCGGGAAAGCCAGACAGGAAGTAGGGGTGGAGCAAAGAGACTGGGAGTTTTCTGGGACACAGGAAGCTCTCTCAGCCACTCCTGCGCAGACCACTGAAGAGGCAGCATGTAACTTGCCCAGCTGAGAAAGGTACGGAGCCATTATGGCTAACATAGATGAGAATAATGGGTTAATATAAGTTATAAGAGTTAACAAGAAGCCTGACCTAATGGGCCAATCAGTTTATAACCTTATGGAATCTTGTGAGTGATTTTCTTTGTTGCTTGCCGGCTGTTGGGGTACTGGGAGGGACAGAAACCCCAACAAGCCGGCCCTCATACTACAGGGTGATCTCTGAATTTGAGGCCAGCCTGGTCTACAAAGAGAGTTACAAGACAGCCAGGCCTGTTACACAGAGAAACCCTGTCTTGAAAAAAACAATATTTATTATTATTTCTATTTTGAATGGTTTCTTTTGATTATATTTTATTATATATGTGTGTGTCTCTGTGTGAGTGTGTGTGTGAATACAGATACTTGCAGCAGCCAGAGGTACCTAATCCCCTTGGAGCTGTTGTTACAGGCAACTGTGTGCTGTGGGAAGGTTACAGCTAATACCTACATGGACTATTTACCAGGATGCAGAAGCATGTCCGGCCCCTTCCTTCCTCTCTCTACTTGCCCCTGAGCCCCGTTTTGGCTGTTCGGCTTGCTTTGGATCTGATCTTCGTCCATCGTTCAAGCAGAACATCCTGACTTTGTAAGTCTACCCCTTAATAAACACTGACCTGTTTTCTTAGTTCCGAGCTTGTGTGAGATTCCTTTTATTAAGTGCCCGATCTCTCTGCCTTCAGCTGTGAGCCACCTGATGGGCACTGGGAATGAATTTGAGTCTTGTGCAAGAGGAGCAAATGCTTACAATTGTTGAGCCACCCCTCCAGCTCTGCATTTTTTATTTTTAATTCTGTGTATGCTTATGTGTCTGTGTTGGGGGCGGTATGTGCACACGAGCGCAGGTGACCTCAGGAGTCATAAGCATCCATCAGATCCCCTGGAGCTGGAGTTACAGGTTACCAGTAACCACCTGCTGTGGGTGCTGGTCAGCAAACTCGGGTCCTCTGCAAGAACAGCAAGTGATCTTGACCACTGAGCATCTCTCCAGCCCTTGTTTTTGTTTTTTGAGACAGGGTCTCCCTCTGTAGCCCAGGTTGAACTCAAACTCACGGCAGTCCTACTGTCTCAGCCTCCTTCCTGGCTGTTGAAATCACAGGTTTGGGTCACCATGCTCAGCCATTATTCCCATTTTACAAAGGGAGAAACTGAGTCTGAAAGGTCAGCGTTAAAGCAGAAGGCACTCTGATAAAGGCCAAGTGGGCGGCTGAGTGGCGGGCCGAGGCTTTGGGCCTGGGATCGTCTCTGGCTGCGGGTGTTGAAGTGGCTTTTTTTTTTTTTTTTTTTTTTTTTTTTTTTTTTTTTTTTTGTCCAGTCTGTCTCCCCGGGTGACGGTGGCTGATCTGTTGTGGTTACCATCCTAGTTTGGCCTCTGGTCCAGCGCCTGGCTTGTGCTGGGATGAAGACAATGATGTCCGGTCAGAGCTGGGGCAGTCAGGGCCTGCCTGTGAGGAGCCAGCTTGCAAGTCTACATTTGATCATGGAGGAGCTCAGCTTCTACTGTGGGGCTACAGAGACGGAGATGTGTCATTGTGCCCTTCTCTGTCGTACTTGTCGGGGAGCCTAGCACGTCAGCCCCAGCCAGACCCTGCCACCTATACGTCTCTGAACACAAGTTCCAGGTCTTGACTTCCCTCTATAGACCCCAATGCCTTCCTCATCATATTCCTGAGCTCCCCACCTGATGACGCCTCCTATTATCTTTTTTTTTCTCCTCCTCTTCTCCCCACCTCCACCATCTCAAGTAGTCCAGGCTGGCCTTGAACTCCAGATCATCCTTTTTCTACTTCCAAGGGTTAGGATGATCAATAGGTGCTGCCACTGCTGGCTGCATCTCCCTTCTTGAAGTCATCAGAGCTTGGGTCTCCTCTCTGAGCCTCAGTTTTCCCATGTGTCAAACGAGGCAGGCCTGGATGTCCTCGGTCTGAAAGTGTCTCCAGCTCTAGGGCCTCTCAAGAGGTCCCATCCAGGGTGTTCTTGAGATGACTCTACCCTTCCCACCAGGCCAGGAACTCTGGGAGGGACACAACCCATTTTGTTTTGCTTTGTTTTGTTTGTTTGTTTGTTGTTGGTTTTGTTGTTTGTCCTAGCACAAGTCATGGTGACATTTAAGCATCCATAAACCCTTTGTAATACAATGGTTTGGAGGGCTGGGTCGAGAGGATAGAGTCCACGGATATTTAAGTCTCCTGTACTTGCTTAAAATCCAGAGATCATTCTCGAAAGCCCTGAAGGGTGGAACACAATAAGCATCACTGAATAAAGCTGAATGACCCATTTCAAAGTTACCCAAAACCACAGTAGTCAAGGCTTGAGCTGGGAGGTGTAGCAGGCTTTCTTGGACCGCCAGCCCCCAAATCATGGTATGGAAACTTATTATTAATTATGAATGCTCGGACTTAGCTTAGACTTGTTTCTTCCTAGCTTGTTTTTTAAACTTAAACTAGCCCGTTCCTATTCTTCTGTGTGCTGCCCCACGGCTTACTTACCTCATCCAGGTGCTGTTCATCCTGCCTTCCTACTTCCTCTGTACGTGGCTGGCCATTGGCTGGCTGGCTGGCTCTCATTTTCTCTCTGCCCACCTGCCTCGCCTATCCCTCTGCTGCCCAGCTTTTGGTCATCCAGCTTTTCATTAGACCAATCAGATATCTTAGGCAGGCAAGGTAAAACAGCAGCACATCTTTCCATAGTTAAGCAAATGTTCCACAACAGAGCGGGACTGTAATCTTGAGTCTGAGGTCAGCTTGGCCTGCATAGCAAGGCGCTTTCTCAAATTACCAGAACCTAAACAAATAGCAACAAAAAGCAAAACTCATCCCTTTCCCCAAACCAATACAAACAGACTGTTGGTGCCGCCTCTTTCCCCTCAGGGTCCCAAGAGTGCTCATTCAGCCCCAAGCTTCTCCAGAGGAAATAGTAAAGTTTTCACTGTGGTCTTGGCATTTCCCAGCTTTCCCCTCTCCTGAAGCCTCGATCTACAGACATATTCCATCCCAGTCTTTTCACTCACCTCAGGGTCTGGTACACTTTGATGAATAGAGATGTCTGTTTAATAATGCAAGCCCCCCCCCCCCAACACAAGAAACCCAAAGCAAAGTATGTAGTATTGGTGCCAGGACAGGCATGTAGATCAATGGAACAGATCTGAATCTGAAAGGGAATTAGCAAATGGAAGGTCACCTATTTGTAATGTACTTAATGCCTGTGTATTTAAACGTGGTAAAATTTATGTTAATGGTATAAGGAGGAAAATGGGTATGACTTTCAAATAGACACGTCACCAATGAAGGCTTATAAATGACCGGTAAGCGTGTGAAAAGATGGTAGCGTAAACCAGAACAACAGTGATGGTCAAGCATGGTGGTGCACACCTGTAATCCCAGCAACAGAGGCAGGAGGATTGACATGAGTTTTGAGACCAACCCAGGCTAAGTAGCCAGACTCCATCTAAAACAAAACATAAACAAAAGCAAGACAGCAAAACAACCACAAAAAACCAGTGAGGGCTTGGGATGTAGTCGATGGCAGAACAGTCACTGGCTTGCACAGGGCCTGCCTGTGTGGGTCTATATCACTAAAAAGAAAGTGAAATACGATAAAGCTGCAGTGATATTGCTTTATGTTTACTAAAGTGGGTAGAATATAGAAACAAAAGGATTTTGGTGAGAATACAGAGAAATTGGAACCCTATCCAGTGCTGATAGAAATATAAAATGGTTTAGTCACTTTGGAAATTTTTTTGCAGTGTCTCTAAAATTTAAAATAGCTGGGGATGTAGCTCAATGGGAGTGTGCTTGCTTGGCTTGCATGAGGCCCTGGGTTCCATCCTACAACATCAAAATAAGCAAAAAGTTAAGCACAGAGTTAAGTAGAGGCAAGCAACCCCACTATAGATATCTGCCCCAGAGGAATCAAATCAATCAATCAATAAACAACTGTCACAAACGCTGTAGCCGCTGTGAACACAGCTCTCGCTCACAAACTTCAAGAATGGAAGCCACTCAAATGCCCATTATTGGTGAACAGATAAACAGCACAGAACAATCCAAATATCACTCAGCAGTTTTTACAGAAGAACACATCGCTAACACATACACAGCACAGATTCAGTCCCCTGTCCCTGCAGATCAGTGGTCACTGGGGGTTTGGGCAGGAGCTTCAGTGACGGTCATGTGCTAGAACCAGATTGCAGTGATGGCTGCCCAACTCTCAAACTTGGCTGGCACCACTGGTTAGTCTATATATAATGAGTGGATTTTATGGCATATAAATTATATCTTGAAAGAAGTGGTTCAAAATGGCTTTAGGAGGCAGAAGCTTGGAATTTTTCCCCAAACCAAAAGTGATAAGAAAACAGTGTCCAAAATAAGTGAAGAGTTTCTAAAACGAAAGAAAAAAAAATAACAGCTGAGTAGAAAAGAGGATGAGAGACATGAATCAGAAGTTCACAGAAAATGAAAACAAAATGCCGAGAAATCAATGGGAATATACTCAATCTTATTGCTAAGAAAGGCTAAAAATTGAAAGCTAGGGCAGGGGCTGGGAGAGGTCACTGTTGCTGAAGTGCTCGCTTGCTGAGGACCTGAGATGACCCACTGTCAGCACCTCCTAAAAAGCTGGATGTGGTGCAGATACACGTGGATGCACTGGGGGGGTAGAGAAGTTCCTGGGGGTGGCTGGCCAGTCGTGCAGTGGGAGAACATGCTCCAAAAAATAAGGTGGCACCACCCTTTAATCCCAGCACTCAGAAGGTAAGTCTTCGTGAGTCTGAGGTCAGCTTGGTCTATAGAGTGAGTTCTGGGGCTACATAGAGAGAGCTGTCTAAAAAAAAAAACAAAATAAATAAAGCTGCTTAAAAAAATGCTGAAGAACCATAGAGGAAGACACCTGATGGCAATGTCTAATATCTGGCTTCTATATACATAAACATACATACACACATACAGGTACACATACATACAAACATACAGGTACACATACATACAAACATACATACGCACACACACAACATATATAAACACATACATGCATACACATATGCACATATATACACCTACACACGCATACAACATACACAAACACATGTATATACACATACAACATGCATGCACAAATACACATATACAGCATATATACACAAACACACATGCAAATACATACATACAAACAAACATACACATACAGATACACACACATACACTTATTAATACATACACACCCATACACATTTTCATACACATCAATCATATATATACATACATATGCTGTGGAATAATCCTTAGGTACACTGTGTAAATTATGCTGTGATTGGTTTAATAAAGAAGTTGGCTGGTCAATAGCTGGACAGGATAAAGTTAGGTAGGAAAACCAGACTAAGGACACTGGGAAGAAGGATGGAGTTAGAAGAGTCGCCAGGGAGACACAGGAAGGAAATAGGAGGTGCAAGATGAAAGAGAGGTAGCACCACGTGGCAGAATATAGATCGCTTGTGGAAAAGGCAGAGCCACCTAAATTCCAATCTGCCTAGAAGAGGGTTTTTGAGTCTTTGCTATCTTAGTTAGGGAGACTGTTGCTGAGAGGAAGCACCATGACAATAGCAAATAGGGGAGAAGAGGGTTTGTTTGGCTTGTGCTTCCAGGTCATAGTTCATCACGGAAGGAAGTCAGGACAGGAATGCAGACAGGGCAGGGAGCTGATGCTCAGACCATGGGGTGCTGGTTATTGGCTTGCTCACCATGGATTGCTCAGTCTGTTTTCTTATAAAACAGTGGTTCTCAACCTGAGGGTCTCAACCCTTTAGGGGTTGAACAACCCTTTCATAGAATTCACCTAAGACCATCAGAAAACACAGCTATTTACATTATGATTTATAACCATAGCAAGATTATAATCATGAAGTAGTAACAAAAATAATTTTATGATTAGGGATCACCACAACATAAGGAACTGTATTAAATGGTCACAGCATTAGGAAGGTGAGGACCTCTGTCATAGAACCTAGGACCACCTGGCCAAGGGTGGCCCCACCCATGATGGGCTGGGCTCTCTCCTAGCAACCACTCATTAAGAAAATGTCCTGCAGGCTTGAGTGCTTACAGCCGATCTTCTGGAGGCATTGTCTTAACTGAGGTCCTTCCTCTAAGATGACTCCAGTCTTGTCAGGCTGACATAAAAGTAGCTAGCACATTTGTTTTCCCTTTTTGGAGTGCTGGGGATCAAACTCATTTCTCTGGGCATGTTAATAAACACTCCGCAGCTGAGTTGTATCCCAAACCCCAGGGGGAGGGGAGTTCAATGGTTCCTAATATCCAAGCTATGGGACTGTGGTTTTCATCAGGTTTTTATTTCCTAACAGGGAAAGATCTAAAGATCTCCTGATTCCTTTTTTCCAAAGACAAGGTTTCACTAGGTGGCCTTGGCTGCCCCGTGACTCACTATGTATACCAAGCTGTCCTCAGACTTGTGGTAATCCTCTGCCCCCAGTGCTGATATTGCAGGCGAGTGCCACCAGGCCTTGATCTTATTTGGGTGGTTGGGGAAAAAAAAAAGTAAGTTTTAGTGATCACTTGCATATTTAAATTTAAACAACTGAGGCATGGTCATTCATGTAATTCCGGCATTCAGCAGGCCGAGGCAAGAGGACTGAGCATTTGAAGCCAACCTGAGCTACAAAACATGGCCCCAAATTAATCAAACAAATGAAGCCTGAACCTCCTGATTCTCCAGGAAGATCTCATTTCTGTCCTGTGCATACATATCTCTATGCGTGCATATATCAATATGGTGGTTTTTATTTTCCTTTTTACATAATCTGTTCTACATATACTAATCTGTGATTTATCTTTTTCAACTTTTAAGTTGAATTTATGGTAGGTACATTATTAATTTATGTTTAATCTTGATTGTCAACTTGACAGGATATAGAAACACGTAGGAGACAAACTTCTGGGCACGTCTATGAGGGAGTTTTCGGATTAGGTGAATAGAGTTGAGGAGACCTACTCCCACTATGGGCAGCACCATCCTGCAGGCTGGGGTCCAGACTGCATGGAGAGGAGACTGTGAACTGTGCACCAGCTCTCCCTGTTGCCTATAGTGAGGATGCAGTGTAACCAACTGCCTCCCAGTGTCGCCATGGCATCCTTGCAGCTATGGACCGCTCCCTCGCTGTGAGCCGGAATAAAGCCTGCCTTCCTGACGTTGTTTTTGCACAGGCATGAGGAAACTAAGTCAGAGGTTGCGGCAGGAGGATTGCAATGCTATAGCTAGTCTGAGCTGCAGAGTGAGAGGAGAGGGAGTGAGGAAAAGAGAAGGAGGGGGAGAGGGAGGGGAAGAGGAGGGAGAAGGAAGGAGGGAGAGGAAGGGAGAGCAGGAGGGAGAGCAAGGAAGGAAAAGAGAAGGGGGAGGAGGAAGAAGAGAGGAGGAGGGGAGGGGAAAGAGGGAAAGGAGGAGAAGGAAAGAGGAAGAAGTGGGAGGAAGAGATCCTATTTTTAATTCCTTTGAGTGTTTACCCAGAAGTGGAATTGCTGGATCATATAATTCTATTTTTAAATTTTGAGGAACGGCTGGACTGTTTCCCATAGCAGCTGTCTAAGTTTTCCTCCCCACCAGCGTAATACAAGGATCATAGTTTCTCCACACTATGGTCAATACTGTTCTATTTTATTTATTGCTGTGGGTTTTCTAATAAAAATGTTTATTTTATGTATATGAACATTTGGTCTGCAGTAAGTCTGTGTACTGTGTGTGTCTGGTGCCCAGTGAGGCCAGAAGACAGCACTGGATCCCCTAGGACTGGGGTTATAGACAGCTGTGAGCTGCTGTGTGGATGTTAAGATTCAAACTCAGGTTCTCTACGAGAGCAGCCAACGTTCGTAACTGCTGAACCATCTCCCCATGCCCTATTTTAGTGCCTTTGAGCCAGGTTTTTGTAACCCAGATTGGTCTCAAACTCCTTTTGGGTCAGCCTTCCAAATGCTGAAATCACAAGTCCGTGACACTGTGTCCAACTGGATTCATGCTAGTCACCTTTAAAAGACATGAAGTTATTAGTTGGTTTTTGTTATTTTTGTTTTAGCATAAGACAAGCCAGAAGACTGGAAGCAATGCAGAGTTGAATGTAATGTCCTAGACTTTAGTTTTGAATTCCTACCCTGGTTCTGATAAATTCTAGCGCTATGAACCCCCCTCCCTGGTTCCATTGTCCCCTGTAAAATGGGTGTAATATCCACACAGTTCTATAGAGTGGTAAGGTTCAACAAGATTATATACTTAAAAGGATGCGGTGCCAGGTCAGCATCAATCTGCCAATCCCCAGCACTGAGGAGTCAGAGATAGGCAGATCCATGGAGCTGGCTGGTCCAACAGCCTAGCTGAGCAGGGGAGCCTCAAGTTCCAGTGAAAGACCCTATCTCAGAGAACAAGGTGGACAGCACCTGAAGATAGCATGTCTGACCCCCACAGGCAAAACTATATATACTATTTAATTTTTGGGAAATAGTCTTACTGTGTAGTCCAGGCTGGCCTTGAACTTCTAAACCTCCTGCTTCAGCTTCCAAATGTGGGTATATGCCACTGTACGTGGTAATCTTTTCTTTCTTTTAAAATGTGGCTATAGCCCGAAATGAAAAATAACACTCTCTGTCTCTCCCTCTCCCAAATCTCTTTCTAGTTTGATGTTGTCTTTCCATATTTACACAATTTGAGATTTGTTTTTTGGTGATACACAAAGGGTGGCCTATTTATTTGTCCTAACTAGTGAATGTGTCTTTCCCTACTGATCTTCGACTTCTGACGACACAGGGGCACAGGGGTGTGGTTTCGCATTCTCTCTCTCTCTCTCTCTCTCTCTCTCTCTCTCTCTCTCTCTGTGTGTGTGTGTGTGTGTGTGTGTGTGTGTGTGTGTGTGTGTGTGTGTGTGTGTGTGACAGGTTAGAGGACGACCTTTGGAAGATGCTTCTCTTTCCATCATGTGGGTTCTGGGAACTGAACTCAGGTCATCGCTTGGTGACAAGCGCCTTCACACTGAGCCACCTCATCAGCCCAAGGGTCTGCTTTGGGACTTTCTGTGTCTGGCTGATTCTAGTTGGGAGCCAGTACCATCACTTCCCATAGCTTTGGAACCAGAAGGCAGCAGGTTGGGCCGAGCATCTTTGAAAATTGACCCGGCTGTTCTTTAAACAGCCTATTAGAGTAAAAAACAATGGCTGTGGTGTGCTTTTGAATGGAATGTCCCGAAAAACTGAGCTGGAGGAAGACTGGTGTGTTTCCAGTCCTGTATCCCCTTACAGGGCAGCTTCTACCACCCCACCGTCTATGTCTCCTGTTTCAGGCATTCCGGATGGGGCTGAGAGTTCCCTTTCATTAAGGACTGGCCATCTCGACTTAGGATACAAGCTCTTATTACCATACTCTTCCTTGAAAAGGGAGGGAGAATGGGGAGTTATAGACAAACAGCGAAACCAAATGAGGCTTGAAAAGGGCCGAGCAATCTGTACTGCGGAGACAGGCTGGCTATTCAGGGGGTGACCTTGGAAACACAGTTGACGATCTGCCAAGATAAAGTCCAGGGCCACCCCGGATTCTCCTCTAATATCTGAAAGCTGGCAGTTTTGTAGGAGCAACTAGAAAATTCCAGAAATCACATGTGTTTCGCGCCAGAGGCTTGTTTTAATTAATTTCCTGGAGCTCCACCGTTCAGTGAGGTTGGAAGGGTGGAGAGAGAACCCTCTATGGGCGTGGCCTGCCACCTTCTCCCAGAACTGATAGGAATTTCAAAGGACGAAGTGCCGCTTGACAGTGTCTCTGTGTGTGCACGCACCTGTGTGTGTGTGTGTGTGTGTGTGTGTGTGTGTGCATGCATATGTGTACTGTCCCCAGGGCTCTATTCTAGTCCCTAACATACAGAAGCCTCAATCTCAGGCTTCTGCTTTTTTGCTGAATGGGTTCCATGGAGTGGGCTCCCCCACCCTTCCCACTTGAAAAAGAGGCCAGTCTTGGGTTCCTGCTGGGCATAGGATTTATTCACATTCCCAAGCAAGCAGCCAGGGAAGGGGACAATAGCCATGCCCCACCATGGATACCCAGCACTATTTCCAGAGTCTGTGTGGGAGGGGCTCGGTCCTCACTGGCAGCAGCTGCATTTCTCCGCCTCTGCCTTGGCCCCCTCTTCACCTTGGCACACACAGTCCTTGGCACACTTTTCACATCCTGCAGGGCAGCAGGAGCAGCAGCCTGTGGATAAAACGGGGTGGAGGGGAGGTAAGTGTATGTGCCCAGTCTGATGCCCTTATCCACCAAAGGGGAGGAAAAAGGAGTATGGGAAGCTGGGGAACCATCAGGTTTTGGCCAGGTCAGGTTACTGTCCCTTTCATAAGGTCATATGAAGTGTGCCGGCCTCTGTGGTGCTGCCCTTGCTGCTGGGCTTCCATAGAGTCCTGGCCCCTTGGGTAGGTGCTAGGGAATCCTCTGGGAATTCAGGCCTGGACTGAGGGGACTTGCCCCCATAAGGCTGGCAGGACACGGATGGTGCTGAGGCCAGAAAATCCACGGAATCCATACCTAGACACACCCAAGAGAAGGGAGCATTGCTCCCATCTCTACCCCTCCCCCCAAGCATATTCCATTTCTGTGAGCTGGAGAGAGCATATTGAGGAGGCTCACAAGGCCCGAGAGCTCCCCAGGCACTGGAAAAATTGAAGAGCGGGGCTTAGCTCTTGTCAGCTACCTTCGGAAATCTTGCAGAAATTCATCAAAATATCCCCTCCCACATATTCCGGCCTACTGTGTTAACCTCGGTAGATACAGCCTCCGCATCTGAAGGTCTGCAGCAGGAAGCTTTGCTATACAGTATCTGGGGTGTGGGTGGATGCCGCAGGGTTAGGGTGGGCAAAGGGGGCGGGGGCGTACTCACTCTTCTTGCAGTTGGTGCATTTGCAGCCCTTGCACTTGCATTTGTCCGAGCAGGTGCAGGAGCCACCTAAGAGGCCACACGAAGGGTTGAAGGGTTAAAGTAGGAAAACCTGGCGTTCTCTCCCCTCCCCCGGCCTAAAAGTAGATGAGTAGCCAACTCCAGTTATCTCCATCACAGGGTTAAAGGTGGGAAACAAGGGACTCCTCCCCCAAATGCCCTTGCGTGGGGTTCTTTGCCAGTAAAAGGCAAAGTGCTACAGGAGGGGATGGGGGCTCACCAGTAGGACATGGGCAGGTCTCAGGGTCCATATCCAGGCCAGCAGCCGCCGAGAGACCGTAGCTTGGTTCCCTCTAGGCAAAGTGACGCTGTGTAGCTAGGACAGCAGGTGGCAAGGCTTTTATAGCCCCGGGCGGGGGCGCGCAAGCAGCGGCTTGGTGGCGCCCGCCTCTGCGCACAGCGCCTGCTCTGTGTGTGTGTGTGTGTGTGTGTGTGTGTGTGTGTGTGTGTGTGTGTGTGTGTGTGTGCACTGCGGCAGCTGTCCCTGAGTCCCCATCAAGGTAGTCCACCCTGGCCCACTGTCCACTCCCCGCCGCTGCTGCAGTCTCCCTGAGTGTGCCTGCGCGTGCCATCTTTGCAAGTGGAGGGAGACAAATTCATTTTGCCCTTTCCCATTGCTTCCCCTCCCCCTTATCCTAGAATTCTCGAGCAGTTTGGTCCTAAAGGGATGCTCAGCGGGGGGCCTGCTGTTGACCTTGGCTACGCAGCAAAGGGGCTCCCAAGATCTCTGAAGGATGAAAAGCGGAGGCCTGCAGCTGGGTGGGAAGGCACCTAGCTCTCCTGACACAGCGTTTCTTACAAAGCCTTCCCACAGGACCCTGAACACCTTAGACCAGACTAATTTTACAGAGACACCCCCTAGGGACCACCGCTTCTTTGGAGGTGGTTGGATACTGCTTTTCCTTGCTGTTAAACAGAGTCTTAGCCCAGTCTAGTCCTGAACTTGTTATGCAATTGAGGAAGAGCTTAAGCTGGGAATCCTTCTGCATCAATCTTCTAAAAGCTGGGATCAAAGGCAAGCACCACCAACCCTGGCTTTAGTTTTAGGTTTTTTTGTTTGTTTGTTTGTTTGTTTTTGAGACATTGGATGTGCTGTGTAGGAAGACCTTGAACTCTTAATTCTCTCGTAGCTCAGGCTGGCCACCTTGAACTCAGAATCTCTTGAGTCCTGGGATAATGAGCATGCAACACGGTACGTTTGGCCTCAGATTTCAGTTTTGATGATAGGTTTGTGTGTGTGTGTGTGTGTGTGTGTGTGTGTGTGTGTGTGTGAGAGAGAGAGAGAGAGAGAGAGAGAGAGAGAGAGAGAGAGAGACCCAGCCCTGCTCTAATTGTCCATTAGACAATACTGAGCCTCTACTCCAAATCCAAGCTGGACAGTGGCCTTCAGATGTCTTGGCCAAGGACGGGTGTGTGCTGAACTATGTGCCTGTGCGCATGTACACATAGACCAGAGGGGGACATTGGTGCCCTCTATCACTTTTTCCCTTACTGCCTGGGGATGGAGTCTCTCACTAAACTGAAAGCTTGCCAGTACAATAGGCTTTCACCTGTCTCTGGAGCCCAGCGCTGGGGTAATTAGCACGGCCGTCAAACCTGACTTTGACTTGGAGGCCAGACATCAGAACTTGGGTCCTTGGGCTTACACAGCAAGTGCATTTACCAGCTGGGCTGTTTCCCCAGCAGTCCAGGGTCTTCTTTTGTAGGACCGATATGTGTTGGTCCTTGAGGTTAGGTTTCAGTGGCGTTACAAAAGAAGGAAGATAAGAAAAAGGAGGGGAGGACGAGAAGGACCTAGAGAAGAGATGGTGTCTCTTCCTGAGCTTCTGAGCTTGAAGGTGGAGCTGGCTCTCAGGGTTCTGAGTGAGTTCAGATCTCAGGCCCAGCAGCTCTAGCACAAGGCGTGAGTTTGTTTCATTTTGCCTGCATGTGCTCCAGCTGCACACATTTTTGCCTTAGGCCTTGAACCCACAGGGTCTCTACAGTTTGGGGCCTCCCTCCACTTTCCTCCAGTCCTTTAAGGTTTCTGAACATTGAGCTGTTGAGCTGTAATGGCAGCATTTCCCCTCATTATATTTAGACCCCCACGTGGTGATATTTTGTTTGTGCTTTAACAGATAAAGTTTGCCTAAAGATTAGCATGGGGAGCTAAGTCACTAGTTAATCACAGAGGTCAGGCGGTGGTGGCACACACCTTTAATCCCAGCACTAGGGAGGTGGAGGCAGGTGTTGGAGGGAGAGAGGCTGCTTATTGGTTCCTAGTCGCCCAGCTAGCTTAGATCCAAAATAATCACACAGAAACTGTATGCTTGGCCCATTAGCTCTAGCTTTTTATTGGCTAACTCTTACATATTAATTTAACCCATCTCCATTAATCTGTGTATCGCCACATGGCAGTGGCTTACTGGCAAAGTCTTGACATGTCTGACTCTGGTGGCGGCTCCATGGCATCTCTCTGACTCCGCCCTTCTTTTTCCCAGCATTCAGCCTAGCTTTCCCTGCCTACCTAAGTTCTGCCTTGCTATAGGTTCAAAGCAGTTTTTTTATTCATTAATGATAATCACAGCACACAGAGGGGACTCCCACATTACCTCCCCTTTTCTGTTTAAATAAAAAGGAAGATTTTAACTTTAACATAGTAAAATTACATATAGCAAAATATGTATCAAACAAGAATTACAGTTATAATAATTATATTTACTTTATTTTTTATAATAACTAAGGAAAAGTATAACTATAATTTTTTAACTCCATCAAAGACTCCAGAAGGATATAATATTACCTAAGTAAACAGGAAGTATATTGTAAGTAACTTTTAAAACTCTAGAATTGACAGAGCCATCTCTCTGCTTGGACAGTTACCCAAAGTTGTCTTTTTTTTTTTATTGTTGGGGCATCCATCTTTAGCCTACAGGCCCATAGTATTTAGCAGACTTTTTCATGAAGCAGGGAATTTAAAGACAGTTTTACCTATATTGGCAATTTCTCAGTCATTTTTTTGTGAGTGTGTCCTGCAGAATGTCTAGCAGACTCTTTTATGAAGCGGGGACCCCGAAGGACCTTCTCATCTTTAGGCAAGTTTAGCAGTCATTTCTCTGTGGGTCCTGCAAAATTAAAGTGATGGTTAAGTTTCAAAATTACTGTCTAGTATAATTGCAAATGATTTCTGAGCAGTCAGTATAGTACAGGGGTTTTTCCAAAGTTCTTATTTGGAGTTCTGGCCGGAATGTCATGAGAAAGTGCACCATTTCAGCAGCTGGTACCAAAACAAAACAAAACAAAACAAAAAAACCCAAAAACAAACAAACAAAAAACCAAAAACTAAAACAAAACAAAACAAAAACAATAACAACAACAACAAAAAAACGATCTTATAGTAGAGTTAACGGCATCATGATGTCACCTCCACCAGATGGAGTTGTTGCTTATAGCAGTAATCACAGCCCACAGAAGGGACTCCCACATTAGACAGGAGTGATATGGCTGGATGGAGAGAGGAATATAAGACGGGAGGGGACAGGAGCTCAGGGCATTCAGTCTGGTGATTCATAGGGACAGGATCGCCCATTCGTTCTGAGGATTCGGTAGAGGTAAGAACTAGTGGCTGGCTGTTCTGCTTCTCTGATCTTTCAGCGTTAACCCCTGTAGACTCTGGGTTTTTATTGCTAAGATCAATTAGAATTCTCACAACATCCACACTCTTCAGTTCTCAATTGAAGAAACAATTCTTGCAGCCATGTTGCTGCAGGGACCTCCCTCATATCCATCCATCTCTATCCTCTCTCATCCAATCCTGACACTCTGAAACGATAGCATGTGCCTGTGTTCCCTTTGCCTGTGATCACTGCCCTGCCCCTCCCCGCCAAGATACCCCCTTATCTCTTACTCTCTCACTGAACCTGGTTGCTGGTTGATTCAGCAAGACTTGCTGGCTTAAGACGCCACATCCTCAATGCTGAAATGACAGGGGTATAATATCACCTTTAGGTTTTCAATGTGGGTGCTTGGGATAAGCTCTTATGCTTGTGTGGAAGACACTTTCCCAACTGAGTCATCCCTCAATCCTAAACTTCTTTTGTTTTGGATTTTTTTTTCCAGTGCTGGGATTTATACCCAGGGCTTCATACCAAGTGAGCACCGTACCACTGAACTACACCACCAACTCCAACCTGTTTAGAATTAGAATACACATCATCACCCCCAACACTCCTAACTTCCTGCTTTGCTCTGTTTTTCCTCTCCTCATAGCATTTAACACCTTCTATCAAATATATTGCTCACTTGTGAGTAATGTTTCAGGTTCTCTGTTCTTCCTGCCATAACGCTAACTTCAGCAGGTAAGGGCAACCATCTTTGTTTTTCCATTGATGTGCCAAATTAAGTTTCCATCCTCTGTGTACACCTGCGCCTGTTACACAGTCCCATCCAGAACACAGCTAATAAGAGGGTGAATGGGTGAAACCTTGCTAACTGGGTTCATTTTGTCCTATGACTTTACTACTCACTAGGTGTTGGGGCAGGCTGTTCGTTCATTCCCCAGCCACCCAGAACCGAAATAATCACTCAGAAACTATATTATTTGCAATGCTATTTGGCCAATAGCTTAAGCATATTGCTAACTTGCCCTTATATCCTAAACTAACTAACCCATCTTCATTAATCTGTGCATCACCACAAGGTTGTAGCCTACCAGCAAAGTTTTCGTGGGCTCCAGAGGAGACATCTGTCCTCAGCAGCAGCTACATGGCTTCTCACTGACTCTGCCTACTTTGTCTATATCTCTTTCAGCCTGGTTTTCCTCTGTTAAGCCATTGGCTGAAAGCAGCTTCTTTATTAACCAATGGCAATAAAACATATTCACAGCATGCATTCTCTCCCGCATCAACTAGGCGTATCAGTAGCTTGTGTTGCTCAGGGGAGGGTAGTAATAATATTTGTCAATGCTTTGTAGATTCTTCAGTACTCTAAATAGGGTGGCACAGGGAAAACACTCACAATAGAGCCCCAGCCATGCTGGCTATGATCACTTAGAAACAAGAATGTCCTATGCTGTAGGTGAGGCTGCTTGCTTGTTTCCCACCCACCTAGACCTGAAATAATTACACAGAAACTATATTAATTAAAACACTGCTTGGCCAACCACTTAAGCGTATTGTATCTTAAATTAACCCATTCATATTATTTTGTATTTTACCATGAGGCTTGTGGTTTACCGGTAAGGTTCCGGCAGCATCTGTCTTCTTCAGCAATTACATAGCACCTAAAGAGACTCTGTCTTTTTTTCTCCTCTATCTTTGCCTGGAATTCCCATATTTCTCTATTCTGCACTACAATAGGCCCAAGCATCTTCTTTATTAACAATGGTAATAAAACATATTCATAGCATACAAAGGGGTATCCCACATCACCTTCCCTTTTCTAGCTAAATAAAAGGAAGGTTTTAACTTTAACATAATAAAATTACATATAGCAAAACAGGTATCAAACAAGAATTGCAGTTACAATATTTATTTCTATTTTATCTTTTATCATAACTAAGGAAAACTATAGTTATAGCTCTCTATTCTTCAACACCATCAAAGACCCCAGAAGGATATTATACTACCTAAGTTAACAAGAAGTGCATTGTAAGTAACTTCCAAGATTGACAGAGACATCTCGCTTCTTGGACAGTCACTCAAAGTTCTTTTGTAACAATGGGGTATCCATCTTCAGACTATAGGCCCAAAGTATCCAGCAGACTTTTCCATGAAGCAATAAATTTCAAAGACAGTTCTGCCTATTTGCTCTGCAGTTTGTCAGTTACTTTCTTCTGTGTCCTGTAGAATGTCTAGCAGATTCTTTCATGAAGCAGGAACCCTGAATGACTGTCTTACCTTCTTTAGGCAACTTCAGCATCATTTTTTGTGGTTCCTGCATATCCAGTTTATATAGTATACCATCAAGCAAAAACAAAAGAGCAGTTTTTTACCCAAATGACTAATCCACTCCATAAGGAGCCTCTTCAATGCCCATCATCCTCTTGAAGTAGACTGGTGCTGCCAGGAGCAGATATCTCTCATTGTCATTAAAAGTCCTAAGTTATTAAAACATTTTAAATGCTATTAGTTTTTAAAAGGTTTGAAGAACACCTATCCATCTGAAATATATCTATGTATATCTAGAAAACCTAACTAACATGACTACAAGCTTGGTTATTATAGACGACTATCTATTAACCTGTATTTCTTAATTATACATTGCATTTTTAAATGAGCTACACAAACACAATACCTTAAACAAGAGTAGAAATACATATATACAGTGTAACAAAATCAACCTTAAATTTATATCAATAGACCAAGATTCATACAAATGCAAACTATTCATCTCTATGTCATATCCCCCTTTTAATGTAAACAAACATTTATAAACAATATTTGGGAATTTTAACATAGTTCTCTCCAAACTGCTTCCTGCTTTTTGTTGGAGGAAGTAATTTTAGAGGTTTATGGAAACTTTTCAGTGCGTCTTGTTTGGTTGAACCACATTAGTCTGGAAGGAATCCACAGGTTCTCATCCTTTGTGGAAACAAAAGCAGAACCTTTTTTCCAAAGCAACATATCCTTAGACCCAAATTTTGAAGTCAAGATACCTTTAACATTTATACGTTGGTTTATCTTAACAGCCCATACAATGAAATGTCTCTCTGTACTTAGCTCATTCACAGTCAAAAAATTCAAAGAAAACACAATAAAATACATAATGCAGACTCTCTGTGTATATTCCATCTTTACGTGGCTTATTCTTCTTACTTTATTACTTTTTCTACAAGTTTAATATTTATTTTATTATCTTTACACCTTTAAACTATGATTAAACTATAACTGTACTCTTTTATATTATAACTATCTATAATCCTTTTCCTCTTTCTCTCAAGCCTACCTACATTTATCTAACACTGTGACCCATTTAGAGGTCTTTTCCATCTGAATTTGTCTTTATTATGTGCATATCTGTAATTATTTTTTGACCAGGAACACTTTTTTTTTTAATGTTAAGTGGGTGTGACTAGAACAACTCCGTGACCCTGCCTGTTTGGTGCTCCACCCAGTCTAATATAGCAGGAACATGTTCATTGCCTCTGAGAGCCATGCACACTTTCCTGGCTCCAGGGTCACAGTGGGTCTCTGTCACCATTTCACCATTAAGTAATTTGTAACACACTGCTCACAGACCCCATCTAAGTGCTCAGCCTCCTGAAAGAGCCAGAGCTGTTTGTGCAACTAGCATGATTCAGGAAATCCCCCCTTAAAGGAGCCGTACAGCCTTCACTGCCAATGTTGAGTCAGGTAGACCTCTCTTAAAGTAGCCAGGGCTCCACTGCTTACTGCTAGCAAACAAAGCCCATCAAGAAAAAAAATGCGACTACCAAGAAGCTGTATTAAACTCTGTTTTGTGTGTGTGTGTGTGTGTGTGTGTGTGTGTGTGTGTCTAGAATTCCTTTTTAAAGCTCTTTCAGGTTTTATGTGGATGTAGTCAGCCCACATTGGTGCACCAATTTATTGGTGGAGGTATCTCGTTTGTTTCTGGCAGCCCAGACCTGAAATAATAGCACAGAAGCTGTATTAATTACAACATTGCTTGGACTGTTAACTCAGGCTTCTTATTAGCTAACTCTTACATCTTGAATTAACCCATTTCTATTATTTTATATTTTACCACGAGGCATGTGGTTCACCCATAAGATTCTGGGTCATCTGTCTCCTTCGGCAGCTACATGGTTTCTCTTTGACCCCACCTACTCTCTCTGTACATTTTGGGGTTTGGATTTTCTGTCTGGCTTTACTCTGTTAAGCCATTGGCCAAAAGCAGCTTCTTTATTAACCAAATGCAATAAAACATATTAACAACATACAGAGGGGAATCCCACATCACTATGTGACCCCTGCTGCACAGTCAGTCTAAACTCTGTGCCTCTGGAACAGGGTCTGCAGGCATGAGCTTGTGTGTTCTTTGGGTCACCCACAGCAGGCTTTATGCC
Source organism: Myodes glareolus (assembly GCF_982192425.1). Lineage (NCBI taxonomy): Eukaryota > Metazoa > Chordata > Mammalia > Rodentia > Cricetidae > Myodes > Myodes glareolus. The sequence goes on along the minus strand of NC_142047.1, from coordinate 23,325,263 downwards.
AGAGCCCCCAGCAGTCTGGAGTAAGGGAGTTTATGGAAATCTACCTTTTTAGGTAGATTGATTCCAACAGGCAGGGACAGGTAGGCTGAGGGGTGGAGAACAGTCGGGGTCACACCTACCAAGAGATGGAAAATCCCCAGATGATCTCACACAAGCACAGGAGGCGGGCAGTCCCACACCCTGATCAAAGCTGACCCAGTGCTGGATTAAGATGTCTTTATCTTCAGAGTTTCCCAGTTTTCTATCCTGGGACTGAACAGTTGGCCAGGGTTTCAGGAACCTCGGTAAACAATGTTCATACAAAAGAATGCTTGCACATCTGCCTAGCTGCCGATGAAGTCTTTTCTCAGAGTGATTTACGGTGCTATCAGAAGGAATGGTGGCTAACAATTGTCCACATGGCAGCTGAAACTGAGGCAAGGAGTACTGAGCCAGGATCCCTGTGGGTTCTAGCTCCAGCTTCCCCAGTAGGTAGTTTTGTGAACTCAGAAACCCTCACCCTAGTTTGGACACAAGTTTTCACACGGGTTTGCCAGATGACTGCTAATGGCTTCCACAAACAATGCCTCCACTGTGGGGAGTTTACTGTATGCCAGGTACCCTGTCATGTGCCGTGTGGAGCTAAGCACATATTTCTGTGACTTTGGTCAGTGAGGAAACCAAGGCTGAGTGAAATCAAGTGACTTGTTCTAGAGGCAGACTCAGGACTTGAATCCAAGCCCCGTGTTCTTCAGCCTGGCCATGATGTATTTCCCTCCATTCATTCTGAATTCTGCTCATCTGGTCTTTTAGCCCACAGCGTGGTCATAACATCATGGCTCCCACAGCAAAGAACACTAGAACCACAACCTCATATCCACCTGTGTAGTAGGCTCTTCGCTCTGAATACACCTTAGCCTGGACCAGGGTTCTTTCTGCTCTGTCAGGGACTTAGCTCTTCTCTTCAGGGAACGAGGTTTTAGGTCTAGGCCAGTTGTGTGCTCTAACAACTAGGTCCAGAGTGCCTGAATTCTAGCCATTGTGCTGTTGACTTCCCATCTGCCACCAGATGGTGATGGTGGTGGTGGTGGTGGTGGTGATGCTATTGATGATGATTTGGTTTTTTCGAACAGGGTCTTTCTATGTAGTCTTGGCTGTCCTAGAACGAGCTATGGAGAGCAGGCTAATCTTGAACTCAGGGATCCTCCTATTCCTGCCACTCGAGTGCTGTGATTAGAGGTGTGTGCTACCATGCCTGGCCTGTCACAAGATTATTGATGTATATGAGGTGTTATCTTTGAGTTTGTAAAGAGTTCCCTCTCTCCCTGCCCTGATAATGCTCTGCTTGCCCTAGGGTTGGGGCAGTGTTGCTGAAACTTTTGAAAATTCATATCGCAGGTATCTCTTATTTTAGCGGATGGAAGGATGAGAGACAACACGGATGTTGGCCAAAGTCACACAGCAAGAGTGGCATGAAACTAGAATTTGAAGACTCTTGACTCCAAATCTGGGTTCAATTTCCTCAAATGACACTACTGTATAAATTAACTCAGAATTCCTTGTGACTACTGGACCAATCTCCCAGATTGTATTAAAGAAACTCAGATCAGTGCCAACTTGTCTTGAATGCCTCTCCCATACTGTGCCAGTCCCCACACCCTTAACATGAAGGGGCTGGTGGAGACAGGAAAGGGACAAGGGACAGAACATTGGGAAGCCACCGCACCTACGAGAACTTCCATGGCTTTGCTTGCTTTTTTTTTTGGTATTTGTCTCCATGGTTACCCACTGGTTCTGCCAAATGACTCAGTGCCTCCACAGCAACGACAGAGGATTCCTTTTAAAAATAAATTCTAGTACAATATGAGGTCAGGTGACAGGCGATTATAACTAAATTTATGTGCTTCTCAAAGGACAGGAGGCAGGGAAGCGTGGTCTCCGGAAGTCCTGGGGGCTTAGATTCAATATGTTCCAGTGAGTTCTTCTCCTGTGTCCCCCGAGCCAGGTACCTTTGTGTGGGTCTGAAGGCCACAGGAAAGCTCTATGAGGTAGCTGCAAGTCAACCCTCTTAAGAGCCATTTATTGCCTTCCTCTGTACCTGACCTAACAGCTTTGTGACCATTAGATAAGTGGTTTGGTATGCACAACGCACTTATTTTGTTGTTTGCTTTTGTTTCTTCAAGACAGGATTTCTCTGTGTATCTTTGGAGTCTATCCTGGAACTCTCTCCGTAGATTAGCCCGGCCTCGAACTCAGAGATCCACCTGCCTCTGCCTCTCAAGTACTGGGATTAAAGGTGTGTACCATCACCACCTGGCTTGCTTGTTTTGGTTTTTGAGTCAGAGTCTTGCCATGTAAGCCCAGGCTGGCCTCGAACTCCCAACTGGTCTGCCTCAACATCTCTCAGTGTTGTCTGGACTGCAGACATGTACCACCATACCCAGCCTCATGTAGATCCTGCACGTTTTCCTCTCTTTCTTTGCTGTAAAGAATTTAGGGGAAAAATTAACAATTGCATACATAATCCTTTCAAATACAAAACCAAAAAAGGAGACCACAGTAACACTGATTTATAAATGACATTTCCCTTGTTCTGTAGTAGATCAAGAACATCATGCCTATGGTGCTAATTGCTTGACAACAAATTTTATTTTACTAGTGTTATTCCACAACTTACCTACTAACCATCTTCTTTTGTACTTTATTGTTATCATTGCATGTACATATGACGTGTGGCACATCATGCCTCGCATGTGCGTGTCAGTGGGCTGCTTTAGGAGTCACTTCTCTCTTTTCATCTAGGTGAGTCCTAGGCATTGAACTCAGGTCATCAGTACTGGCAGCAGGTACCTTTGCTCACTTATCTGGGGGAGGGAATCTTCACTATTGTAATCTACACTGTGACATACAACCTGGCAGCATTTGTGATTGTATTCTCTGAGTTTTTGTCCTTAGGATTTAACCTTCCTTCACAGAATTTTTGCCTCAAGGATGCATGCCCTTCTATTCTTTTCAAATGTAATTACTTCTTCTAAAACATATTACTTAAGTACATCTCAAAAAATATAATTCTGAAAAGTAGAAGGATGCATTTGTTTATCTGTGATCCAATACAACGTTTTTATGTCTTAAATATTTCACTTCTGTATTCTATATTCTGTGTGGCTTGTTCAGTGAACACTGCTGAGGGCCTGTCTGGGGTTCTGGCAACTTGAAAGGCTGAGGCAGGAGTCTCACTGGAGTCCAGGAATCAAGATCCTGGAAAACAAAGCAACACCCATCACCCAGACCAAAAGGTGGACCCAGTGGCATGAGTCTAGCACTCAAGAGGCCCAGATTGATGCTGAGGGTTAGTGCTCAGGGTCTCTGCAAGTTCAAGGCCAGCCAAAGCTACCTAGTGAGATCTACACTAGCTATATAACAAGACCCTATCTTTTAAAAAGCGGAAAAAACTCTACATAATGAATGTATAACCTGCCTGCTTACAGTATGAGCATATCTGTTCCCTGTGATTTCTCACCAACAGATGTATCACATCTGTGTGTGTGTGTGTGTGTGCTAGCGCCCAAAGCCCTCATGTGAACATCATGGCAGACTCAACAGCCAAGTCATTTCCAGTTTCTCATAGTGTGATTGGGTTAAAGCACACCTTTAGTGAGTTAGATTTTCCTTTTCTTTCCCCCATGAACTTATGAAAAATCTTTAAAAAATTTAATTTGTTTATTTACTTTATAGATAGATAGATTTTGTGTGTGTGCATGCACTCCATTCTCATATGTGAAGGTCAGAGGACAGGAGCTGGTTCTCGTTTTTTTCACCACGTGTGTCCAGGAATCAAACTCAGGCCATCAAGCTGGCAGCAAGTGCCTCACCTGCTGGGTCAGCGCTTTGTAGTCCCTGGAGTTCAACCAGGGATCAAACAGGAAGAGCATTGTATGGTTCTTCCACACGACCTGCCACACTGTCTTTAAATCGTTATGTGGATCTGCTTGGTTTGCATAGATTCTCTCTCTCTCTCCCTCTCCCTCTCCCTCCCTCCCTCCCTCTCTCTCTCTCTCTCTCTCTCTCTCTCTCTCTCTCTCTCTCTCTCTCTCTTCTCTGTGTGTGTGTGTGTGTGTGTGTTTGTGTCTATGTGGACTTGAGGCAGGGTCTCTCTTTAGCCCAGGCTGGCCAACAACTCACTAAATAGTCCAGGATGGCCTCAAACTCCTGGAACTTTCCCTGATTCGGATTAGAATCGTGGTCACGGGCCTAGCTTCCCTTTACAGCTATGATCTTAAATTGTCTCCTTGAGAACTGTGTTGGAGGACACTCCCGTGGTGCCTTCTGGGCTCTCCTGGCCTCTACCCACCAGGCCAAGACCCTGGTGCCCTCAGCCTTCCGTGGGTGACTCTTTTGGACTCAGGCTTACTAGCTGCACTAGCTTCTGGGTTGGAAGAATTCTCCTTTGGGGCCTTTTATGGGATCCTACCAGTGTCTGATCAGGTTTGGAGTCTGTCAGAAATCTGAGAGATCTTCTTTTTCCCCAGGGATTTCAAGAACACATGATGTGGCAACCTCAGGACAACCTCAGGACACAATTCTTTCCTGCCCTGGGTGACCACACGAATGAGTTCTTGTGCAGTTCTGGGCATAGAACCCACGTCTGTCTGTGTAAGTGGAGGTTTCTCTCCCATCTGCCAGTTCCTAAATAACCATTCTGAGGCTTAATATAATTACAAACACTGGTCTGTTAGCTCAGGCTTATTATTAACTAGCTCTTACAATTAATTAACTCATTTCTATTATTACATATTTTATTGCAAAGCTTGTGGCTTGTTACCTCATATCTTTCATCTCCAGCAGTTGCTGGTGTCTCCCTAACTCCTCTTTCTTTCTTCCTGTACCTCTGTTTGGATTTTCCACCTAGCTATATTCTGCCCTGCCAGAGGTCAAAGCAGCTTCTTTATTACTCAATGGTAATAAAACATATTCACACCATACAGAGGGACATCCCATATCACTTGTGCATTTGAAGCAAGCACTCTGTCACTGAACTACATCCCAGTCTCTGCGTTTTTCTTGACTAAGTCCTGTTTTCTAGGCATTTCCTTTCCCAATGCCCCAGTGTTAGCCCATACATAACATATGTAACAAGCTTCCGTGTCGCATGCCTTCAGTCCCTCTGCTCTCAGGGTCTTCAGGTTTCTCCATCAGCTAAGTCTTGATTATATTTGGAAAACCCCTGTAAAGAGAAGTCCCCATGCATCTGTTTAAGGGGTATCAAGAATTTATTAAGATATAAGAGGGGGGAAAATACACTCACAAATACAGGATATAGTAAATCCAGTTGCAGAGTCCTTGGAAAGCTGGGGACCAATCTCACGCTGCTTCACATTGCCTGACCTGGACTTTACCACCCAAGTGAGCTCGTCCACCCTCCCTCTTTCCTTATAAGAGGTCACATAGGCAGACAAGAAGCATCGTCTCTATCGGACCAGATAGCCCAACATGGGCAGAGCAAATACCCACTACAGATCCCTTCATTTCTCTGAGTCTGTTTCCTGTGGGGTAGAGACAACCCCTGTCTTATAGGGTATGGCATTGGTGAACACTATTCCCACCTAAACCTCAGCTCCTACTTTGACTAAGATAGTTGCAGAGAGCTCATGCATTTACTGCTCTGTCCTGAACATCCCACTCACAGAGACTGAGGGAGGACAAGAGCAGCCTGGTTGGGAGGGTGTGAACAGAGCAGGGATTTTTGAGTGTTTCTGTCATGCCAAAATAGGTCAGATGACATTTATGAGTAAACAGGAAGCAGGGGACGTCACAGTGCAAATGGAGCAGCAGAAGAATCTATGGAGGATTTCTAGGTGCTCTGGGTTTGTTTGGAGCAGTTAAGGGTCAGGTGGGAGAGCAGAGGAGCGGGGAGAGGCAGAAACTGGAAGGATAATGGACGGATCTTGCTGTAGAGCTGCCGTGTGGGCAGCACACGTAAGGAGAATGATCATACACAAATAAGGGCGTTAGGCCTTCACCAGACACTATGTCAGCACCTTGGTCCCAGTTTCTTCAGGTTATTTATTTAATTTTACAATTTTTTCTATTGATTTTGGAAACTTTTAGTCCCTACTACCCACTTTTTGTTGTTGTTGTTTATAGTAGACAGGCACTGATCTCATCATGATGGCCCCATGTGGCCTCATCACCTCTTGAATTTCTGACATCCCTACCTCTAAGTACCATCACCCTGGGGACTTATTTAAATTCTGAGTCCCACTGTTTTTTTGTTGTTGTTGTTGTTGTTGTTTTTTGGAGACAGGGTTTTTCTCTGTAGTTTTGGAACATTTCCTGAAACTCACTTTGTAAACCAGGCTGGTCTCGAATTCACAGAGATCCTTCTGTCTCTGCCCCCTGAGTGCTGGGATTAAAGGCGTGCATCACCACCACCTCGCCACAAACATTCTTTCCACAGCATGCAAATATGCACATATTTACAAATAATGAAAATATATGAATAATGTGGCCTGCTTAGCATTACGAATATTCCTGTGCAACTTCTGCGGCTATCATACACTCATAAACATTCTCAGAACGCAAAGGAAAAGGGGGACATCGTATGAGATGTGGTAATTGTCCTACTTGCTTTTCTATTGTTCTGATTGACACCGTGACCAAGGCAACTTCTAGCAGGGAGTTTATTTGGGGCTTGAATTTTCAGAGGGTGAGAGTCCATGGCCATCATGGCGGGGAGCATGGCAGCAAGCAAGCAGGCGTGACACTGAAGCTGCAGCTGGGAGCGCACATCTTGGGATACAACCACCAGGCAGAGAAAGAGATGCAGGGATTGATGTGGACCACAAAGCCTACCCCAGTTATCTCCTCCAACAAGGCCACCCCTCATAATCCTCCCTCAATCCATTCCACCAGTTGGGGACCAAATAGTGAACTATATGAGCCTCTAGAGGGGCCATTCTCATCCAAACCACCACGATAATCAATGGCAGACTTGTTTGTGAGAAACAGAAACAGATGGGTTCGTTAATTCTCATCTTCTCTTGTTTCTGCCACTCACATCCTTCCTGCACTCTGAAAATGGTGTCTCTCTCTCTCTCTCTCTCTCACTGGTATCTGAACAATTTGCGAACCATACTGACACTCAAAGATCACGTTTTTGTTTTGAGGACACAGGTCAGTAGGTAGAGGAGTGTCTTCCTGGGGCCTGAACGGCGTTAGGCAATGGAGCAGAGGTTAGGGTTGTTTGATCACACAGTGCCAAACAAATACCAGCTCCCAAGTGATGGAGGCTGCCTGGTACCATACAGCAAATATAAGGTTTGTGGGTTGTGATATGGGGGTTTTCTAAAGCACCAGGCCATGCGGGGACCCCTCGTGTGGCATTGCCCTCTGTCTTTTCTCTGAGCCTTCTGTAAAGCACAGGCAAGAATTAACCTGAGTCAAGCAGACCACACCGAGTCCCTGTCCCGCCCTTCGCAAGTGGGAGCCAGCCACTGCCTGCCTCAAGTCTCAGTTTTCTCATCTGGAAAGTGGGTGTCATAGCAGAATTCTTCTCTAGGGCTGAGTCTTAGTTAGGGTTTCTGTTACTGTGAAGAGACACCGTGACCATGGCAACTCTTATAAAGGAAGGCATTTAATTGAGGTGGTGGTTTACAGTTCAGAGGTTCAGTCCAATAGCATCATGGCAGGGAGGATGGCGGCACACAGGCAGACATGGTGCTGGAGAAGTAGCTGAGAGTCCTACATCTTACAGGCAGCAGGAAGTCGATGGAAACACTGGGTGGTATCCTGAGCATAGAAAACCTCAAAGTCTGCCCCACAGTGACACACTTCCTCTTACAAGGCCACACCCACTCCAACAAAGCCACACCTCCTAATAATAATAGTGCCACGCCCTATGAGATGCTGGGGGTCAATTACATTGGAGCTACCACAGGCTGTCAGTGCAGATTACCCCCTAGCATTTGTGGGGGCAGGGCAAAAGCTCAAAGGGAGCCTTGACTGCATCCGGTGCCTCTTTCCTTCTGCCCTAACTTGTTCGGCTACATGTGGACATCAGAACTCCTGTTTCTGAGGCCTTTCCACACTCCCTCATCCTCATCCCTGAGAACAGCCACCCTTGGCCATCCTGCAGGCCTAGGCTTCCAGAGACTGACTGCCTGGCAGGCTCTACCCTCAGGAAGGTCAGATGTGAGGACGAGGTCATAAACAGACCTGAATTTGAATTTGGGCCCTAAGGTTCCAGGTGATCAAAATATTATCCAGAAGGTGGGAAAGGAACTTAGGAGGAAGGGTGGGGAATGGATGAATCCCTTTTGGACACCCACAAAATCTACTTTGGACCCATGGACTTCTTTCGGTTTTTTGAGACAGGGTTTCTCAGTAGCTTTGAGGCCTGTCCTGTAACTAGCTCTTGTAGACCAGGCTGGCTTTGAACTCACAGAGATTCACCTGCCTTTGCCTTCTGAGTGCTGGGATTAAAGGCGTGCACCATCACTGCCTGACTCTCTTTTTTTTCCCTTAAGATAAGGTCTTACTATGTAGCCCTGGCTGACCTGGAATTTGCCATGTTAGACTAACCTGGAACTCACAGAGATTGACCTGTCTCTACCTTCCAGAGTTCTGGGATTACAGGTATGTGGGTGTTTATTACTACATTTAACCCCCATTGATGCTTTAAAAACAAAACAAGACAAAGCAAAAAAAAAAGTCTGCCTGTCTGTATTGTGGTGTGTGTGTGTGTGTGTGTGTGTGTGTGTGTGTGTGTTACAGTATGGTATGTGTGCATGACTGTGGCACATGTGTGGAGATCTGTGGAGTCAGCAGTCTCCTCGCACCTTTATGTGGGTTCTGGTGAGCAAACTTGGGTCACCAGGCTTATGTGGCAAGTGCTTTATCCACTGAGTCATGGCACTGGTTCAGACGCTTACTCTATGGGGAGGGTAACCAGCGAGGGCCCCTCTGAGGCAGGTACTCAAGTTCTAAAACTATTCCACACAGAGATGGACACATTAAATGTTCAGTCCATGTAAGCAGCCACACTACACCCGGGTGTTACTACTGTCAGAATGAGAATCGGAGGGCTGATCATCCCCTTCAGAGGTGTGTTAGAAATAGAAGAGATAGATATGTCTACCCTGTTGGCCTTTGGACAAGGTGAGGAGACCTTGGCGGCAAAAAGAACAGGCAGCCTACCTGCCAGAGAAGCCTACTTTGCCCCCTGAAGGGTGTAACTACCAACACCCTTGACAGGTGCACTTGACAGGCTCTGTGGAGTTTTCTCCTTACAGAGTGACTAGTCAGGGGCTTTCTCAGAGATTAATAAACAGAAACCAAAAGCAGTCGTGTCCACACAGAAAACCCTGTTTACGGGTAACCTAACCTGTACATAAACATTCTCCAGCAGTCTCTGTGTATCCCCAAGAGGGGACTTGCCAGGGGACAGAGGGGGAGTTGGTGCCTAGAGAGGGTGAATGACTTGGTTAAGGCAGACCAGAACAGCTCTCTGGTGCCAAAGACCACACCTCTTCCATTGTTCTAAGATGCTGATTCGGCGGCGTGACTCCCTCTAGGATGGAGCCTGCAAGCCTTCCCAGGAGACTCCCAGTGATTTCTAAGCAGCCCTGTTTGCAGGAGGATTAGGACAGTGTTCAGCTCCAGGGAATTTGAAGTTTATTCTGCTCCTCCTTGCTGGGACCCTTGGGCAAGATTCCATTCTCACGGCCCTGTGCCCAGTGACTGTGGAGAAGAAGGCCTTAGCTGTGGCTCTAGGTGGCATAAATGCAAGGCCTCTTAGGGACTGGATTGCCTGGTGCTGCGTTGTGAACGACAGATAGTGGCATTCTGTCCCCAGTGACATCTGCAGGTAGTTCAGCCTTCTTAGCCATCCATCTAAAAAGCTAAATCTTAAGTCTTAAGTCTCTGGGAGGTCATTGATTTCCTCTGCATCAGTTTCTCCTTGCCAGTGTGTGTGCCTGTCACCCTAACCCCGTGGGCCTTTGGACAAGGTGAGGAGACCTTGGCGGCAAAAAGAACAGGCAGCCTACTTGCCAGAGAAGCCTACTTTGCCCCCTGAAGGGTGTAACTACCAACACCCTGTCCTTGACAGGGACTGTGGAGTGTTCTCCTTGCAGAGTGACTAGTCAGGGGCTTGACCTGGCCCAAATAATTCTTGTTGTATTAGTGCTGGGGATGGGTTTTAGACACAGGTTCTGTTCCTGAGCTCAGGACCAGTAGCTTTTTTTCCTCAGTGAATGAGTTCACCTAATCATGGGTAGGCCAGGACAGTCAGGCTAAGACAGCTTGCACCAAGAAAGACCCTTCACTCAACGGGTTTCATTGGGTGGGGATCCCAGCAAGCACTGGCTGAGAGTGGGACATGGGATAAGGAGGAGAAGCCTACATAGTTTAGTGAGTGTGTAAGCTATGAGCTACCGGAGCTCAGCACCACAGAAGACTTCTGAAAGATAGTGTAGAAAGGCTGACTATTCATCTACCAGTTTTGGGTCCTGCTTGGCATTGGTTAGGAACTTTTCCCAGGGCCCTGAACTCCCTGTGTTTGTAAAGTGGGAGGAAGCCTCAGGTGCTGGCAGTACCTTGAAGTAAGCAGCGTGAGCAGACGCCTGCCGATGGGGTTCCAGTTGGCCGGCAGCTCAAGGATTTGCAATAGAGCCAGCCCTTCTTGGTCCTTCTGGGCTAGGATTAGGGTTAAACAATGCTCTGAGCCACTGGATAGCCATGAAAACTTTATTGCTTCAAGACCTTTACATGAACGTCACTGGCACCGCACTTAGGCACATATATAAAAGGCACAACTTATTATACAAATTCAATCCTTTGACGCAGGCACTGTGCAGCCACTTCCCAGGATCTCTCCCAGCGCCGTGGGTGAATTTCAGGGGCAGCAGCTGCACTTGTCTGAGCCCCCTTTGCAGATACAGCCCCGGGCACACTTGGCACAGCCTGGAGGGCAGCAAGGACAGCAGCCTGAAAAGGTTAGGCGATGGACAGGTGAGCCATGGCTCTTCACTTCCCTGTCTCTCCTACCCCTTAGAAGACCTAGGAAATGAGACACCTATAGCGGGGAATCCCTGGGCCGAGAGATGGGACACTGTGCGATTTGAGAACAGAAGGAACCTCAGAGGGTTCTCCAGGGCCATCAGAGCCCCAGACAAGGGGTGGGCATTTCAAAGATCACAGCCACAATAGAAATATGATTAGAAGTCAGGGCTCATGAGGCCAGGCCCAGGCTTTTCCTTCTTCCTCACTAGACTGGACAGAACCTATTCCCAACCCCCTTGCTGCTCCAAATGCCATGGATATCCTTACTGCCTCGTGGACTGCAGCCCAGGGTATATCTGCCCCAGGTATCTACTTGAATGTTATCTCAGATTCCCTCCCGATGAGAAAAAGGTTGCCAGAATCCCTCCACTGCCCAGTTGGGGTGGATAGGGAGAGCGAAGGGCGGGGCTGTTCCCACTCCCACCTGGCAGAGTCCTGGTGCCCATACTCACTTTTGCGGCAGGTTTTACACTTGCAGGTTGTGCATTTGCAATTGTCCCCGCAGATGCAGATCCCTCCTAGAAGAGAGGGCAGAGACTGGGTGAACACCAGGCTATTGATCTTGGAGAGTGGTGAGACAAGAAGGTGACCCCAGTGCTGTGGATGGTCCAGTGGTTCTAGAGACAGGCCATGGATAGGGACTGGGGTGGCAGCATCAGCTCAACCCGGGTTACTTGTGGAAGTGCATCTTCCTGACCACAACCCTTGCAACAGAACCCTTGGTAACTCTGTGTAGGGAAAGAATCAGTAGTTTAAAAACACAACACATCAGGTACTGATGTCCGATCAGGCTTGAGGCCTAACAGACAAGGCCAACCCCAGCAAGGCCAAGGTGCCTGTGGCAACCAGCAAGGACTTTCACAGCCTCGTTTTGACAAGGCCAGACAGAAACCCCGGATGGAAAGCAGAAAGGAACACAGGAATGGGGTAGGGGGAGACAATACCTTGCCTTTGTTTAATAAAAATGACTCGTACTTATGTATCTTTCTAAACTCATACCATCCATCATGTTCAGGTTCAGAACACTAGAACTGTCTGCATCTTTTCCAGGTTTGGGGGACAGACCTGTGCTGTTAAGGGTGAAGGATGCTCTTGAAAATTTTAGATGGCACTTTTCAAGGCTGAGAAAGCCCAGGATGGTTCTGAAGCCTGATCTCCCTCCTTCTGGCCAACATACTTCCTGGCACTAAGCAACCTAGATTGGCTTTGAATTCGGGATTCCCATACACACACACCTTAGCCTGCTGAGTTCTAGAATCACAGGTGAGTACCACAGCTGGATTTTACTGACTTGAGGTCGCAGCTAAGCCTTTAAGTCCTGGTGTATGCAAGGATTGGTAATTTTAGCCCCTCCATAGATTCCCTAGTAGGCAAGCAACCCAGAATGAGTAACCTCAGTTTGCAAATGTGGAAACTGAGGCCTATAAATCAAATGTGTTAGTAAATGAATGACAACAGAGGACCAAAACCAAGTGTCCAGGTTCTGGGCCATCGCTCCATTCCCTACTCTGGTGGCTGCCAACTAGGGATCTACAGCTAGAAAGACTGTTTTCAAATTCTTCCCTTGCTATTTCCTGGACCAGTGTATCAGTTTCAGCAAATCTGGCTGGAAGCCAACAGAGTGGGAGCTGCCCAAAGGTTGCAGATCCAGGACAAACCTCAACCACGGCGCCTAAGTGAAAAAGTTTCCAATAGTCCCACATCCTGCCTGCAGAACACAAGGACAAAGTTGTAGGACCCCCAGTAGGCCTCCTTACTCACCAGACATACATGTGCATTCCCCAGGGTCCATGGTCCAGGTGTGTGAGTGGCTGAGACAGGGAGGCTGAGGCAGCAGCAGCTGGAGGCTCCCTCTTTATAGTTGCGTAGGTGTGGACTGCAGCTCACCCCACCTCTCCCTGGGGCCAGACGCCCTGCACACATCCCAGAAAGATGCTCGGGGCTAGGAGGTGGGGAAGGCAGGTGGCTGAGGGCACAGGGCAGGTCAAGCCCTTTGTGAGAGCCCTGCCTGCTTACCTACCAGCGGGCGTGTCGAGGAAGCAGTGTGAGGTTCCAGTGACTCTCAGTGCTCAGGTTGTTAGCCACGCACATCCCACTACACAGAGTTACCTGCAGCTCTGTTCCCGCTCTACAGAGACACTCCTGCCCAAGCTCAGATCTTCATTCTCTTGCATGGCTGCTCCTCAAAGCCTTACCATGGATGAGAAGGTGGAAAATCAGGGGAATGTGCCCACCCAGACTTGGAACCTTTCCTTTTAGACCAACATGGAGTGGAAGAAGCAAGAGAAGACCTCGCAGGGGCACTTAACCAGCCCCAACTTCCATTCCAACCCTGTTCTTTGATAAGACAGTCACCTACCTTTCAGTGGGATGCAAAATTCCACATAGATGATAGGATGCCCATAGCTGCAGTGAACTGCTACAGTGAACCAGTGAACTCCCTTTCTTTCTTTCTCTCTCTCTCTCTCTCTCTCTCTCTCTCTCTCTCTCTCTCTCTCTCTCTCTCTCCCTGTGTGTGTGTGTGTGTGTGTATGCTCATGTGTGTCCGTTGGTAAGATGTGTGCACACATCCCATGCGATTCTCTCGGCTATATGGTTGTTCATGTGCTAAAGCATCTCCATACCTGCTCAGTGTCTTGTACAAGGGTTTGTGGATATGGAATGCACAAAAGAATGAATGGATGGATAAGTCCTAAGAAATAACAAATGACTGCAGACATGAACTAGAAAGTGAACTAATGAATGCCGGAATAGTGTTTGAGTCCCCTTCAAGTGGCTGTAGCATTCAGTAAAGAGACAGCATGCTCCCCGGCTCCAACTTCCTCCCGGTTCTCAGCTTGCCTCCATCAGTCGAGTCCCATCCTGACCCAGGATGCTAGAACTGAGAATATCTAGTGGGGAGAAGACTTCACATCATGGGCATCAGAAGGGCAGGTACCAAGGAAGAAGAAGTAGTGATAATGACGTGGGGGTGCAGAGGTGGTCCCTGAAGGCATCCGTAGTCGAGTAGCGGGCACGTCTTCACTCTCTGCTTTCCAAGAGCCTGCACTGGGCTGAGTGTTGGGGCTTTCTGTGCTGATTAAAACCAGAGCTCATGGTCGAGAGTGTCGGGAGAGCAGCTCAGCTCAGGAACATGCCTGCTTGGGGCTGCTCACAGCCTTCCTGGACCTGCACTGGGAGCTCATCCCAGTCCATGACACCGTGTTCCCCACATCTAGCAGGTATCAAGGCTGTCAAGGGCCTGGCCCATGGAACAAGCCCAGAGATGGGAAGGCATGCTCTTCCAGGCCATCTCTTTTAGCTCTTCACCACCTGTGCCAGCAACTGTTTCCTCTTCGGATGAATGACAGTGTGTTGTTGCTCAAGGCCAACTGAATGACAATGTTAAAACCTAATCCCTTAATATTTCAATATTTCCCAATTTCTGGGCTATGCAGGTTGAAACACTATGCAACACTTGCTGGCCTAGCCCAGGCTGAACAAGGCTGATCCAGGGCCCGAGAGAGATATACCAGGCTTGTTCACTTCTCTGCCCTTTCTCTGGCTTTCAGCTCCTGCTGGAGGGTAGTGATAGGGAACAAATCCACCCTGAGGTGATTTTATTAAATCATATTAAACCACTAAAAGCATAGCTTTAACCCCCACACAGAATTACAGGTCAGGCTGGCAAGATGGCGCTTGCTGCCAAGCCTGAGGATCTGAGTTTGAGCCTTGGACCCCATGGAAATAGACAGCTGACTCCTGCGGACTTCCACATCTGGGCCATGGTACATATCTCCTGACACACAAAAAATAATGAATACATGTAAATTTTTTAAAGAAATAAACCATGTATTTGGAGAAGTGAAGCTTTAACCTTATGGAATTCCTGGAGCCTCTGAAATCTGAAGGTTAAGTTCTAGACTTTCTCATAGGGTGGGAAGTCCATGTAACTATACAGCATTTTGCCACAGGGTCTGCAATGGCCCTGGCTATCCTCAAACCCTGAATCCACCTGCCCCAAAATGCCGGGGTTGCAGATGTGTGCAGTGCTCTTAACCTCTGAGCCATCTCTCCAGCCCCAGTAGCTCCTGTTTTACACAGCCGCAGAAATGACTGCTGCTTCATGCCTAAGTACATTCACACAGTTCTCTGCCAACAATGAAAGGGAGTGTTTGAAAGGAGTGTCTGGTGCCACCTCTTCTACACCATGAGGTGACTAGGTTCTGACTTCTTTTCCCTTGCAGGTAAAAGTAAACCATATGCTGTTTGTAGCAAAAATGCTACAGGAGTGTCTGGGACTCTGGCCTAGCCTGGGGGTTCCATCATGCCATTATACCAGGGAAAGGTTTAGTATCTTAACATTAGTCCATCCCTGTGTTTGCCCTTCCTGGTTCTCTATGAAAGACCTGTTTATCTTTTCCTCCCTCCCCCTTCTTCCTTCCTTCTTTTTCTTCTGTTTTTGTCATTTATCTTAATTTTTAAAATTTCAAGATGATAATATAGCATTTTTCTCTTTGTTTTCTCCCTCACATACCCACCCCCCACTTGCCCTTAAATCCATGGCCTCTTTTTTCACTAGTTGTTATTGTATACAGAGCTGTATAAGTACATTCCTATATATTCCTAAGTATAACCTGTTCAGTCCGTATAATGTTACTTGCATGCGTGTTTTCAGAGCTGAGCTTTTGGCATTGGACAACCAACTGGTGTGCTCTTCCCTGGGAAAGATAATCTCTTCTGCTCCTAGCTTTCCTCAGTCTCCTACAGTTCTCTGTGTAAACTGAAGCCTCACGGGCGTTTCCCCATCTAGTTTGGTGTATCTATTGTGGCCATTCTTGTTCAGTTTGTGTTCATAAGGCTTAATGTGTATAGCTTCTGATGTTACTAGAAGACAATCTCCCTTCAAATTCTCTGATCCCCTGGCTCTTCCAACCTTTATGCCTCTTCTTCCACGATCCCCGAGCCTTAGGCTCTGGAGGGTTTTGTGGATGTATCCACTGGGACCGGGCTCCACAGCTCTACCTTTCTATTAGTTTTACTTTTCTGTAGCCGTCTCTGTCTATTGCAAAGAGAAGTTTCCCTTGAGGGGTGAAGACGACACTTATCTGTGAGTATAAAGACACATTTATAGATTGTTGTTAGAGACTGTGCTGATTTAATAAATCAGTGGATGCAGATTCCTCTCCAGTAACCATAATTTCACTAGCATTGATCAGTTAGCTAGGTTCCAGATCCAGGCCTGGTTTCCCTTTGGTTTAGCAGTTCTGAAATCTGATTAGAGAGCTGCTGGGTACCACTAAGGTACGCATGCAGCTCCTGCCCCAGTGGGGGTATCGTTGGTGTGGCTCATAGGTACCATAGGGTAGGACTGCTGGGTGCCTCCTTCCTTTGGAAGCTTACACTGTGCCTTCTGCTAGTCTTCAGGGAGGGAACATTCAGGTCCGTTTTAGTTCAGAGGTCTCTGGGTTCTCTTTCTGAAGTGCATGGTGTCTTCAGTAATAAGACTTTACCTTCCACGTCTTGGGGGTAGCCAAGGGCAACATCAACTGGCTGTACGTACTTTCATGGATAGCCCTGGCCAACAACTCAAAAGAGGCCTTCTCATGGCTGGTTTTGTGGCCTTGTTAGGTGGTGTTTGGCTGTTAGATGGAGTGCTGTCAGCCCAGATGAGAAAGGTTCATTTGAATTATATATGTATGTTTAATACACAGAATAATGTGTATTATAGGTTTTTTTTTAGGGTAAATAATAGTATGATTCCTTGTGGCTTTGTCAGACATCCTTATTGTTGTTTTACCTACTCCATCCTTCTGCGTTTGTCTCCCTGCTCCTTCCCTAAAGAACCCCCTTTCCCAGTTCCCCATCAGATCATTTGTATTCTGTTACTCCCTTTCGCCTTCCCACCTCCTGTACTCACCTCCCTCTGCCCCCCTAAGGAGCACCCCCCTTTCCCATTTCTTCTAACAGATCACTTGTGTCCAACTATTCCCTTCTCTACTGCTCCCCAAACCCCTCTCCTGCAAGGGTCCCAGTGTGCTTTCCTAGTTTCTCTAGTTCCTGCATTTCATTGTATGTGCACACGCGTGCACATATGTGGAGGTCAGAGGATAACTTCCGGGCGTTGGTTCCCTCCTATCCTGCGGGAACTAGGTATTGAACTCAGATCATCAGGCTTGACTGCAAGTTTCCCTACCCACTGAACTATCTTGCTGCACCTCCCCCCCACCACCGCCTTTCTTTCCTCTTTCTTTTTTCCTTCCTTCAGATACAGTCTTCCTATGTAGCCTTATTGGCCTGGTACTTGCTCTGCATTACAGCCTGGCCTCAGACTCACAGCAATCAATCCACCTCAAGCTTCCTGGAGTTAGAGGCATGGAACACCATCTCTGATTCTCTTTTATTGTTTGAACATTTGTGTTGCAGATGGAATCTCCCAATGCTCACTAGGCTGATGTGGAACCTGCGATCTTCCAGAGTCCTGACATCACAGGCCTGAGCCACCCCACCTGGCTTGCTGGACCCTCTTGATGTGCTTCTTCCCAGGAGCAGGCTGGAGCCAGCAGTTTTATTATGCTGCAGGTAAACTGGCTTCTCTAGACCACAAGCTTCTCAGGGCAGAGGCTGTGGTTTCTTAAACTTCCTGTTGCCGTGCCCAGGCGCACGGAGTACTTCTGCACAGTAGTTACTTAATAAATATTCATGGTCGATGATGACTAAATGGCCCAACAAATAGAACTGCCTCCAAGTGGTCTTCTCTTGCTTTTGTTCAGATATCCATAGAGTAACTCTGCTCACCAGGAAGAGCTTGAGAGCAGAGTCCCACTGCAAGGGTTCAAATCCCAGCTTTTCTCCTTCTTTGCTATATGATTTAGAACATGACATCTCTGAGCCTCGGTTTCCCAATGGATGTCTGACTCATGCAAATGCTAACCCTATAACTTCTGTCATGAAGGTTAAATGAGAGAACAGGAAGCAGCCTACCAAGCGCTCTGTTCAGAACAAAACTACAAATTAACATAATGACCATTAGTAGCATCATTACTGCCTGCCTATATGATTTGGCAGTTGGTCCAGCCACCCATGGAGGGGAGGGCTACGAATGGAACTCAAGGCCTCAAGGCCTTGGGCATGCTAGGCAAGTACTCAACCACTGAGCCACATTCCCAGCCTTTCCCCATGTGCTTGTATGTTTCAGACTCATCCTTAGATTCTGATCAGGATACCATGAGTAATTTATCTCATGGAGTTTGAGTCTCTTTGATACCTGCTTTTAAGCTCAGCCTAGTCTGAGGACCCTAGTTTGGAGACCATGGAATATAGTTCTTTCTAACTCTCCTAACTACAAGTTCTTTTATTTTTTCCCTTCCTTCCTTCCTTCCTTCCTTCCTTCCTTCCGTCCGTCCGTCCGTCCTTCCTTCCTTCCTTCCTTCTTCCCTTCCCTCCCTTCCTCCCTCCCTCCCTCTTTTCCTTCCTTCCTTTCTTCCTTCCTTCCTTCCTTCTTCCCTCATTCCCTCCTCCTTCTTCCTTCCTCCCTTCCTCCCTCCCTCCCTCTTTTCCTTCCTTCCTTTCTTCCTTCCTTCTTCCCTCATTCCCTCCTCCTTCTTCATTCCTTCCTTCCCTCCCTTCCTCCCTTCCCTCTCTTCCTCCCTTCTTTCCATTGTTTAGGGTGTTGTGTCCAGTACATGCATGTGAGTATTTGGAGCTGTATGCCTGTGAGCATGCATGTGGAGCCACTGGGCAGCTTCCTCTGTTGCTTCCCACTCTGTTGCCTCAGGACAGGGTCTCTGTGAATAGATAACTCACCCTTCTTGCTTGACTGGTTCTTCAGAGAGCTCTGGGTTCTGCCTATCTCTGCCCCATAGTTTTGGGGTTCCAGGTATATGTAGTCCAGCTTCTCATTGTTCTTGTTTTGAGATAGGGTCTCTCTATGTAGCTCCGGCTGTCCTGGGGCTTGCTATGTAGACCAGGCTGGCCTTAAACTCACAGAGATCTTCCTGTCTCTGCATCCTAAGTGCTGGAGTCAAAGCATTCACCACTGTGTCCAGCCCAATCGCCCAGCTTTTTATGTGGGTGCTGAGGATTTGAACTTGTGTCCTCACACTTACACTGCAAGCACTCTTGCCACTAGATCATCCCCCAACCCTAGACTCCTTTTCCTTTTTTATACCTCAACCTTGTGATCTCCTGCCTCAGCTTCTTGAATGCTGGGTTTACAGGTATGTGCTACCATACCTGGCCCTCCTAACTGTAGTGTCTATCTTTTGGGAGGCTGAGTTTGCCTTCTGCAGAGAGCCCTGATAGTGGGTATGTCAGACCTTCTGTGTAGGACGAGGCGTGCGCTGTAGGGGATACAGTCAGAGCAAGCAGGAGCTGTGTGCCGACCACCTGATCTTATGCATCCAGCTCTAGAGGAGCCCCTAGAAAGCAGGGGTCAGCTGCTAGTTGCCAACTGAGGACATGGAAGCCCAAAGAGACCAGCTGACTTGGGCTGGTAGGAGGAGGCATCTGCACCTGGCTCCCAGAACTCACCGCCAGCACCCACACTTTAGTACTTATGACAGGGTACTTTAGCAATCTGGAGCAGCATGACATTACAGAGTGTTTATTAATTCATTTTTTATTGGAGAAAAGTTCACACACACTCAAAAAGCAAAAGGGACAGCATTTCCAGCACCGTCACAGTTACCACCCAGAATGAGCAAGACGCCGACGCCGTCCTCTTGGCTTCAGATCCTTTCATTGGAAGGAACGAAGTGCCACATTTCATGTCTGTAAATAGCAGGGATGTGCTGGTGACTCCCACGGTGACCTTACAGCCAGGGTTACTCACCTGAACTCCAGTGTTAAGTGTTTGGCGGCCACTCGGCTAGCTGGCCCGTGGAGCTCCTGCCTACCCTTCCTCCCACAGGATTCACCCTTGTGGTGGCACCTGGCTTGAGCCACTGCCATCTCCTGCCTAGATTCACATGCCTTTGTCTGTTGCTGTCCTCTTGACCTGTCTCACTCTCTCCGAATGCTGCCCAGCACTTGAGTGAGCCTGCTGACAGCCCATCATGTCATTGTCCTGCTCAAAGTCCTTTAGACGCGACACAGCTCTTGGTTCCCCTGCCAGCCTCTGCTGTCTCTTCTTTGTTTACCATAGCTCTTTACAGTGCCCTCCACCCACCGTGTGTGTGAGTGTGTTTTCTTTTTATGATTATTATTATTTGTTTTGTTTTATTTTCAAGACAGGGTTTCTCTGTAGCTTTGGAGCCTATCCTTGGAGCTTGCTCTTGTAGACCAGGCTGGCCTCGAACTCATAGAGATCCACCTGTCTCTGCCTCCTGAGTGTTGGGATTAAAGAAGTGTGCCACCATGCCTGGCTATTATTTTTTTTAAGAATTTTTTTTTTAAATGTACATTGGATTTTGCTTGTATGAGTGTCTGTCTGACGGTGCCAAATACCCTGAAACTGGAGCTACAAACAATTGGGAACTGCCACGTGGGTGCTGGTAATTGAACCCAGGTCCTTTAGAAGGGCAACCAGAGCTCTTAACCACTGAGCCATCTCTCTAGCCCCGTGTGTGTGTGTGTGTGTGTGTGTGTGTGTGTGTGTGTGTGTGTGTGTGTTTTCTTGCAGTGCTAGGAACTGAAGCCAGGCTTAGTTAGGGAAGCATTCTACCAGTGAACCCTCCTAGCAACCGTTTCCTGTTTCTTTCTTGGTATGTATTGCCATTAAATAATCTGTGTATTTCACTTATTTGCTAGACTAGTCTGCTGTCTCACTCCTTGTCCAGAGTGAAGTCATGTTACAGGGATTTATTCCCTCCTGCGTGTCTCGAAAAGCAGGGTTGAGTACAAAAAAGATGGTCAGCTCCTTCATCAACCTTTTATGAACACACAGGAAGTATACATAAGGATGAGTTTTGTTATGACATTTGCATATAAGTATAAAATGCATTTTGATTATATCCACCCCATGACTCTCTCTTGTCCCTTCCTGTTGATTCCCTCCTCTTCCCAGCTAGGCATCCTTCCACTTTCATGTCTTTTTTTTTTTCAACCCAATGAGTTCAATTAGGGCTGCTAACAAGAGCTTGGGTGAAGGGTTATTGACAGGAGTATGGGCAGCTGCTTGTGGCTATAACACTGAAGAAGAACTCTCTCTCTCTCTCTCTCTCTCTCTCTCTCTTTCTTTCTCTCTTTCTCTCTCTCATAGTAACCATTAACCTGCCTAAGATTCTCAGGGAGGGGTGGAGTCTCATAAGCTTCTCAGTTCAGCATCTTGAATAAGAGGTATATACCATCACACCTGGATCCCATCTAGGTTTTATAATCTTAAAATTGATTTATTTAGTTGTGTGCGTGTGTGTGTGTGTGTGGTTGTAAGGTTATGTAGTTACATGGTTATGTTCACACATGCATATGTGCCATGGGACACGTGTAAAGGTCAGAGGACAACTTTACAGGAACTGGTTCTCCCCTTCCACCATGTGAATCCCAGCGACTCAGCTAAGATGGCAAGCTAAGACTTGGTGGCAAGCACCTTTATCTGTTGAACTTTCTCATGGCCCCTATTTAGTTTTCATACTTTTTTCTACATATAAGTGCATACATAATATGCACACATATTGTTTTATATATTTTTTTATATTACCTAAGTATAAACCAGGCGTGGTGATGCAACCTATAATCCCAGCACTCAAAGGCAGAAGCAGGGTGATTAAGGATTTGGGCCAGCCTGGCTCCATAGAGACGCTATTTTAAAAGAGAAAAAAGTGCACAGTGGTACTGCCAATGAGGATCTTGTCCTCTGCTGTTTTCCTCTGTTGCCATGTGAGGCCCATCAGTGACGATGCACAGAATGTGTCTGTAGCCATATGTGACGAACAGAGATGGAGCCAGGGCTGGAGAAAACTGTGTCCTTTTGAGAGTGAAGCTGGTTTCTCCTCCCAAACTATGTGCATCCTCAAATGTGCCCACAAATTCTGCTTCTCTGGTCCCAGGTTCTTTTCAATGATCCCTGGCAACGAACCCCACAACCAGCACACAGCCAGCCCCCAAGGAGGAAGATGGCCCAGTGCCGGGAACTGTGGAAACCAGGCCAGGGGTAATTAGTAGGCACCCCGTTTCATGCCCTGTGCACCTGTACACTCTGTAGCTTCACAGGGTCCCCAGGGCGCCGTGCTCTGGTTAATTACACAGAGCCCAGCTCCAGAGCTATAATTCAGTACCCGCTGGGCAGGTGAAACCCTCCACTTTGCACACAGCCCTGAGAAAGGATGAGTAAGTCTAAAGCTGACAATTACCCACACTCATTGCCCATAGCAGGAAAATGGCTGGTCCAGTTTGGCTATAAGCCCAGACCAGAGTTCATTAGTGGAAGGAGTCTCCTTCCCTCCTTCCCTCCTTCTTCCTCCCTCTCATTTCTTGTTCTTCTTCCCTTCTACCCTTCTTTCATCAATTGTTATAAACACGTTTAGGGCGTAGTCTGTGCCAGGCTTTAGAGTAACTCTCTGGCCTGGGCAAGTGACCCAGGCGTAGCTCCATGGTCTTATGAAGGGTCAGAACCATGTTTCCCAGCCCTCAGAGAATGAGAAGGGCAGCCATGAATAGTGCACAGGAGGGCAGGGTGCCCTTGAACCACCAGAAGGCAAATGCCTTGTTCAATACTATGCTTCACCCTAGTGTTGGCCCTTCATTTGCCCATCTGGATAATTTCTCACTTCCTTGTGGAATGTGGGAGATAGACTAGGGGGTTTTCAGATTGTACATGCTCAGAGCACTGGGGACTTTGGGGTATAGAACAGGAGCTGCTGGGGTGGATATTGCTCTTATCAGGCCCACACTTTCCCTCTAAAAACTTTTTATGGAAAAAAGAAAGTATATTTAATAAATGGTGCTGGCATAACTGGATATCAAAATGTAGGAAAATAAAAATAAATCTATATCTATTACCATGCACAAAACTCAAGTCCAAATAGATCAAAGACGTCAACATAAAGCCAGTCACACTGAACCTCATAGAAGAGAAAGTGAGAAGTACACTTGAATGCATTGGCACAGGAGACCACTTCCTAAATATAACCCCAGTAGCACAAACACTAAGAGAAACAATTAATAAATGGGAACCTCCTGAAACTTAAAGGTTTCTGTAAAGCAAAGGACACAGTCAACAAGGCAAAACGACAGCCTACAGAATGGGAAAAGATCTTCACCAACCCCACATCAGACAGATCCCCAAAACATGCAAAGAACTCAAGGAACTGGTCATCAAAAGAACAAATAATCCAATAAAAAAAATGGAGTGCAGACCTAAACAGAGAATTCTCTCAGCAGAGGAATCTAAAATGGTTGAAAGACACTTAAGAAAATGCTCAACATCCTTAGCAATCAGAGAAATGCAAATCCAAACAATTCTGAGATTCTATCTCACACCTGTAAGAATGGCCAAGATCAAAGACACTGATGACAACTTATGCTAGAGAGGTTGTGGAGTAAAGGGAACATTCCTGCATTGCTGGTGGGATTGCAAGCTGGTACAACCCCTTTGGATATCATTACGTCAATTTCTCAGAAAATTAGGAAACAACCTTCCTCAAGACCCAGCAATACCACTTTTGGGTATATATCCAAAAGTTGCTCAATTGTACCACAAGGACATGTGCTCAGTTATGTTCATAGCAGCATTGTTTGTCATAGCCAGAGCCTGGAAGCAACCTAAATGCCCCTTGACTGAAGAACAGATAAGGAAAATGTGGTACATTTACACGATGGAGTACTACACAGCAGAAAAAAATAATGACATCTTGGAATTTGCAGGCAAATGGATGGAGCTAGAAAACATCATTTTGAGTGAGGTAACCCAGACCCAGAAAGACAATTATCATATGTACTCACTCATAAGCAGCTTTTAGACACAAAGCAAAGAAAACCAGCCTACAAATCACAATCTCAGAGAATCTAGACAACAATGAGGACCCTAAGAGAGACATACATAGATCTACTACATGGGAAGTAGAAAAAGACAAGATCTCCTGAGTAAATTGGGAGCATGGGGACCATGGGAGAGGGTAGAAGGGGAGGCAAGAGGAAGGAAGGGGATCAGAGAAAAATGTAGAGCTTAATAAAATCAATTTTTAAAACCTCCATTTTAAACAGTGTGTTCCCTCACTGCCTTCTCACACATGGTGGGAGATTTTATTATTGTTTGATTTCTTTGAGATAGTCTCTTTTTATGTAGCCAGGATAGCCTCAAATTTATAATCTTCCTATGTTAGCCTCTAGAGTGCTGGGATTACAGGTGTGTACCATGTCTGTCCCATAACACTTATTTATGGATGGATGGGTAGATAAACAGGCAGACAGGCAGACATATACAGTCTTCTACATAGCCCAGGCCGGCCTCAAATTTGTAATCCTCATGCCTCTGCCTTCCGAGATTACAAGAATGCACTATCCCTGCAAGCTCACACTGTCATTCTTGCTGTCTAGAAGAGAGGCAGTAGCTAGTGGGAAGCTGCCTAACAAGGCTGTTGCCTTGTCCAGCATCCCCTGGGGCACATGTAACCGATGTGCACCTGCTGTGCCAAGTGGATGGAACATGTAGACGTGTGCCGTTCTCGGTTCTCTTAGTTTTGAAAATTACTTTTTAAATGATGAGTGTTTTTTAAACAGAAGAATAGAGAGTTAGACACAGATTCTCTCAATGCTATTGAGTGTTTGCACCTTGTTTCAGTCATTTCTGTGCTTCAGAGGAACAAACAAGAGGATGGGAACCCTGTATGATCACTTCTGGTCTTGTTCCAAGCCAGGGGCCAATTGCACAAGTTAAATGTTGTCCTGGCTACATGCCTTTTCCTACCTTTAGCACATATGTGCATACCTATAAAAGTGACATACTTGGCAGGCTTACCGGGTCTCTAAACTTTACATGAAATCATTTTCTGTTTGGATTTTTATTATTTTTGTTGCTTTTTATTTTTATTCTTTTGTTCAGCATTTTGAAACTTCATGCTTTGAATTGCTTTCACGGCATATTATTTGACTGTTTCCTGGCTTTTCTTCACCCCATCGGGGAACATTTAGCTGTTTCTGCTGTTTACCTTGGTAAACACTGCTGCAGTGAGCATCCATGCAGGCATATTTCCATGCGTAAACTATGTTTGGGTCTTTCTGCATCTAAAAGTGGATTTACAGCTTTGAAGGGAACATGCTGACTTGACTAGATGTCCAGGCTATTTATTGTGTTCATGAGCAATGGATGCAAGAATTCATTTGCATTAGAGTATCCATTGCACTGGGGTATCCATGTTCCTGGGAGCATATGGGATTGTTAGATATATGTGTGTGCATATACATAGTGTGTGTATGCATATATATATATATAGTGTGTGTGTGTATGTCTATATATAGTGTGTGGTGTGTATGTGTATATATAGTGTGTGTATGTATATATGGTGTGTGTATATGTAGTGTGTATGTGTATAATAGTATGTATATGTGTATATAGTGTATGTATGTATATATAGTGTGTGTATGTGTGTATACGGTGTGTGTGTATATACATAGTGTGTATATATAGTGTGTGTATGTATGTATATATACACTACAAGAGTAAGTTCTCTTCCACCCTGTGGGACCTGGGGATTCAACTCAGGTTGTCAGGCTTGATGGCAGGTGCCTTTGCCCCCTGAGCCATCTCACTGGCCATGACTTTTACACTGTTGACAACTAATTTGTGTGTGAGGCTGTGGATGGAACATATATGACAGATAGTAATTGTGTCCCTTTGGTTGTTCATTTGCTGATGACTGCCAACCCTGCATTTACAAGATTGGGGCCCATTCAAACTCAACTCAGTGATCCCTCATTCTGAATTCTATATTCTTCATTCTGTATTTTTGCTGTCTGGGACATAGCTCTAACTGGGAACACGTTATGTCATTTCTCAAATACTATACATTTTTTAATATTATTTTTTAAATAAAAATAAATATTTTTTAAAAATAAGTGTCTCAAATATGAGTGTTTCACCTATGTGTATACACATGCATAATATGTGTGCCTGATGCCTCTAGAAGTCAGAGGAGAGCACTGGATCCTCAGGAACTAGAGTTAGGTATGGTTGTGAGCTACCATGTGGGTGCTGGGAACAGAACCTGGGTCCTCTGCAAGAGCATCAGGTGTTCTTAACTGAGCCTTCTCTCTAGCCCTGACACATTCTGGTTTCAGATATCTTACACATTTAGGAGACTCAGAACTGACCTTGAGAGATGAGAAAGGTGGGCTTCTTGGTGCTGTCTAGAAGGTCAGTCGAGGAGGTCATGGAGAGAAGGTCAGCATCCTCAGGCATCGAGTCTTGTGCAAGCAGTCGCTGAGCCAAGGGGTCAGCAGGGGTCAGCAGGCAAAGTGCACCTTAGACCCCTTGCTTGGTCTCATTCACATAAGGTCATTAATTCATGACAGAAAGGTTTTTTCCTCTTGATTTTTCGAGACAAGATTTCTCTGTGTCACTCTGTAGACCAGGCTGGCCTCAGACTCACAGAGATCTGCCTGCCTCTGCCTCCTGAGTGCTGGGATTAAAGGTGTACATCACTACCTCCTGGTGCCTTTGCTTGTTTTTCAATACTGGAAATTGAACCTACGGCCTTGCACAAGGTGGGCAAGAGGCTCTATCACTGAGCTACATTTCCAGCCCTTTAATTTTTATTTTTTGACAGTGCCTTGCTAAGTTGTCCAGGCTGGCCTTGAACTTTTGTTTCTTTTCCTTCCTGAGCAGCTGGGACTACAGGCCTGTGTCGTCAGGCTTAGCCCGCTGTAAGACGACCTCGCTTTCATAATGCCTCTCGCTTGGGGAGGACTGGCAGGTGCAGGCTTAGCCCGCTGTAAGAAGACCTCGCTTTCATGATGCCTCTCGCTTGGGGAGGACTGGCAGGTGCAGGCTTAGCCCGCTGTAAGACGACCTCGCTTTCATGATGTCTCTCGCTTGGGGAGGACTGGCAGGTGCAGGCTTAGCCCGCTGTAAGAAGACCTCGCTTTCATGATGTCTCTCGCTTGGGGAGGACTGGCAGGTGCAGGCTTAGCCCGCTGTAAGAAGACCTCGCTTTCATGATGTCTCTCGCTTGGGGAGGACTGGCAGGTGCAGGCTTAGCCCGCTGTAAGACGACCTCGCTTTCATGATGTCTCTCGCTTGGGGAGGACTGGCAGGTGCAGGCTTAGCCCGCTGTAAGACGACCTCGCTTTCATGATGTCTCTCGCTTGGGGAGGACTGGCAGGTGCAGGCTTAGCTCGCTGTAAGAAGACCTCGCTTTCATGATGTCTCTCGCTTGGGGAGGACTGGCAGGTGCAGACTAGCTTTTCAAAGCAAGATCGTTCTAGAGCTCCTGAGTTCCAAGGGTGGTGATGCCCCCCAGACCTTCTCCTTCCAACTCTGTGTAGAGATGGGGTGCCTGAGGCCTGGAGACGGGAAGCACCTGTGCTCTCATCCACCTGTGGCCTTTGCCCAGTGAGGTGATGGTTTAGGGAGGAAAAGGGCCCAGAACCTTGAAATCTCTCAGGAATCTCTGTGTGTGTGGCCATTTGAAGACTCAGCTACTGAGATTATGCAACTCTAGGGAGGGGGGGAGCCCACAGGGTACAAAGAAGAGAGTTTTATGGTGTAATTGGGGAACCGAGGCACTATTGGCCAGCATCACAGAACTAACTGTGAAATAAATCAGGATCCTACCACACAGTCTTCCTCCCCTTCCCTCCCTCTCCCTCTTCCTCTTCTCTCTTCTCCTCCCTCTCCCCCTTTCTCTCCCCTCCATTTTCCTTCCCTCTTCCTCTCCTTCTCTCCTCCCTCTCCTCCTCCCTCTCCCTCTCACCTTTCTTTCCCTCCCTCTCCCCTCCTCTTTCTTTCCCTCTCCCTTTCCTCTCCCCTGTCCCTCTTCCCCTATTTCCTTCTCTTCCTCTTCCTTTCTCCTTTCTCATGCCTCTCCCTTCCTCACTTTGAATTTTACACTCATTTCTTTTTTTTCTTTCCTAAAACAGAAACCTCACCCCAGGACCCAGAGCATAGGAGCTCCCTATACGCCATCACTCACACCCAACTTCACTTCCCTGCCTCGGTTTCCCATCGACAACAGGAGACACAGGTGTCTGGGGGATGTCTGTCAACACCTTCCCCTTAAGAATCTTGCATTTGTCTGTAACAAGGTGACCAAAGCCACTTTTGAAGGAACCTTCGTTAACTGTTAATGGTATATAGGAGACACTTTTTGCCTGCTTTTTTTCTCCACCAGGGAAGGGGAGAGTGGGCCGGGCAGCTTAGGTCCGGCAGACCTGGCAGCATGCTCGCCAGATTGCCAGAGTACCAGCCCCGTTTCTGATACCAGGATCTGCAGATTTGAACTGGTCAGCAGAGGACAAGGCTCAAACCATAGAGCCCTTACCCACTGTTCAGGGCTGGCATTGGTGACTTGGACCTTTCTGTACTCGTTATTTGTTGATTTGCCCAGTATAAACCGTTGGCCCTAGAAAATTATCAGATCATCTTCAACTATTGTTAGGAAGGAAAACAAAAATCCAGAGACAACCAGATGGTTACAAGAGAGAATGATATTAATTAACGTCTGCGCTCACTTCCTGTCATGGAAAGGGTTGACGACAGAGCTTGCCTCACCTCTCAACACCGAAAGGGTTAAATGACCCTGGAAGCCCAGCCTGAGAACTGGGAAGGGTGGCCAGGACAGCCCAGTCCACCCTCATTCCACAGGTAAGCCACTTGACCTCAGTTTCCCTGCTAATAAACTCAGCTAATCACACACCTTTCTAAGGGTGTCTCTTAAGGATAATTAGCCAGTTTTGACAGTGCACTTTGAAGAAAATTGCCAAGAGGGTGCCCTGCTGGCCTGGAATTTTCCTTGGTGCACATATCAAACAGAAGAGGATGGCAATGCACGGATTCTGGCCCCAGGAGTTCAGCCCTACCTGCTAGTTGAGTTGGAAGAGCAGAGGGGGAGGGGCTGCTAGCCCGGCCTGGGCCTGTCCAGATAATGAAAGGCACGGCCCTGCCTTTGATGCCTGCCTGCAACGCTTGTTAATTTTAATGGAAGCGAGCAGAGGGCTCTGCTTGGCAGAAGAAGACAGGTGGAACCTGAAGAGAGTCAGTGCCGGTTCAGTTTGGATCTCCTTTGACTTTGAAGTCCTTGGCCCGGTGCTGGAGTTACAAGCTGACTCCTGGCTGTAGGCCCCGTGGGCTGGGGGCAGTTGAGGAACCTGAAGGACCCTTGCTCTGCAACTCAGTCAGAAACAGCCAACCCTGGTTCCGCTTCGGAAGTCACCTTAGAACGTCACCTTAGAACAGTCTCCTGAGCTGGGCAGTTTCTGGGGACACTTTGAATGAGACTGTCACGCCAGAGTGTCCTCGGGCTAGGTAATTAATGTAGTGAAGGAGGCAGAGCAGAGACAGAAGTGTAGCTCTGTAGGAACGTCAGCAAGGCTCGGGGTGGGGGGGTGGTGGTGTCAATCTCCAGCTTGAGAAAAGGAAATGCTATAAAGACAGAAGGCAGACTGATCCTGGATCTGGGTAGCATACCTAAGCCCCCACTGGGGATTGGGCTGTGAGGGTCCCTGCTGCTGGCTCTGCTAATTTTACAGAGCAATCAGTGGGGTGTTTGGATTTTGTATGGGATAAAGAAATTCCAACTTTGAAACACTGACGTAAGTTATTTATTTATATATATATTTCAGTGAAACACGGTCTTGCTATGTAACTCAGGCTGATCCGAATCCTCCTGCCTCAGCCTCCTAAGTGCTGGAATAACAGATGTCCACCACCACACCCAGCTACTATTATTATGTTTTAATATTCGTCATGCGAGCAAGCGCATGCCCAGGCCACCACTGCTCACGATGTCCTATTTTATGAGTTCTGCCTGAGAAGCGTTGGTTTGAAATGTTTCATTTCAGTTTCTGGTTACTGTTGTGTGATATTTTGATCACATACTGACAATAAAGTTTCCTTTGAGTCAGAGGGTCGAGCTAATCACTTGTTGGGCCAAAAATTATCTCAGGGCCTGTACCTCGAGGCCTGTAAGACAGAGATGGCTCATGTTTAAGTGAGGATGAGACAGCAAAAACTAGGTAAATGCTGATCCAGCCAGGGGAGAGTTTGGCTGCCTCTCATTGGCTGGAGGTACCCCCCCCCCATCACAGGATGTCACTGAACCTATATAAGCTGACGCTCACAGAAATAAACTGAGTTCCTGCTTTGACTCAACTCCCTATAGTGTCTGATTGTCCTGCTTTGTGGGGCTGTGGAATGGGCAGATAGCACACTCACCTCTCCCTGGGGAACAAGGAGGCTCCAGGAAGCCTAACACCACTGGCTGACCAAACTTAATCATAGAGCTTTTGGAGGATAGATAGTTGACAGGAAGTAGTAAGGTGAGGCTGAGAGAGGATCTCAGCCCTTTTGGAGGGAGGAATGGAAAAGGTAGGAAGTGTTTTTACCCCATTATCTGACTCCCAATTTTTTATTAATAAAGAATAGTTAGATAAATACTTCAGGTTACTATTTCCTCCCTCCTTCCCTCCCTCCCTCCCTCCCTCCCTCCCTCCCTCCCTCCCTCCCTCCCTCCCTCCATCCCTCCCTTCCTCCATCCTTCCCTCCCTCCCTTCCTGTGTGTGCATATGTACGTGATGGAAGGATGCCGAGGCAAAGGTTGACACCTGACATCTTTAATCACATGGGACTCTCACTGAACCTGGAGCTTGCTAGTTCAGGCTACACTAGCTGGCTACTATAGGGATCGTCCTGTCTAGGTTTCCCCAAGTGCACAGCTCCCAGCTTTCACTTAGATGCTAGGAATCAGAAAGCACTTTACAAACTGAGCTCTCTCTTAGCATTTTCTAGAGACTTCACACTGGTCCCCCATTAGGACATTGGGAATACTCCTGAAGGTCTTTATAAAAATACAAAGTTCAGCAAGGCATGGGAGCACATACCTGTAATCCTGGTACTTGGGAGGTAAAGGCACGAGGATCAAGGGATTCAGTGGGATCTGTGAGTGTCGGCGCACACCTTTAATTCCAGCTCTTGGGAAGCAGAGGCAGGCGGAGCTCTGTGAGTTTGAGGCCAGCCTGGTCTACAGAGTGGGTTCTAGGACAGACAAAGTTACGTAGTACGACCCTGTCTCAAACAAACAATCATCAGAGATCTGTCTGCCTCTGGCCTCTTGTTGTTGGGGTTAAAGTGTGTGCAACCATGCACTGCTCTCAGAATTATTAAAAAAAATACTTGTTTTATGTATATGTGTGGTTTGTCTGCACATATGTCTGTATACCACATATGGGCCTGGTGCCTGTAGAGGTCAGAATAGGGCATCAGATCACCTAGAACTGAAGTTATAGGTGGTTGTTAGCAATCACATGGATGCTGGGAATTGAACCCAGGTTCAATTCAGCCAGTACCCTTAACACTTTCTTAGAATTTTAAAACTCCTCAGGTAACTGTTTGGAAACAGTTACCTTATCAGCCTCTCTCAGTCTTGTTTATTTATGCATTTTTAATTTTTTTCTGCCACAGGAGATGAAACCCAGGGCCTCACACATGCCTGCCAATGCCTGTCCTTAGCACCAGATCCTTCTCCCCATTATGGACCCCCTCCATCCTCCAGTATGAAAAGCCAAACTTGAATGCTGGCTTCTAGCATAGCTTCAGCCTTCTCTCCGTTGCTGTGCCCCAAAATCTGTAAGAGAAGCCTTGCAGCATGAGTCAGGTGTGCTTGGGAAGACAGGAGCATCAAATTAAGGATGAGCCCAGCACAAATACTGATCACAGACCCACTTCAGTCTCTAGCTTCAGATCCATCACCTAAAACCCCAAAGTTTTCTTAACCACGTTTTTAGTTGTGGCCCAACTTATCTTTAGGAATAGAGTAAGCCCAAAGAACTTTTGAGAAAAAGTATGTATAGATATAATAGGATATAAGGGAAGATTATTGAATCTACTATGAAAAGAAAAGGGGAATATAGATATGATAGGATATTTTATATATATATATATCACATCCAATCCCATGTGGGTCTAGCATAAGGTAATGAAGAAATTAGTCAGCTATTGATAGAAAATATGCTTGAGACCTCAGAATTTCATAAAAAATTTTAATAGCAAAAGTTTTAAAAAAGATTTTTTTCTATCACTTGGCAACAAGCTAAGGAATTTATAAGAAAATGCCCTACTTATTCTTTATATAACCAAACTCTACTACCTCCAGGAAGTAATCCAAAGGGTACTCAAAGGAATAGAATCTGGCAGATGTATGTGTTTCATTTTGTAGAATTTGGAAAATTAAAGTATGCACACTATACCATTGATACCTATTCAGGGTTCCAATGGGCAACTGCTTTGGATTCTGATAAAGCTGTTTTGGCAACTACACATTTGCTAGAAGTTATGGCCATCATGAGGATACCTGTACAAATTAAGACTGACTATGTTCCAACATATGTCTCCGATGTGGGATTTCCCCTCTGTAAGCCGTGAATACCATTCTTTTTAAAGATTTATTTATTTATTATTTATACAGTGTTCTGTCTGCATGTATGCCTGCAGGCCAGAAGAGGGCACCAGATCTCATTAAGATGGTTGTGAGCCACCATGTGGTTGCTGGGAATTGAACTCAGGACCTCTGGAAGAACAGTCAATGCTCTTAACATCTGAGCCATCTCTCCAGCCCGTGAATACCATTTTTAAAAAAGAAACTGGCTTGGCCTGATAGGATAGAACAGAGTTAGGTGGGGAAAACTAAACTGAATGCTAGGAGAAAAAAGGCGGAGTCAGGGGAGAAACCATGGAGCTGCTGCCAGAGACAGACATGGTGAAACCTTGCTGTAGGCGACAAACTTTGTGGTAAAACATAAAAAAATGGAGATGGGTTAATTCTAGATGTAAGAGCTAGCAAGCAGTATGCTTAAGTAATTGGCCAAGCAGTGATTTAATTAATTAATACAGTTTCAATGTGGTTATTTCAGGAGTCTGGGCAGTTGGGAAATGAACAAGCAGCCTCCTTACTACATGTCTCGAATAAAATGAAACAATTTTTTTTTGCTTATTACAATATAAAGCATATTACAGGTATACCATACAACCCTACAGGGCAAGCAGTCATAAAAAGATCAAATTGAACTCTAAAGAATATGCTAAATAAACAGAAAGGGGTAATAAAGCCCCCCCCCAAGAAATAGATTGCATAATGCTTTATTAACTTTGAATTTTCTAAATGCTAATGAGAAAGGAACAACAGCTGTGGAGAGGTATTGGATAACAGAAAAAACTGCTGAATTAAATCAGCCTCTATAATTTAAAGATATGCTGATCTCAGAATAGAAACCATTCATGTTGGAGAAGGGGTTTTGCTTTTGTTTCCAGAGGAGAAGAAAAGCTATGGATACTATCAAAATTAATAAAGGTTCAATTTAAACAAAGAGAAATCTCTTAATTAGAAGAGATGATAGTTCATCAAACAGCATGATCGTTTGATCTAAACCAACCTATAAAACTGGCAAATGCTTTTTATTTGCCAAACGAGGAATGCCCCAAAGTTAGGGCTGGGGAGCGTTTCGTTTTATCTTTTCAGGAAAAAAAAAATCATCTGGAGTAATTTAAAGACCTTTGGACAACTAAGCATCTGAAGAAGAAGGGAAAACTACCAGGAAAAAAATTACCAAGAAAAGGAATAATTTGACCTAATGTGATCTTTGAAGTCTTCAAAAAGATAATGTGACCCCACAAAAACTATGATAACACCACTTAGCTGAAAGACAACACCCAAAGATTGGCTTTGTACTGCAAATTGCTCAGGACAATTTTGAGGTGACTAGCTGAGATGATCCAGCCTCACAGACAACTCTACCCAGGACTTAAGACGAGCCCTGCACTTTCCCATTACACAGAGACTGGACAACAAACGATACAACTGCCTCTCTCAGAACTAGACAATTAACCCAAATTTTTCTTTTCAGGGTCTCCTAAAGATGCCATCTCCCCCAGACAGAAGAAAGTAAATTTAAGAGTACAACACCCACATTCCTAAGAGGTGTGGTGGGTGGTTTTTGGTCATTCACTGGGTTGTGGATATTTGTTTTTGTTTAGGGGGGTTGGTTACAAGTTGTTATTGGCAATGGCCAGGGAAAAAGCTAAACAAAGAAGTTTAGATTTAGAATTCTTATTTTGAAAAGAAAAAAAGGGAATATAGATATAATAGGTTATAAGGGCAGATAATTGAATCTACTCTGAAGAGAAAAAGGGAAAGATATATAAATAGCATAAAAAGGTAGATTATTGAATCTATTTTTAAACCAAAAATAGCAACTGCTAGTTTTAAAAATTTTACATTGATATGGATTTTTGTATATTGATACAAATTTAAAATTTTTTTTGTTAGCTGGGCCATGGTGGTGCACGCTTTTAATCTTAGCACTCAGGAGGCAGAGGCAGGTGGTTCTCTGTGAGTTTGAGACCAGCCTGGTCTACAAGAGCTAGTTCCAGGACATGCCCCAAAGCTACAGAGAAACCCTGTCTTGAAAAACCAAAAAAAAATTATTTTTGTTAGACTAGGTAGTACTAGTGCATGCCTTTAAACCCAGCACTCGGGAGACAGAGGCAGAAGGATCTCTGTGAGTTTGAAGCCAGCCTGGTCTACAGAACAAGTTTCAAGACTGACTCCATAGCTACTGAGAAACCTGTTGGGAAAAACAACTGAACAAACAAACAAACAAAAAGATTGTTTTTGTTAGAACATACTGTATATACATTTCTAATCTTATTCAAGTTATTATATCTACACAACTCATTTAACAATGTATTGCAAGTTTCTTATCTTTGAAAGTTATTATTATATTTAGCATAATAAGGAAATGCAGGCTAATAATCAGTCACCTATTATAGTCGAACTTGTAGTCCTGTTAGGTATATTTTCAAGGTCAAACATATTAGTTTAGATACACAGATCATCTTCAAACACTTTAGAGATATACAGAATATAGCATTTAAGATATTTTAATAACATAGTTTTTTATGGCAATGAAGCGTAGCACCAGTCTATTTCAGAGAAGATGATGGGCATCGAAGAAACTGCACATTGAGTTTATTTTCTTTGTGGCAAAAATAAGCCACTGGGCAGAAGAGTGTCCTTGTCTTGACTGTTGACAAAATTGAACAAGTAAGACATGAAAGAGAATGACTGCCAAACCTTGCCAAGACAAGGTATGTCAGTCTTTCAAAAATTCTGCATTATAGAAAAGTCTGTTGGATATGCTAGGCCTGTAGGCCAAAGATGGATGTCCCAATGTTGCAGAGGCACCTTGGGTGACTGTCCAGGCAGTCAGCTGTTTCTGTCATTTCTCACATTTTTAGAAGTCTCTTGCTTGCACTTCCTGCTTACTCAGTTAATATTATTTCTTTCTCAGGTCTCTGAGGGAGTTGACGATGAGATAGTTATAGTTTTTCTTATTTACCACTATAAAGGTATAAGTGCATAAGGCTGAGAGACATCAAAAGATAGTTTAAGATGGTGATATAAGTTAGGATAGAAAGTGAATTAGGTACAAGACTTTGAACTCACCAAGGGTAGTTAGTGGAGTATTTTCTCTGAATTTGTCAAATGAAAATAGACTAGACATTGTTGATGTATTTATTGCCTGTATATATTGTATATAGTTATAGTACTTATTGTATATAATTTTTCTTATATTAGTTATAATCTTTCTTTATTTTAGACAAAAAAAAAGGTGAAATGGAGTGATATTTTGTTTGTGCTGTAACAAGTAAAGCTTGCCTGAAGATCAAAGTGTGGAGTTAGCCACACTAATTAGTCATAGAGTCCAGGCAGTGGTGGCACACACTTCTAATCCCAGTATTTAGGAGTCACATGCCTTTAATGCCAGCACCAGGGAGGTGGAGACAGGAGTGATATGACTAGGTGGAGAGAGAGATATAAGGTAGGAGGAGACAAGAGCTTAAGGCACGCAGTCTGAGGATTCGTAGAGACAGGATCTTGCCCCCTTCAGACTGAGGATTCGGTAGAGGTAAGAACTAGTGGCTGGCTACTCTGCTTCCTTGATCTTGATCTTGATCTAGAAACTGGGCTGCCAGTAGGATAGAGGAATAGTATATCTTTGCCTGGAACTCTTAGGAAGACCTCTCTTTTTGTTGATGTTAGGTGCCCCCCCCCCCGATTTGCTTTGGGATTTTATAGATTTTTAGGTCAAGCCAGGCCTCCATTTCTCCATGTAGAGAAGGCCTTATTTCATGGTTCTGTCTTCTTTCTGCCCTTTGACCTCTGTGGCCATCTATGGCTGTCTGGTATGTGTTCCATGTATGAATGCCAATGCAATTGCTCACCATCTACAGTTGTCTGGCACATGTTCCATGTGTGAATGTGAATGTAGTCACTCTGCTCCCCTTTCACCTCAGAACTTTTGAGAGAAGGGTGTTGGCATTTGCTTTCCAAACTCATGAGGTGACTGGCACATCTCATGGGGTGGATACCCGTGCCTGTATTCCACAAGCCTTTGCCAATGAGGTGCAGGTTCTGAGATGCATATTTCAGATACAGGTCAACAAACACCACTAATGCTTGCCCTACGGTGTCCCTAAGTAGGGAAACAGAGGAGAGAGATGATTGTAGCCATGAAGAATTACAAATTGTGAAATGTGACATGGATGATAAATCTGGATAAATGAAGGGGACCCCAACTCAGCCAATGAACACCATCTTTGAGCTGGGAGTTGTGGAGAGGGGAATGTTCTAGGCAGAGAGAAGAGCATGTGCAAGGGCTGTGAGACTGGGAAGAGAGTAGTCGCTCCTAAAAACTCAAGAGGGCCTTGTAGCTAGAGGTAGAAACTCAAGGGCAAGAGCTACATTCTGAGCCTCGAATACCTTGAGACGGCTAGACTTGAAGGTGCATCAAGGTGCATATCCTTCTGATATCACAGGATACTGCCATGTACAAACTTCATGCTCGAGAACTTTGTTACTGAACTAAAAAAAAAACAAACAACAAACAACAACAACAACAACAACAAAAAACCTCAAGGTTTTAAATAAGTTAATGGGACCATATTCATATGGCCTGGGGTGTATATGGCCTGTGGGCCCAAGTTTGAACACTCACGGGAGGGTTAATTAGGGTTCATAAGTTTGTGAAGGAAGCCAGGCCAGAGACAAAAGGGAGCGGTGGCAAACCGGATAAGCATGCCCTGTGTGGGCTGGGGATGAAGCTTAATTGGTAGGATGTTTGCCTAGCACGCAGGGGATACTGGGTTAAATCCCCAGCCTTGCATAAACCAGGCATGGTGTTGCACATCTATAATTCTAGCACTGGGGAGGGAGGGCGAGGAAGATCAGAAATTCAAGGTCGTCCTCAGATACTGACCCGAGGTCATGCTGGGATGCATAAGGCCCTGTTTCAAAGCAAAAAAAAAAAAAAAAAAAAAAAGGTGGGTGAAGGAGGCAGGTCCACTCCAGATGATCCTGTGTGTGTGCAAGCAAGCCTGCGTTTCCAACATGACAGCTTTCAAGAGAATTCAAAAACCTATGTTTTAATCTATATTAAATCGAAATCTATAAAAGAAAGAAAGAAAGAAAAGGAAGGAAGAAGGAAGCCTGGCTTGTTCTTGAGACATCTACACTGGTGTCTTGGGTGTGTGCTGCCCACATCCGAAACATCTGCTTCTCCCTTAATGTGCACACTTCATCCAATTGTAAGTTTTTTCCTGAATAAACTCCAACTTTGCTTCGTTTAAAAAAGTCTGGCGTGGGTAGTAGCGGGAGAAGGAGACAGGGAGATGGCCCTGGGTAAAGAGCTTGCATCATAAGCGTGAGAATTTGAATTCGAATCCTCAGCACCCGTGGAAAAAAAAATCAGGCATGGTGTGTGTTTATAGTCCCAGCGCCCAGAGAGGCAGAGATAGGAGGATCCCAGGGACCTGCTAGCCATCCAGTCTAGTGACAGATCCTATCCCAAAAAATAAGGTAGAAAAGTGATTGAGGAAGACCCTCCACATTAACCTGTGACCTCCGATGGCACACACATGGGTACACACGTACACAGACATCCCACACCTCCACAAAACAACAAAACTAGGAACAACCCCCCCACTCCCATCTTCACAACACCTCTGTGGTGGCCTGGATACTGCCTCTTGTTGCCCAAGTTGGGCAACCCCACAGCAGATGTGGGGGGCCTTTCCTCATGGGTAGACCAAAGCCCAAGGCATTCTCAGCTTACTGTCTTTGCTCCTCCCACTGGGTTTGGAAGGACAAAGGACCTTTCAGGCTGGTGTTCCCATGGTACCCATTCAAACTTCGGCTGCGGGATGCTTCCTGTTCTACAACAGGACGTTTCAGAAGCAAGTGTAGCAGCCACTGGGGATACAGTGTGGGAAGTCGTTAGGACTGAAAATCACTGTGAAGCTCCCCACCCTGGGACCCTGCAGGAGAGGGGGAGTCAGAGGGGATGGAGGACCCCAGGGGACAAGGCCCACTGAATTAACTAAGTTCAGATAGGCTTGCAGAGGCTGAAGTTACAAGCATGGGCCTGCATGGGCCCTCTGCACATATGTATGTGTTATGTCTGTTAGCTTGGTACTTTCAAGGGACCTTTTTTTTTTTATTGGCTAACTCTTACGTATTGATCTAACCCATTTCTAATAATCTGTGTAGTACCACGAAGTAGTGGCTTACCAGGAGCATTCTATCCTGCGGCTGTCTCGGAGAGAAGAGTCATGGCGTTTGACTGACTCTGCTTCTTTCTCCCAGCATTCTGTTCTGCCTACTCCATCTATCTAAATTCTGACCTATCAAGCCAAGGCAGTTTCTTTATTAACCAATGATCAAGGGACCCCTTTTGTTGTTGTTGTTTGGTTGGTTGTTTTTCCTGAAACGGGGTATCTCTGGGTAGCCCTAATCTTGGAACTCACTCTATAGATACCTGGCTGCTCAAACTCAGAGATCAGCCTGCCTCTGCTTCTTGATTGCTGATTTCAGCTGAAGGATCCCTCATCTGGAAGAGCAAAGGCCTCTTAAATCCATGCATAGGACCCCGTTAGTCTGTAACACTGTATGTATAGACCGAACGGATGGCTCAGTGGTTAAGAGCACTGGCTGTTCTTTCAGAGGGGCTGGGCTCAATTTTCATCAGCCACATGGTAACTCTCAAGCATCTATAACTCCAAATTAAAACAAAAAGCAGCATTTTTTTTAAGTCATGCCCAGTTATTTTCTTGGTTTCCTGCCCTTCGAGGAGAAGCCTGGCCAATGACTCCCTTCTCATTCTGGTCCCAGTGTCACACCTGCAAAGTGCTCAACACCAGCAAATGCAGGCGTTTTGCATATCCATATTTGGGATGGGAAATACGAGTGTAAAGAGATCATCCATCTGCAAAATGGTGTTTAAACCCCCATTATCAGGGTCAAAGCCTGGGCTTTGTGCATAATTTAAGATCAAGATAATGACTGACAGCTAAGAAGTAACCTATCTCAGTCACATGCGGGGCAGGCGGGGGTGGGGGAGCCTGTGGAGCTTTCCTCATGCATACTAGAGGAGAAAAAACAAAATCCCATCTCCGCAATGCATGTGGGCATCACAGCCAACAGGGTGGGACCTGCTGAGGTTGGCTCTGCATGTGGCTAGCCTACTAATGGGACAAGGGCGCCTGCAGCTCATTAAACAGGGTTCTTAGGATGCCAGCATCCTGCAACTCTTTTTTTTTTTTCTTTCAGAGAACATTGAACAGGATCCTGGGATGGATGGAGCACAAAAGGGCTTTTC
Organism: Myodes glareolus; assembly: GCF_982192425.1. Classification (NCBI taxonomy): domain Eukaryota; kingdom Metazoa; phylum Chordata; class Mammalia; order Rodentia; family Cricetidae; genus Myodes; species Myodes glareolus. The sequence goes on along the minus strand of NC_142047.1, from coordinate 23,285,441 downwards.
AGGGCCTGCTGGTGAATAAACTGTTCTGTTCCCGACAAAAAGAGCAATGCGGAACCACCAGGAAGTTCTGTTTCTCGGGAGTGGGCAGACAGGCATGCTGCAGAGTCTTAGGACAGGCATGGGATCGGACAGGCTGGCGGGAGGTACAGGGACTCTTGGATGCCACAACTGGGGTTAGTGATCACCTTTGACTGTATAGCTAGAGGAACTGGAAGAAGAGCTGATCTGGGATGGGTAGCTCAGTGGTAGAGCACTTCCTTAAAATGTGGAGGTCCAGGGTTCACAGCACCGCAAAATAAAGCTGTAATTTAGGGGGCATGATACAGCAGTGGTGCAGATCTAGAAGGGGCTCAGCTGGGGACCAGGATCGGAAGATTTCCCCAGTAGAAGAGTGGGTACTGTGTAGGAAAAGTAATGGAGGAAAAAATAATACAAATGTCAGTTAGAATAAGGGAGATACTCATCTATATTCATGCTAATAAAAATGCAAATTAAAATGGCAGCCTGATACTATTTCAATAGCCTGTGTGATAAGCAGAGATCCAAAAATTCAAAGCTCGCTCATGGGGAGACTTCAGGGAAGTGGATGTGTTTAGACACAGGTTCCCCCAAACATGAGCCACACCAGGTCATTCACAGTGCTACTATCTTTATTAACACATCTTAATATGTTAATATGGAAGTGGGTGTCACCCAATGCCATCTTACTTTTAAGGGATTAGGAAAAGCTTAAATGTCCATGGCAATGGGGTTCAATGAATTAAGTCAATGCAATGGAATTAGTTCTTAGATACACAAGGTTGCATTATATATCTTGAGATAGCAGGCCCTGCAGACCTGAAGGGAGGAATATCAGCTGTGGAAAACACACACTGATGAGGGTCGTCATGAGCAAAAGGGATGAGTATCTCTGCTCTTGTAGAATTTACATTCAGACAGAGGGCAGGGGGAAGCAATCAATCACCAAACTGACCATACAGTTTGTCAGAAGACAAGAACATAGAGAAAGAGGACTCAGAAGTTCCTGGGAAGGCACAATATGGTGGTGAATGTCTGTAATCCCAGCAATTTGGAGTCTGGTGCAAGAGAACTGCTTCAAATTCAAAGGCTAGTCTGGGACACACAGAGAATTCAAGGCAGTCCTGAACCACACGGCAAGATCCTGTCCAAACAAACAAGCAAGAACACTGGGGGTGGGATAATGTTTTATGTACAATACAGGGGGTCAGAACAGGCGCCACAGAGAAGACTCAAAACCCTTCGTCAGCACTGTGAAGAAGACTCTATTCACAGGCAGTGTGAAGGAGGCAGAGACGGACTAAGGAACTTGCCTGAGGCCATGGTGCAGGGGCGTGCAGGGGCAGTGCTGTCATTCAGGCGTGGGCCAGCTTTTCTCTGGTGAAATGAATAAGAGCTTCGAGGAACATTGTGGTAGGGAAACCGAGGCTCAGAGAGTCATCCAAGCACATAGAGCAAGAAGGGAAGGTGCATTCCAGCATCTTCCTCTCACCAAAGGATGAGATTTTTAGATTTCAGGAAACAAAGCCTTTCATGGTCTTAGTTTTTAAATTATTCTAAGTGCATTTGAGAAGGAAAAGCAAGAACATATCACATGCATGTCACAAAGGTTAATGCTTAGGACGAATGGTTTTAGTGAATGGCGAGAGTTTTGCCTGGGTGAATGTGCACCGTGTGTTTGCAGCGCCTATGGAGGTCAGAAGAGGTTTCCTGGAATTGGTTTTTCAGATGGCTGTGAGCAGTCGTGTGGGTGCTGGGAGCTAAACCCAGCTCCTTTTTTTTAAGTAGCAAGTACTCTTAATGGTTGCCCTGCCTCTCCTACCCCAGTTTGTTACATTTGTGTGTGTGTGTGCATGCCGTGGTGCACACGTGGAGGTCAGAGGCCAACTTTGGGAAGTCAGTTCTCTCCACCTCAGGGGCTGAACTCAGGTTGCCAGCCTTATCAGTAACTGCTTTTGTCCGCTAAGGCATTTCCAGCAGCCCTGGAGGAATAATTATTTTTTATCCACATTCAACTTTATTATTATTATTATTATTTACATTGTTTCTTTTATTCAAAATGGATTCTAATGAGAGACAGAAAGGATCCTGAGGAGGAGGGGCGGTAGGAAAGAATGGGGAGGAGGAAAGGGAGAGGAAACAATAATCAAGATAAACTGTGTGAGCAAAGAATTGATTTTAAGAGAACGAATGCTTTGAAAAGTGAGTCAGTGCGAAACTATGCACGCAAGCCCACAACTGTGGGGTAGTTCCAGCAGCGTTCAGGGGAGGGTGACTGATGGTGAATTTGTAAAGTCTTGCCTTGAGGTTGACTCTTCTGGGACCAGAGAAGGAGGCTTTTAGAAGGGGCTGGGAGCCCAACCGCTGTCCTTAGGATTCCTGCCCGGGAATTCCACCCACTCCTACAGTGTAGGATCTATGCCATCATCGGCACAGCCCTCTCCCCAGGCTGTCCCTGCCTCACTGCTGGCAACGGTGGGAACCAGACCTTTTTATGGACAATTTCATCTTCAAAGTGCTTTGGGCTTATTAATTGGCTTGGGCAGCCCTGCCAAGAACCGCACTTCCCACCCAACCAACCAGAGTCCAAACGTTCTTGATGGGGATGGCTGATGACAATGGTACCAGGAAGACCGTATGGGCCCATCGGCTAGATTCCCGGCTGGACCTCACCTTAGTGAGGCCTTAGTGAGGCCCAGCTCTGAGTAAGGACCACGAGTTCCAGTCCCATTTCTTTAATGCATCTTGGGTAGCCTCAGTTCACTTTGTCCATCTATAAGATGGGGTTAGGAGAAAATGGGGCCCTTGGAAGGACTAAGTAAGTTAAGTGGTGGTGGTGGATGGATGGGTATAATGGTCTACGCACTTGAATGCTTGAAACTTCCTCCTTGTGGCAGTTCAGCACGTGGTACCTTAACACTGATAACTACTCTGAATTAAGGGAAGTCAAAATCCTATTGTAGCTGCAGACTTCATGGGGCTGGGGCTTAGGGCTATGACACCATTATATTCCTCTATGTAGGAAGCCAGTGCCTGGCATGAACTTCAGTAGATGTTTGTGTGCCCTGGAGGCAAGTAAATAAGGAAGGCAGAGTGAACAGGAGCAAGGACTCTAGAGCCTCACTATGTGGGTTTCAGCTCACTAGATCTGAGGTAAGGCACACAGCCTCTTAGTGCCCAGGGGCTGTGGCCTGTAAAATGGGGGTAATTAATAACTGCACCTCCATCATCATGTGGTTGTGAAGATTAAATCAGTTAATATGCCAACATGCTAGGACACTAGCTGCCTGGGAAGAAGAGCTGTTGGCTGCTGTTTCACCAGCATCTAGAAAAGGGCTCCCCGCTGCCTCTGTCTCCGACGTATCTTGCTGGGCATCCCAGGATGGCCTCAAATTTAGAATCTTCCTGAGTCAGCTTACTGAATGCTGAGATGACAGTTAGCTAGAAGATAGTTTTTAAATTTAATTTAATTTTGGTAAGATATGTATAGTACACATTTTCCCCCTTTTAACTACTTTACTCAATTCAGTGACATTAGGTCATAGTTTGGGTCACCATTCATCACCGCTGTCCTCAACACTTTTACATTGTCCCAAACAGAAACTTCATACTCATCACACATGAACTCCAAGCTCAGTAGTAGAGCACTTGCTTAGCATACACAAGACCCTAGATCCCCAGTACTGTAAGGAAAAGACAAACAAACCTAGCCAGGTATATATATCAGAGGCATGAGGCAGAAGGACTGCAATTTGGAGGCCAGCCTGTTCTATAAAATGCAATCCTATCTCCGAAAGCAAAGCAAGCAAACACTAACTCTCTAATCCTTAATTCCCTAGGTATTATTAACCTCTATTCTAATTTCTGCCTCCATGAATTTCATTATAACAGATATCATAAATAAGAGGAAATATATCATAATTATCCTTCTTGTTCCTGACTTATTTCATTTAGCACAGTGCCCTCAAGATTCATATAGACTGTAGCATATGCCAAGATGTCATCCCTTTTTATGGCAGAGTAATAGTCCATCGTGTGCTTCCACCACCTCTTTATTTCTCCATCTGCTGACGGTCTTGGCTTGTCGCACTGTGTGGCCATTGTGGCTAATGCTGTTCTGAACACTGGTGTGCGCATCTGTGACTCTGAGTTTGAGTTTTGGGGCTATCTATCTATTTATTTATCTAGCTATCTAGGAGTAGAACTGTTGGATGACATGGAGTCTGTTTAAACTTGGAACAGGGCTCTACTGTTCTCTTCAATAGCTAGATCATTTTACAGTCCTAAGGGCCGCACAAGGGTTCCAGTCTCCCTGCATCTGTTCTGCCTTTGTACCTTTCCATTTAACATACTGACGAATCAACCATTCAAAGAGTAAGCAGAATATTTTTGGGAGGTCCCATGTCAGAGGGGTGGGTGTGGGTGAGTGACAGGAGAAAGATACTGCGAAATACAAAGTAGCCAGATACCCACAAACACCCCGAGTCAGGAGATTTGCGTCTTAGTCTCATTCTGTCACAGCATTCTCTGGGACTGGGTTTCCCCAGGTGTCCAAGGGATGATTGGATCGGGCATTTCTCAGCTCCTTTCTGTTTTATCCCTTTGGGAACACCTCGTCCAGCTGTGGAGAAGATCTATGAATACAGCTCCATCCAGGGTCCCCTCATGAGGCCCCTGAGGCAGACTTCTTCCTTCTTTGCTTAGGCCTGGTCTACCAGGACTACCCCTAACAAGACACCACTCACTGAGAACCTTCAACAACACAGACTTATTCACAAGATCAAAACAAAGTGTGGGTGGGGTCACTTCCTCCCAAGGGCTTGGAGAAAGAACCTATGCCAGGTCCCTTCCCAGCTTCCAGTGGCTCATTGGTCATCTTGGGTTTTCTGTGGTTTATATCGGCATCACTAAGATCTGCCTACATTTCCACATGCCTTTCTCCCCGTGTGTCTGTGATTATATCCATGCTTCTCCCTTCTCTGGGGATACCAGTCACACCAGATTACGGATTTATTCACGTCTCCTTCTTTTTTTAAAAATATTTATTTATTTATTTATTTATTTATTTATTTTGTATACAATATTCTTTCTGTGTGTATGCCTGCAGGCCAGAAGAGGGCACCAGACCTCATTACAGATGGTTGTGAGCCACCATGTGGTTGCCGGGAATTGAACTCAGGACCTTTGGAAGAGCAGGCAATGCTCTTAACCACTGAGCCATCTCTCCAGCCCCTCACGTCTCCTTCTTTTCCACTGATCTCCACACAGGCTTTGTCTTCGTGCAAACCATGCTCTGAGGGAGGGGTTTGGGCTAAGGACTCGAACACACATATTTTGAGATATAGAGGAGAGTACTCAGTTCATAGTAAGTGATCACAACTTCCACTGTGGCTTCCTTCTCCCTTATTGATCTCCCAAGTCTCAATTTGGCTGCTCCACAATCCCAGGTGATTGTGCCCACTGTGCCCAGCAGGGACCCATCAATTTTCAGAAGCTCTGCCAGTTGGCTTTCATTTATCTTTCAAAAAAGAGCACTGGGCTGGGGGTAGAGCTCGGTGATGGAGTATATACTTTGTGTGCCTCAGGTCTGGCCATCCTCAGTGCCAAAACACAAAAAAGCATCCAGTTTTTTCCTTGGTGTTCTGCTGGAGGATTCCATGACTCCTGCATACCCGCTTTACCGCATTGCACAGCTGCTCTTTCGTCTGGGCCACACCTGGAAAACTCGAGGCAGGAATAAGGACTTGGCGTGATGGAGAGGGAGTCACCATATGCCCAGTCTGCTTAGACCTCTGTTCCTGCCAGAACTGAGCCCTGAAGAAAGATGGGGTGTTGGGGCTGGACTGCTCCAAGCTCTCCCTGCAGGCCTAATACATGAAGAAGGAACACAGTCCCTTCTCTAAATTAAGGAGCATGCTTGGCAGGGCCAGGGATAGACTGGAGTCTTGGGGGAGCTGTGGCTTTGGATTCTGAGACCCCCAACTATTCCTGCCCTAAGAAGCTATGGCTATCAGTTCCAAGGCTGCTGCATGGTTGCTCAGTCTGTGATGCACTTGAGAAGCCACGTGTTCCCCTCAGGCAACACTGCTTGGTTAGCTTCCTGCTAAGTTCTTCCTCTTGTATGATAACTTTCTGATTACTCTGTCCCACACATCCCTTAGTAATGCTGTCCTTCTTCATAAACTTGATTCTGCCAGAATTCCTGAGCCCATCTTTTCTATCTTCTTTATCTCTGATACCCTGGACCTTCCTTTCTCTTCAGGACCCTGCCACTGAAGAACAACCCACTGATCCAGGTCAGTGGTGGGGGGCGGAAGAGATAACTTAGTGGTAAAAAGCACTTGTTCTTAGAGGGGACCTGGGCATCTTACAACTGTAACCTCAGTAGAGGATCTGACACCCTCTTCTGGCCTCTGCGGTCACCAGGCATCCATATTGTAGGCAGACACACATTCAGACAAAACGCCCAGACATATAAAATGAAATTTTAAAATAAAGAGGGAGAAAGGGGAGAAGAAAGAGGAGAAGGGAAAGAAAGAAGATTGTGTCATCAAGGTGGCTCAGAAGGTCGAGGCACGTGTTGTCAGACAAGTCTGATAATTTAAGTTCAATCCCCGAGACTCATATGGTAGAAGGAGAGAGTGGGCTCCTTCCTGCAAGTTGTGGTTGGTCCTCTAACAGCCACATGTGTGCCATGGCACATGTACACACAGATGCACATGCAAAATATATAAGAATGTAAGTTTTAAAATTGGAATTATGGTAACATCAATAAAGTTTTAAAATTGGAATTGTGGTAACTACCTTAATAAAGAAACGAGATGCATCTCCCTGGAGCCCTTGAAGGGGCCACTTGCTGGTGTTCCGGACGAGGGTACTCAAGGTGATACATCTTCCAATACTGGAAGAGTTGACACGGAGCAGTGATCCAGCCAACATGTCCATTTCTATAAAGAGATAGGTACGTGGTCATTGCAAGTAGGAGTTTTAAGAACCATGTATAGGCTCAAAGGGTTCCCACAGGGGCTGGGTTTCAGTTCGTGCCCTGGGCAGGTGATCCTTTGGTCCCTTCTACTTGGTGATAGTGTGCATATAGAAACGGAACTTGGGGTTTCTTTTATCCTTCTGTGTCCCTTGAAGATACGACATTCAGATCTACATAAACCCAGATCAATGCAAAAGAACTTGGGACTTCCTCAACAGGTATCCACAAATTGGCTTCCCCCACCAAATGGGTAGTTGCTAAAACTGAGTCAGCTCTTAGCCAGCGTCTGATGCTGGTCACACCCAGGGATGGCCCCAGGGGCTCACAAGGAGCACACTCCTTGGAAAGTGGAGCAAATTTGCGCAGTCTACTTTGATCTGAACCTGCTGGGAGGGTGGGCCAGGAGCCGGTTCCTCTACCTCATGATGCTGGGCTCACAGTATCCCACCTTGCCCTTCTCCAACTTCAGAATCACTCGACGCCCTTTAGCTTTCGGCAAAGCAGATTCGTCACTGTCAGCGCGGATATGGCCTCACCTTCTCGTCAGGACCACTTACTACTGTGAGCTTGGCAGCTTTTCACTGACTAAACAAAAAGATTAAGGGGCCTAGGTTCACGGATCTTGAAATAAGATCACCACTTACGTAAAGTACATGTGCGTTCAAAATCGGAAATTTATGCCAAAGCCAGAGACGCTCAGAAGAAATAAGGAACAACGGCAATAAAAAAATTGACTCCGTATGGAGCTTGACTCGATACGGAGCTAGTGACCGCTCAGCGACTAGAGCCCTGCTTGGCCAGCTGTAGTGTTCTGATCATGTCCTCAAAGTTCCTTCTGGCAGCGGGCTGTCACTCAGCGGAGGACGCATGCCCAGCCTGTTTACAGCCTTTTGACCTCCAGCACGACAAGAACAGCGAAGAAAAGCTCAGACGACTTCATGCCCCTCCAAACCTGCTCTCCCTTCAGTGACCACGACCCGCGCCTTCTAGCTGCAGCTTCCTGCAGACATCTCCCCCACCTTCCTGGTGTTAGCATGCTCCACACAGTCTCTTTGTTGGAACTTGGAAAGTAGCTCTGGAACTGATCAAACACTGAGCTCTACCAGATTTCCCAGTGAGAAACTGGCCTAACGCAGTCTTGTGCCCAGAACCACATCGGGTAATCAAGCTTCCTTGGTCTCCTTCCACCTGGGACAATTTCTCAGTCTTTCCTTTTTCTTGTGTTTTTGTGACTTTGGAGGCTTTGATGAGTACTGGTCAGGCGTTTGAAGTGAAGTCCACCTGCTGGGTTTATGTGATAATATAAGACATTTTGGGGGGAGGGGATCTGGTAAAACAAAACAAAACAACAACAACAACAATTAACAACAACAGCAGAAACATGAAGTGCATTTCCCACCATAGGCATCTGGTCTCCCATGGCCTCCCTTCACCCATAAGTCTCTGACTGACTCATCCTCCATGTCCAGGCAGGTTCTGTGGGAGTGCTAGTGATCATGACACTGGGCGCGACGTTGGCGTGTCTTACCCCTGGGGATGTTAACCTTGATCACTTGGTTGAAATGATGTCTGTCAGTTTTCTCCCTTCGAAAGTCTCTATTACCCGTTGTGATATCCCTTGGAATCAAGCCACAAAATGCAGCTGCACAATAAAAAGTGGGAAAGTCAAACTCTGCCTTCTAGGGGCCGAGGGACGACATTTGGGATTATTTACACTATTTGTAAATGTATTTAATATATTTTGGGGGGTGGGGCCACTTGCCTCTGAGTTCTGAGATTAAGGCAATTTAAAGACGATTAATAAACAGGATCAAACTGAATAGCATATGTATATGTTGATGTAGATGCTCCAAGCAAAAATACTCTGGAAGTTCTGTGGGCCCGTCAGTAATCATAAGCATTTATTTATTTAAACTTTTAGAATTTCTATCTTGTCTTTTCTCATTAAATTATTTTTTTTTATATACGCTGGGGTTTTGCCTACATGTATGTCTGGGTGAGGGTGCCAGATACCCTGGAACTGGAGTTACAGACAGTTGTGAGATGCCATGTGGGTGCTGGGAATTGAACCCAGGTCCTTTGGAAGAACAGCCAGTGCTCTTAACCTTGGGGCCATCTCTCCAGCCCTTGCTCTGTGTGTGTGTGTGTGTGTGTGTGTGTGTGTGTGTGTGTGTGTGTTTAGATAGGGTGCCCCTCCCGCTTAGACTTGGTATCTTCTTGTCTTAGCTTTCAAGTGCTGGGATCATGAGTATGAACCATCACACCTGGTTTAAATTGTTTCTCATGCCACCTCTTTAAAAATCAGAGGATACCCAGTGGTGGTGGCACACGTCTTTGATCCCAGCACTCCAGAGGCAGAGGCAGGCGGACCTTGGTGAGTTTGACGTCAACCAGGTCTGCATAGTAAGTTCCAGGGCTGCCTGGGCTATATAGAGAGACCCCGTCTCAAAAAAACAAACAAACAACAACAAAACCCCCAAAACAAAAACAAAAATAAGTAGTGTATGTTTTACACTTACAGATTGTATAATTTGAATCATCCACATTCCAAATTTTCAACAGTTGCAAGACCCATGGCTAACATACTGGAGAGTTCATCTTTAATAAATACTTATTTAAAAATATTGTTGAGATTTATTTTATGTGTATGGGTGTTTTACCTGCATGTACATCTGCGTACCACGTGTGTCCCTGGTGCTCAGGGAATACAGAAGAGGATGCTGGAGCCCCTAGAACTGGAGTTACAGATGGTTGTGAGCCACCACATGAGTTCTGGGAATTGAACCCAGGTTCTCTGCAAGAACACCAAATGCTCTTAGACCTTACTTATTTTTTAAAATTTTGTGCATATGTGTGTTTTGTGTGCATGTATGTGTTCCACGTGCATGCAGTGCCCACAGAGGCCTGAAGAGGGCATTGGATCATTTGGACCTGGAGTTACAGATGGTTTTGATAGGCCATGCCAGAGTTGGGAATTGATGGGTTCTCTGGAAGAGCAGCAAATGCTTTTTAACCAATGAGCTATCTCTCTCCAGCCCCCAGAAGAGTATCTTTAATATTTATTTATTTATTATGTATACAATATTCTGTTTGCGTATATGCTTGCAGGCCAGAAGAGGGCACCAGACTCAATTACAGATGGTTGTGAGCCACCATGTAGTTGCTGGGAATTGAACTCAGGACCTTTGGAAGAGCAGGCAATGCTCTTAACCTCTGAGCCATCTCTCCAGCCCCCAGAAGGGTATCTTTAACCTGCCTAACATCAGTGCAGGCAGGGTGCTGAACTGAAAGTAGGTCTTTGCTTTCCAGCCTCTTACCTCAGCCATCTGTTACAGTTCTATGGCTGGGAGTCCTAAAAACTCAAGCAGAGAAAGAAGCAGCGTCATTGTTGTTATTCTTTTGGCCCTTTAAGGGGCAAGCCACGCCCACTCCCGGCAACCCCTGACCTCTCCCCGCCATCATGGATCACGCACTCTTACTGTCCTCTCTCTTGGCGTGTGCATACGTGTCTCTCTGTCTCTGTCTCTCTCACTCCTTTAAGTAATAAATGTTCATCTTTATGTCTATTTACTGTGTCTTGTAAGCCTTTTACCGCTCACCCGGCCGCTTGGGTGGCTCTCCCGGCCGCATGGCAGGACCAGCCTGCATGGGATGAGCCTCCGCTCGTAAACTACCATGTGTCTGCCACCATGTGTCTGCCGCTTGCCGCTGGGAATCTGCACCGCTCTGGTAGCCGTCTCTGCCGGGCTCGCGAGCCCGCCGGGGGCACGCCAGCATTTTTGGAATTAAAATTGTAAAGCGCACGTTTTGAATGGATAGCAGCATAGAGATGCATGTAGAATCATGCATGTAGAATCCTCCTTCCTTCTCTTTGTATTGACTTTAAAGTTCTGTTCCCACCTTACCCCCTCCCTCTCTCCTTCTCTCCTTCCTCCCTCTCTCCCTCCTTCCCCTCCTCTCCCTCCTCTTTCTTTCCCTTCTTCCCTTCTTTCTTTTCAAGACAGGGCTTAGGTACCGCAGGCTGACCTTGAACTCACTCTATAGCTAAGTATGCCCTGAACTCCTGATCTTCCTGCCTCCACCTCCCAAGTGCTAGCTAGCATTGTAGGTGTGCACTATTTATATCTGGCCCTCTGTCTTTCCTTCTTGGTGCCCTTCCTGTTTATTTTGTTTTTTTGAAACAGGATCTTTCTACATCGCCCAGGCTGTTCTGGAGCTCTACTGTGAGGACAAGGCCTACCTGAAACTCTCAAAGGTCCACCTGCTTCTGCCTCCAGTGCTGGGATCAAAGGCGTGCTCCACCATGCTCCGCTTCTTGTTTGTTTATACCCTTGAAGACAGGGTTCTTTAATCTACACTTAGCTCAAAACAAATTTAATTTTTAAAAATGAAAAAACAAATACGGATATAGCTCAGTGCTAGAGCACTTGCTTAGGTCTAAGCCTAAATTAAAAAAAAAAAAGAGCCAGTCAGTGGTAGTGCACGTCTTTAATCCCAGCACTCAGGAGGCAGAGGCAGGTGGATCTCTGTGAGTTCGAGGCCAGCCTGGTCTACAAGAGCTAGTTCCAGAACAGGCTCCAAAGCCACAGAGAAACCCTGTCTCGAAAGACAAAAACAAAACAAAAAGAAAAAAAAACAAAAAAAAGAAGAAGAAGAAGAAGAAGAAGAAGAAGAAGAAGAAGCAGAAACCACAGAGGGAAAAAGGCCAGTGCATGGGTTAACAATTGTGTCTAGTTGATTATAAGAACTAGCCAGCATGTGGGTTATCATTCAGTTATAAATGATACCAAGAGAGACCACAGCCTTGCCCAGTTTAATTCCATGGTAATATCTGGAAAGAGTTCTATTTTTCAAATTTGAGATAGGGTCTCACTAGTTGGTCTGTGATCAGATTGCCCTTGAACTTACAACAATTCGCTTTCTGCTCTGGGAACATGGGTGTATACTGCCACACTCTTCTAGAAAGCTTTTCTTATAGTCCCCTCCCCCCTCAGTTGCATTCAGCTCAAAATGATCCTCATGCCGAAGTGGCATGTTTGGAATAACGTGCTGCTTACCCACAGGATAAGCATTCAGAGCAGTATGGGCAGGCTAAGCTGAACTCAGAAGTGAAGAGGCATCTGGGAGTTGCACAGAGAGGAGCTGTCACACTGTCCCTGGACCCCAAGGACTTAGAGAAGGAGGTGGTGCCATGGAGCCCAGTGAATGCTACAGCTGAGACTGAGAGAGGGCCTCCTGGGAGCTAAGGCTGGAGATGGAGGAGCACAGACAGGTGTGCCTAAGCTGTGATCAGCATTGACACAGGAACCAAAACTCTGACCTTTCTGCCCTCCCATGCTCTGATCTGGCAAATCAAGGGGACCTCAGGGACCACATCTGTCATGTCAGCCTCCCAGGGCACAGGCTGGGACAGAGGAGGGAGGGAATGGATCTGGAGAGGCAAGCGGAGATGGTACAGCCAGAAACACAAGTTCAAAAGTAGCGAAGGAGCTTAAAAACAGTTCCTTCCCTGTGCTGCCAGGTGTGCTGGGGGAAACAGTTCCTTCCTTATGCTACTGGGTATGCTGGGGAAACAGTTCCTTCCTTATGCTACTGGGTGTGCTGGGGAAACAGTTCCTTCCCTGTGCTGCTGGATGTGCTGGGGAAACAGTTCCTTCCTTATGCTACTGGGTGTGCTGGGGAAACAGTTCCTTCCCTGTGCTGCTGGCTGTGCTTGGGTTTGCAGCACTGATTCCATTTTAACGTGTTTCTCACTTTGCCTAGCATCTGGAAATTATTCAGACTTGAGCCATGAGTGTCTTAACATTGTGGACTCTAGCCTCACTAGGTCAAAGCCCTTGGAAGAGGCTCACACGATACTCGAGAGAATGTGGCACTCTGGATATTGGGATATGTAACTTTCTGGGAAGTGTCTGAGACTCTCCTATGAGAAGAGAGCACCAGGAGTGTGGACAAAGACATTGGCATTTACCACAAGGTCCCTGCTTGTCTGGCCCTATGAGACCTTCCTGGTTCTGATGGGCTTCTGAGGTGGGGGATGGGCACACCTAATGCCAGCATTGGTGGTATTTCCTTACCTGCTCTGTAGTGTGTCTGGGACCAGTGAACTAGGAAGGATCTGGGGTTGACATTAGTTTCTCCATCTGGAAGATAGAGGTGGTAACGTTGCTTATTTCACAGGTTTGGAGGTTAAGAGAGATAATGCAAGTAAGACCTTCAGCATTCAGGCTTGTGGCTTCTATTCTTATAGGTGCCCCCCATCCCCTGGTCACAGGTGACTGTTTTTCCTATGTGACAAGCTGGTGATACTGAGACATACACGTTTCCTGTCTTTTCTGACACGTGTGTGTGAAATGAGCGTGACTGTGAAAAGAGAAGAGACTGACACCTTGTGGCTCACAGTGAACATATCATAGAGCTACCAAGACTTCTAGAAAGGGAGAGTGGGGGATGGGGAACCAGTGAGAGCTGCCTCTGAAGGGGAAGTGGGACAGCACAGAGACCTTGGCCCGGAAAACCTGCTCTGCACCAGTGGTCTCCAGGCCTCTCTGCTTCCATGGGTTGTGAACTGTCCACTCATCTTAAAGAGTATGGGGACACCCCTAAAGGTCTGCTCCTTTACAGACAGGCTATATGGTGATGGGAATGGGAAAAGGAATGGACTATCCCCAGATAATAGCCTCCGGCTTCATAGTATGTTATTTTAAGGGGAGACCAAGGCAAGAAGATTGCCGAGTGTGCAAACTCAGCTGGGCTATATAGTAAGACCCTGTCTCAAATACCAAAGCAAAATACAAATTCCTGTCCAGCTGGCCCTCCTTGGAATATACTCCGTGAATTTTAGCATCCTTCTCCAGCCCCATCAGGCCTTGTGAAGCAAGCTTTGCTGCTGTTGGAAGCCTCCTTCTTGTAGGACCGCTCTCTCACTCTGTCTCCTCTTGACCTAAATCCCAAGTCTGTTTTTTACCCCTGCACACTGTCTATGGTAGATGCTGTGCAAACTCAAGATGAGGACCAGGAGAGGGAGCTGCCTACAGCCCCGTTCCCTTTCCCGTTAGTCAAGATCTTATACTCTGGTTTGGTCTAGCCTAGTAGAACTTGACTAGTTAGACTTGCTTTCCAAACCCAGGGCTGAGAAGAAAAGTGGTATAATACCATCTGCTAAAAAGAAGAAAAGAAAAAATATGCTGGATTTATTACCAGTCAGATAGCCCAGTCTCCTAGCTGTAATATTGGTGACTATTTCTGGAGCCCCTTTAAGCACCACACATTAGCTTAAGTATCATTTTGGCTTGCTTTCTCTTTCTGTGATAAAGACCATGACCAAAAACAGCTTAGGGAAGAGAAGGTTTATTTGGTTTTACATATTCTGGGTCATAGTCATTAGGGAAACCAGAACTCAAGGCAGGAACCTGGAGGCAGGCACCGAAGCAGAGGCCACGGAAGAATGCTGTTTACTGGCCAGCTCCCACAGCTTGCTCAGCCTACTTTTATATACCATTCAGGACCACCCGCCCATGTCCTGATTACAGTACATCATTGAGGGAAGTCAGGGCAGAAACGCAAGCAGGAGCAGTGACAGGAACCATAGAGCAGTGATGCCTCCTGGCTTGCTCTCCATGGTTTGATCATCCTGCTTTTTTATACAACCCAGAACCACCTGCCCGGGGGTGGGTACCACCCACAGTGGGCTGGGACCCCCACATCAATCATTAAAATTCCCCCAATAGACTTGCCTACAAGCCAATTTGACAGAGGTGATTGATTTCTCAATTGAGGTTCCTCTTCCCGGATGATTCTAGTTTGTTTCAAATGGACAAAAACAAAAAGCTAAGCAGGACCAGATCTATTAGTTCATCTGAGTCCCATGACACTCCTCACACAAGGCACTGCCCCCCATCCTCTTTTCCAGATGAGGATACTGGCACTCAAAGAAGTTCACAGCTACTGTCTGTATGTGCGGACCCCTTAGGAGTCCCCAGGCTCTGGAGCCTGCCTGCCTGGGTTTGCCATAATTGTTCTGCAGTTTACCAGTCACACGACTTTGGGCTTAAGTTACAAAACCTCTAAGACTGAGTTTCCTCCCTTTAAAACAGGGATGATGACAGTCCCTCCCTTCAAGAGAGGCCATGAGAACCAGTGACTTAAATAGTGTGTGCCAGCACTTGGCAAACAGAGAAGGGTTAGTAAGAGTGACTACTACAGTTGGCCTTCGTGGGACAGGCCTTTAATCCCAGCATTTGGGAGGCAGAGGCTGCGGGTATCTGTGAGTTCCTGGACAGCTAGACCTGCCTCGAAAAAAGACCCTGTCTCGAAAAAACAAATCAATCAATCAATCAATCAAACAAACAAACAAACAAACAAAAAGCGTATACTGTTAGTCCATGTCTCCCCTAGAGACTGAGGGAAGAAGACTGTGAGACATATCTGCAGCTGTCGAGGTCCACAGGCTGATCCCTATTTAGTGCTGCCCCCCCCCCTTCAGCCCACTGTCACCCTCTTTCTTGTGAAAGTCCACAGCACTCACTGACCATTCTATCCTTGTCTGGAACAAGCAGACCTTTGCCAGAAAAAATGAAGCACCTCAAATGATACCTTCTAGAAACTCATTCATTTCAAGTTGTCCCTGGCAGAGGTGACCTATCAACCTCAACCAGAAATTAACAGTTCAGTGAGTTCAATAAACCAAGGACTTTGTGGAAGTTCAGCCCTTGAGCTAAAGAGAAAGGATTACATAAGATGAAGTAGGTTCTGATGCAGAGGAACAGATTCAGGGTAGTTTGCATCAGTGGGCTGGCCAGAAAGATGCTCCTGGTCTTCGGAAGTCTGCAGGAGATCCATAGGGAGCGGGGATGGGGTGGAAAGGAGCTGATGGAACTCAGAAGCATCAGCTACTAGAGAGTCCTGGAGGGCCAAGGCTTGGGTCTTACATTCCATCAAGCCACTCAAAATTAATCTTTTGACATTATCCCCCAAAGGATATTGCAACTAGCCCTAGTCACACCAGTAGACTTGAAAAATGCTCATTTGTACAACTCTATGAAATGCAGACACCAGGGAGAGCTTGGGCTCACCTTTCAACTCTCACTACAATGTCTTCTAGTGGTTCATTTGCTCCTAGCAGGCTCCATCAACCTGTCTTCCAGGCCGACATCCTCCTGACTCTCTGTCCTCTGCTCCCCAGGCTCCGATGGTGGTGGCTGCTCATCTCATTTTTCATCAGTAAATGCCTATTTCAGAAGGCAGCTAGCTGAGCCCTCCAGGCTTCAGTACTTTTAGCACCATTTTTTTAGCACATTTTTTTCTGCTGGAACCTTCTCCCTGGAAGTGGTTCCTCCACTGACTTTAAGTCTTTGCCTGAATGCCATTTTCTCAGGGAGGTCTCTTCTCTACAGCCTTACTAAGAATTGTGTTCCCTTCATATGCCCTTCTCCCAACCTTCCTGGGGTGCCTACCCTCACGACTATGCCTTTCTTGTTTTCTCTGACTACTGCGTTAGTTCCAGGAGCAGAGAGATTCGTCTTTTCTTGCTCCTTATTGTCTGGAAGAGTTGTCAGCACATAGCAGGCTCTCAAAAGTGTGTGTGTAACGAACGGCCACAACTCTTCAGTCATGCGAGTTTGTATTTAAAAAGTATACCAGTAGTTCACAAGCAAGCCTCCATTCCCAATCATTTGTGCCTTAAAACAAGGTTATTTCCTCTCACATCTGTAGCCAGAAGTCTGAAATAAAGATATTAAGAAGAGAATGTCTCCTGCGAACATTCTAGGGAAGAATTCCAAGGGGTTGGAGCCTTCAGGCAGCTTCAGTTTCGAGTAGCATCTTCAATTGCTGCCTATGGCTCTTTCTGTCTTCTCTCCCTCTTAAAAGGATACATGTCATTAAAATTAGGGGCCACTCTAATTCAGGATGACCTCGTTTCAAGCTCTTTAACTTATGTGTGTAAAAAGATTGTTTTCCAAATTAGGTTACCTTTTGCCAAATAGCTGTGCATGAGGCGTGGGCCAGAGACACAGCTCCACTCTGCCACCTGCAGTAGCCTGAGAGCCTTTTTCAAGCAAAAATGGGGCAATTGATTTTATTGCAGATAAGAGTCCAGCACCAGACAGTCTGAAGCAGCATTGAAGTTTATTCAGATTTTGCTCAGCAGGATGGCTCAGCAGGTAAAAGCAGATGCCTGGCTGGGCTGTGGTGGCGCACACCTTTAATCCCAGCACTCGGGAGGCAGAGGTAGGCGGATCTCTGTGAGTTCGAGGCCAGCCTGGTCTACAGAGCAAGTTCCAGGACAGGCACAAAAGCTACACAGAGAAACCCTGTCTCAAAAAAACAAAACAAAACAACAAAAAGCACACACCTGATGAGTTTGGTTCCCATGGTGCTGTTCTACCTATCTACACACACACACACACACACATCCCACAATATATAATTTCAGCATAGCTTTACGTAATGTGGGGATTTGGGGTGTAGTTAGATAGATAGAGGAGGGGTACTCAGGGAAAGAATAATCCAAGAGCTTGGATGTGGGGTTCGCAAGGGGAGTCCCACTTAAGAATCCTAACATCTTCCACGTAGAGTATTTGGTAGCTCTCAACACCTCAATGTGCTGTTAAGAATCCTCCTTTCGTTCTCTCTTATTTTAAAAACTAGCTTGCACATTAGCCCATGTCCTTATGCTATTTTCATTCATACTCCGTTTGGGCGATGCTTCTCACCTGCCGCTCCTCTTCGCGATCTTCCCTGTTAGCCCCCACGACTACTGCTCCTTCTTCTCACTTTGGTTTGGATAAATGAGATTAGAAGGCGACTTCAGAGGTGCCTTGAGTAGGGAGGGTCTGCACTCTGATGATAGACCCACGTGTTACAAGGATGGACACGGAGGTTAAGACACGTCATTTATTTAAGTAGGTTTTTTTGTGAGGCTCCTAGCAAACTGCCGCTTTATAGCTGGGAAAGGCGAAAGGCCATCCTCGTTTAGGACTTAGCTGACGTATCTTTCTCTAAAGGGAGTGTTGTCTCTCCGTAGCAAATGCTAATTGTGCCGGAATTCTTAGCTCTCAGCTAATCCTTGACAGCATTTAGGCGAGAAAGTGATTTTCTCTTCCCATGTCCCTGAACTTTGCATCTTTCTCTCCTGCCGTACATTCACCGCCTAAACCTAAACTATTTCAACATGAGTTGAAAACATTTTTATATTTTATTTCGGTGAGGATTGTTATTTTCAAGTTATATTGTCGTTTGTCTGAACATAACAGCTAAAGCAAGGGACACAGTAGGTACTTCATTGTTATTTTTTAAAAATATTGCATTTTACTTATCATGCGTGTGCGCCCCACGGCACGCACGTGGGGCTGGTTTTCTGCTTCAAACTCAGGTCACCAGGCTCGGCATCAAGCTTCACTCATTGAGCCACCCTCCGGCTGAGGCCTTTAGTTCCTGAACGAACGACCCTGTGGAGTGGGTAGCATAGTGTGTGGGGTCTACGGGGTGCAGCTTTGCTGATGTGGTAGAGAGAATCCTGGGGAGGCACTGACTCAGGCACCGGCACCCAAACGCCAATGTGGCGTTGCTTCTAATACTAATTTACTGCATCGGCCTGCGTCCACCGACAAAGAGAGCGCGGAACAAGCCGGCACAACGCCCACTGCGCAGTCGCAGTAGCTAGTTGAGGCCTGCGCAGCTCTGCAGTTGGGCGGGCTCGCGCAGGCGCAGAGGAAGAGGGCTACTCGGGTTGTTCATTTGCGCGCTCAGGGCGCGGGGCCTGGGGCACTCGGGGGGCACTGTGTGTCTGGTCATTGCACCCCTCACCCGCTGCCAGGCGACCGGCCTGCACTGCGCCTGCCTTCAGCTCCCAGGCGCCGCCATCATGCTGCTGCCCGTGTTCACCCTGAAACTGCGCCACAAAATCAGCCCCCGCATGGTGGCCATAGGGCGATACGACGGGACTCACCCGTGCTTGGCGGCAGCCACCCAAGCGGGCAAGGTAACAGGTCCCACCCGAACACCGCCGGCATCCAGATCCCGCCCCTCACGCTGCCCCGCCCCCAGCCCTCATTGCCTAGCAACCTGTCGCCGCTGTCCTTGGCCTCAGGCCTATCTCTCTGGGGTTTCAGAGGAACAGCTTCGAAGTAGTGATGTTTCTTATGGACAGGTTCTTAGTATTGGACAATATTGAGAACAGATCAGGAGTTTAGGGTAGAGAAGGCTCAAGGAGGAGGAGAGCTTGGCTAGTGATTGTTGACTCCAAATTCCTCCCAGAGCGTCTGCTTGGTGCATGGAGACTCTTCCATATTTGCCTCTTTACAGGGAGAGGGAGAGAGAGAGAAGAAAAAAAGACTGCACACATCCCAACGTTAAATTCAGATTGTACTTTTAGTCCTTGATTACATACATTCAGATTTTCCTCCATAACTTTAAGTATTCACTAAATAGTTACAGAGAGCCACATACTGGGATAGGTATCAGAGTCACAGCGATAAAAGATCATATAACAAATGTTCGGTACTTTTATCTGCTTCCTAAAAGTATTGCCCATTGCTGAATCCACAAAAATCTAGCATGCAAGAAGTGTCAAATGCAGATAGGAATGTTTGTTAAATGACAAGGCAGATCAAGGCCCTGTGTATTGATGGAGGTGTGTACAAACTACAAGGACTATAGGGACCTCCAAAATGCGACTTCTAACAGACACAAAGCCTTATGCATGAATTCTCTCAGCATCATTGCTACACAGCCAAAAATACTAATGTAGTACAGGCGTAGTGGATTCTTGCTTTACTGACCTCTAATTTCATAACCTTCAGCGTTGGACAAATAACAGTAACAATACGATGTATGGGAAGTAGTCACTCATTGTTCGCTGCTGTTATTTTCTTTTTGTTATTCCAACTGTTCTGATTAGAAATAGTTCAGAGAAGTTGAAGTTAGTGTCTGGGATTGCTCCAGCAGAAAGTTCTGGCAAGGAAGCGGTATGCGGCAGTTTACACCTGTAATCCCAGTATGAGAGACTGAGGTAGGAGGATTGCCACCAGTTTGAGATCAGCTTGCTTACACCTGTAATCCCAGTACGAGAGACTGAGGCAGGAGGATTGCCACCGGTTTGAGATCAGCTTGGGCTACAGTGCGAGACCCAGTTTGAGAAAAGGAAACAGGTTGTGGGAGTGAGGTTGAAAGTATTTTGTCAGACCCAGCGTGGGATGAGTTTTCCAGGCACTTCCATGTATGTTCCATGTATGTTCCATGCTACGTTATATGCTATGCCTTAGGATACGTAGCTGGAGTGTAATGATTCACTTAAGTGAGTTATGATTTCATTAACTGATACAATGAAGTAAAGTGCTGAGCATTGGTATCAATGCTATGTGATGCTGTATGTGATGTTGTAGTTAAGAGGCACTGACAAACCTGATATAGTGGTACATAGTTGTTATTCCAGATATTCAGGGGGTTGGGACCATAAATCCAAAGCTAGCCGGTGTCTTCGCTAGGGTTTCTATTGCTGCGACAAAATGCCATGACCAAAAAGCAAGCTGGGAGAAAGGGTTGATTTGGCTCACACTTCCACATTGCTGTTCATCACTGAAGGAAGTAAGGACAGGCACTCAAGCAGGGTAGCATCTCAGAGACAGGAGCTGATACAGAGGTCATGGAGGGGAGCTGCTTATTGGCCTGCTTCCCACAGCTTGTTCAGCCCACCTTATTTTAGAACCCAGGACCAACAGCCCAGGGATGGCACCACCCACCATGGACTGGGCCCTCCCTCACTGATCATTAAATGAGGAAATGCCTTATAGCTGGATCTCATGGAGGCATTTCCTCAGCGGAGACTCCTTCCTTTCTGATGCCTCTAGCTTGTGTCAAGTTGACACACAAAACCAGCCAGTGCACCTGGGCTACATAGGGAGACCTCGTCTCAAAATTAAAATGTAGAAAAGGGGAGAGGGTGGGAGATTGGATAAAAGTACCCACTGCCAAGTCTGATGACCTGGGTTCTAGTCTAGGGGCACGTAGTGGAAAGAGAACTCACTCTTGTGAGTTATCTGACTTCCACTTGTGAGTCATGGAGCCTGAACACACACGTAAGAAAATAATGCAAGGGGGCTGGAGAGATGGCTCAGCGGTTAAGAGCACTGACTGCTCTTCCAGAGGTCCTGAGTTCAATTCCCAGCAACCACATGGTTACTTACCACCACCTGTAATGAGATCTGGCACCCTCTTCTGGTCTGCAGACAGAAGACTGCATAATAAATAAATGAATTAAAAAAAAGAAAATAATGCAATAAGATCAAATTAAAGAGGCTGATGCCGGGTGGTAATGGCACACACCTTTAATCCCAGCACCCGGGGGGCAGAGGCAGTTGGATCTCTGTGAGTTTGAAGCCAGCCTGGTCTACACGAGCTAGTTCCAGGACAGGCACCAAAACTACAAACAGAAACCCTGTCTCGAAAAACAAAAAACAAAAACAAAACCCAAACAAACAAAAAACAAACAAACAAAAACAAAACAAAACAAAAGGCTGCTGATGTAACTCTGTGGTAGAATGCTTGCCTAACATACTCAGCACCCCTGGTTCAATAGCTAGTGCTGCCACTGCCCCAGGTACTGACAGACATTCAGAACAGATTCATGCTTGCACGTACATAATCATGGATAGGAGCACAGCAGCAGTCTAACAGGCTGAGGATATCCCATTGGTGTTAGCCCAGCCATTTCAACCTGTGGGTCACGACCCCTTTGTGGGTCACATATCAGATATTTACATTATAATTCATAACAGTAGCAAATTTACAGTTAAGAAGTAGCAGTGGTTGGGAGTCACCACAACATGAGGAGCTGTGTTAGAGGGTCACAGCATCAGGAAGGTTGGGAACCACTGCCCGAGACCCCAATTTGAGGTTTTATCCTATCCTGGGTTCTTCTCTTAACTCTGCAGATGCTGTGAGAAATGAAGTTTCACCTCTGGAGCTAACATCTGAGAGTACTAGACAGTGTGTATGTGATATGTGCATGGTATATCATATTAGGATATGTAGTATGATATGAACTGTATATGCTATAGACACATTGATATATGCATTTAAATTTTATACATACTATGTGGGTTCTTAACAGAAAAGAATAGTAAGAGCTTGCTGATTGAGACAGGGTGATCACATGGCCTCTGGTAGATTTGTTCGGAGGTTTGAAGGAAACAAAACAAGCTTGTAGCCAGGTGGGCTGACTGCCTTGCAGGCAGAAGCATCAATCAGTGCAAAGGTGTTGGTGTGAACCGGAACACAAGGAGATGGGCTGGAGTGGAATGGCCGAGGCCAGGAGGTAGCCAGGAGCCTTGTTCGCATGGTTTTGTTGTTGTCTGTTTTGTCTTTTGTTCTGTATTGTGCAGAGAATGACCTATGATAGTGTGTGTTCAGATTGAAAGGAGTGAATTAAAGCGTGTAGCAAGCAAACTAGTAGACAGCAGACGGGTAGGAGCAGCAGGTAGACAGCAAAGCGTCATCGGATCAGGTGTGCACAGCAGCCAGCAGAAGCGGCTGGAGCAGCCTGACCAAGAGAGCAAGCAGAGGTAACATCATCCAATCAGCACTTACGACATCGAGCGGAAATGACTGCAGAGCCCTACTGGACCAGTCATACTGGTGGTTTCATCTAGGCAGATGAGACGAAAAACCAGGAAATTGGTTCACTGGTGCAGTGGCTCGGTAGGTAAAGGTTTGATCCCTGGGACTCACATGATAGGAGGAGAGAATGAAATCCACAAATTGTCGTTTGATCTCCATATACATGCCAGGGTGCATGTACACACAAATAAGTTTTTTTTTTTAAAAAAATGAGTAACATTTTATGATTCTTATAAAATGTCAATGTATTCTTTAAGAAACAAGCATTCCAGCTGGGTGTGGTGGTATATGCCAGTACACTTGGAGGCAGAGACAGGAGGATTATCAAAAGTTGGGGGCTAGTCTGGGTCAGCAAAACAACAAACCAAAACTGACCAAACAAGCAAAAAACTCAGACCAAACAACCAAACAAAACCCCAGAAAAGCACATTGCAGCCGGGCCTGGTGGCACAGGCCTGCATCCTTAGCTACTCGGAAGGCAGAGGTAGGGCTGCAAGTTGAAGACTGGCCTGGGCTATAGAGCAAGACCCTGTCCCAGAAATGAAAAAGGGCTAGAAGGTAGCTCCCTGGTAGATAGCTTGCCTAGCATGGTCATCTTCAGCACTGCAAATGGGATAAAAATAGAGCAGACTTTCCCAGGTGACGCTAAAGCCCACTCTGCCCAGTGATGCCGCATCTCATCGTTACGTCCAGACCCTGACTCCGCCTGACAAGGATGTTTTATTGATTGGAAAATTTTCATGCTATATATTCTGATCATGCTCTCCCCTTCCCCAGTTCCCCACTGATCCTCCCCACCCACCCAACTCCATGCCCTCCCCTCCTTAAAAAAACAAGCAAATTTTTTTAAAAAGCAAAGCACACACACACACACACACACACACACACACCAAAACTAAAAACAAACAAAAACAGTAAGATAAAAAATGTCCACACAAAGCAATATGAGACAAAAGTCTGCAAAACTGCCATTGAATTTGTTTTGTTAACCACCTACTCCTGGCCATGAGTCTACACTCAAGTGTGGATTACTATACCCAGTGAGACTCCAGCAGAGAGAGCTATTTTTTTCTTTTGCGAGTGGGTATCAATTGCAGATACCTTCTTGATTCGGGGTGGGAACCAGTGTCCACTTCATACTCTCAGCACTGAGGCCCATCTGGCTTGAACTTGTGCAGGTCCTGTTCATGCTGCCGTGTCTCTGAGTTCGTGTGTGCATCAGTCTTGTTGTGTCCGGAGCACACTGTGTCTTTGGGGTCATCCATCCGCTTTGGCTCTTAGTAAACTTTTCGCTGCCTCTTCTGCATAGCTCCTGGGCCCTGAGGGGAGGATTTGATGAAGACATCCACTTAGGACTGAGTGTTCCAAAACCTCTCATCTCTCTGTATTGTCCGGTTGTGAGTCTGCATTTTTTCCCATCTACTTCAAGAGGAAGCTTCTCTGAGTGAGACCTGAAGTATGGGTATAGCAGACTATCATTAGGAGTCATGTTGTTGTTACGGTCCTTTAGCAGAACAATAGCATTTGGTTTTTCCCTTAGACAGGTAGTTCTCAATTTTCTTAATGCTGTGTCCCCTTAATACAATTCCTCATGTTGAGGTGACCCCCAACAATAAAATTATTTTTATTATTACTTCATAATGGTAATTTTGTTACTGTTATGGATTGTAATGTAAATATCTGATATGTGACCCTGTAAAAGAGTCTTTCGACCCCCAGAGGGGTTGCAGCCGCAGGTTGAGGACACTGCCTTTGGCCTGTCCTGTGTGCAGTCTTGTCTCAGGTTTCTGGCCACCTGAGCAGTGTCGGGCATGGATGGGTTCTCTTGTTTGGGGTAGGTCTTTAATCCAGTCAGCAGGTGGCGGTCACTCCCATGGTGTTTGTACTTCCCTTGCACTGGCATCTCTTCAGGCAGGTCCCCTTTGTAGATTGCAGGGCTTGTGACTGGTTTGATGGCTTCCTTTCTCCTCTGGCATGGTGCAGAACACTTTCCAGTACCATGAATGCCAGGCGGTAGGGTGAAGCTTCTTATTAGGCACCAGCTTGACATCGTGTTTGATGCCATATGTAAATGTTGTCTTCAAGGGTGGGGTCTTAACATCAGTTCTGACAAGGAGACTTTAGAAAGAAGTTTCTTTAGTTTTTTTTTGTTGTTTGTTTTTTACTTTATGTACAGCCATACAGCTTACATATTAGATAACACTAATAGAGTGGTTCTGATACAGCTTTAAATAGAAGTCAAAAGAGAAAAATTTCAGGTCACAACAAGGAAAATCAAAAGAGGACTTTTTCTGGGTGGGCCACTGCAGCGGATGTATTCCGTGACTGTCCCATGACTAGTCATGCCCTGTTCCCACTGCACTAATGGCAGTGGAATTCAAAGCGGGCCCAGTTGTGGCCTCAAAGGACAAACACATATTGGACTCTTTTGCAATGTAAAAATGGTTCTTGCTAATTCAGTACAAAGAAAAGTGAATTCACAACCCCCACACACACACAACTGTGGGGTTTTGTTTGTTTGTTTGTTTTCGCCTGCATTCTGCCTTTTCTTACCATCTAACGTTCTCCGTTGGTCTCCTTACACTGTTTACATACATACATTATAAGGTAGGCTCCACATGTGAGGGAGAGCATGCAGTCTTTCCAAGTTTGGGTCACCTTGCTTAATGTTATGAACATTGGTGGTTTTTCCTCAGGGACATCTTTTCTCTCACTATAGAGGTGGTGAATCAGTGATTTAGATCACCAGTGTGTCAGCTAGGACAATGCTGTTACCTACAGCCATTCCTTTGGGAGAACATGTCTGTTCATCATGCAGTTGAAGGGACAGGAGGCCTCCATTAGAGACTCTTTCTGCGTGTAGAAGGGACAGAAACAGTGTGACTCCAGGGTTTCCTGTTGCTTTTGGCAAAACCTTGACTCTCATCCCAGACTCTGGGGTGCACAAGTTACTTCCCTTCTGTTTTGTCTCAATGCCTACTTTCCAGCAGAGTTTAAGAATTCCTCTGTGCAGAACTGTCACAGAATGAAGTGTGAGTGGTGACTCATGCCACTGCTGGTCTGGGTGTCCCTGCTCGTCTCAGCCCTGTCACTCGCAATCAGGGCTTCTGTCCTTCTGACCCCATGTAAGCCAAGTCCAGCTGTTGTTTTCAGAGCTTGTAAATATCACACAGATGAGGGAACAGTATTCAATTGCCACACACGTTTTCTTAATGTTTCCTGGTTAGTTCTTTTGAATACATTTTAAATTAATGTGTGTGTGTGTGTGTGTGTGTGTGTGTGTGTGTGCGCGCGCGCGCGGTGCCACAGTGTGTATGGAGGTCAGAGGAAGTCGGTTCTCTGTGGGAGTCACTTCTGTCTCACCACGTGGGTCCTTGGATCGGATGCTGGGTTGGTGGCAAGCTCCCTTACTATTAAGCTATCTTGCTGCCCCCATATTTTTCTACAATATTATTTTTTCTTAAACTAATTTGTGTAGGTTAATGACTTAAAAAATAATGCTGTATTTATACTAAAGGAATGGAATATTTAAAATTAAGGCCCAGGGGATTCCATTTTAGTATTTTTCATTCTTCAGTCATGATGATCTCTTCAAGTTGGTGGGGTTTTTTGTTTTGTATTGTTTTTAAGATAATAAAAATTGTCTCAGTGAGAGGGAGCTGGAGAGGTGACTTGAGGGTTAATAATTTTACTGTTCTTACTGAGGTTTGGAGTTTGGTTCCCAGTACCCACATCGCCATCTCGTAACCCCTGCAACTCCAGCTTTAGGAGATCCAGTGCATTCTTTTGGTGTCTGCGGGTGTCCATACACATACTCATTGGTAAAAATAACGTCTTGGGCAGTTTCTCCTTGAAGTGCGCGGTTGGGCCACGTTTCTCCTTTGACTGCAGCTCTGTGGAAGCCACAGCCATTCTGATATTTAAGATGCCCCACCCGTACCCGGTTCTCCATTACTGCGGGGTCACCACACCTGAGACTTCATCCTCTGATGGAAGCTTCATTTTCACAGGGGAAGCTCAGGGAAGTTAAGTGATGTATGAAGTCACTCAGATGATCCAATTTATGATCATCAAAACTGTTAAATTTCTGTATTTGGGACTAATTTTATTTTATTATTTT
The DNA here is from genome assembly GCF_982192425.1 of Myodes glareolus. Lineage (NCBI taxonomy): Eukaryota > Metazoa > Chordata > Mammalia > Rodentia > Cricetidae > Myodes > Myodes glareolus. The sequence goes on along the minus strand of NC_142047.1, from coordinate 23,258,700 downwards.
TAATTTTTTATGATTTATTTAACGTTATTTTATGTGCATTGGTATAAAGGTGTTAGATCCCTTAGAACTGGATTTTCAAACAGTGTGAGCTGCCATGTGGGTGCTGGGAATTGAACCCAGGTCCTCCGAAAGAGCAGTCAGTGCTCTTAACCTTTGAGCCATCTCTCTAGCCCTCGGGACTAATTTTATTTTAATTCTTGGTCTTAATAGTGGAGATTATGGAACAATCTCTAAGAATTTTATTTATGTGACTAATTTTAAGCTCATAAAGCACATTAAACTCATGGACTATTTGAAGGGCTAGGAAGGGAATCTATGCGGGGGGGGGGCTGGTGTGGAAGATGCTGCAGGAAGTGCTTGCTGGTTCCTGTGAGCAGGTGATGAATGACATCATCACTAAAGCTGGTATCAGCCTCCTGTGCTCAACACTAGCGATGGATGTGTGTGCACCCTCTGCACCCTGCTGGTGGAGAGCTCGTGTGCAGCCCTCATGAGCAACAGCTGGAGTCTGCCCTTCACTCTCATAGCAGGGCTGAGAACCCCTGGACTTCCATAATTCCCAGACTGGAAGTTGGCTACCCACAGAGCTGTGTATAAGTACCTTTTCTTTGTTTCTGAGACAGGGTCTCTCTAGGAGCCCTTGTTGTCCTGGAACTCACTCTGTAGACCAGGCTGGCCGCAAACTCACAGAGGTCCGCCTGCCTCTGCCTCCTGAGTGCTGGGATTAAAGGTGTACACCACCAGGCCTGGCCTTGCATGATTATCATAAGCTCTATAGATTAAGGTGACTTCTTGTTACTATTGGAATCTACTAACCAATTTTTAAAAACATATGATGTCAATTTGGCATTTTTGGATGTCTTAAGGGAATGTGACTTTTTTGTTTTTCAGGTTTTTATTCATAATCCTCACACACGGAGCCAGCATTTCAGTGCATCCAGAGTCTTCCAGAGCCCCCTGGAGTCTGATATCTCACTCCTCAACATTAACCAGACAGTCAGCTGCCTGACTGCGGGGGTCTTGAACCCTGAGCTTGGCTATGATACTCTTTTAGTGGGAACACAGACCAATCTTTTGGCTTATGATATCTACAATAATTCAGATTTGTTCTACAGAGAGGCAAGTATACCCCCTTTAACCATTACCCGTTAATGCCCATAGGTTTGTGTGTTTGTTATTTTTTTTTTTAATTTTTGTCAGACAAGTTTTTGTTGATTGTGGTGTTGGGCATTGAACTCAGAGCCTTGGGTGTGCATATCAGCTAAGTGTTCTGTTATGCCCATATCATGGGACCCCCAAACAAGACCACCACAGAGCTGGTATCCAATGCAAACACACTGCAGTTTATTGATTTCAAGTTAGCTAACTCAGACCATAATCTGACACTCTGACACAGTGGGTGGGGGAGAGCAGCCTGAGCCTTCAGGGTAAGCAGGGTGGCACAACCCTGGGCATTTTGGGATTGGGTGAAAGTATACAGCTTTTGAATTAGTTGGTTGGGGTAGAGGGGTATAGGAGAATTTCAAAACAGTGACTGTCAGCAAACAAGAATGTTAAAACATTCAGATTGTGTGTGTGTGTGTGTGTGTGTGTGTGTGTGTGTGTTGAGATTAGGTCTCACTGTTGCCCAGGCTGCTCTTGAACTTGTGACCCTCCTTCTTCAGTCTTCTGAGTGTTAGGATTGTAGACATAGACCAGCTATGCCTGGTTCCACGTTATTCATTCTCCCTTTTTTGTGTATTTGTTTGGTTATTTATTTATTTACTTTTTGAGTGGGATTTCTCTGTGTAGCTTTGTAGTCTGTCCTGGAACTCACTCTGTAGACCAGGCTGGCTTCAAACTCACAGAGACCCACCTGCCTCTTCTTGCTGAGTGCTAGGATTAAAGGCATGTGCCACCACCACCTTGCTTGTTCATTCATTTTTAACAAGTATATATGAGTAAAATTTTTAAAAATTTCTTTTAAAAATACTTTTTATTTTATTTATTTTTTTGAAAATTTTCTACATTTATACAATGTATTTTGATCATATCCACCCTCTGCTTCCCTCTGACCTCACCACCCATCTCCTTCCCGACTTCATATTCCCTATTTTTTGTCCTCTATTTTTTAAATGACATGAGTTCAATTAATGCTGTGACTATGTGCATTGGTGTGGGTCCATCCACTGGGACATGGACAACCTACCAGTGGCCATACCCCAAGGAAAATTGGCTCTCCCACCCCCAACAGCAACAATGGCCTATAGTGCCTCAGCTAGGGAAAAACTAATTTTCTTACAAAATGGAATCATGGTATATACATGTAGGTTTTTATTTTTCCTATATTAAAATATAATTAAGGTACTATACAATTCATCTAAAGTATCTATAAATTAGTTTGAAACTTTTTAGAATTTTGGAATATTTACTACAATCACTTTTAAACATTTTATCACCTCCAAAAGAAACTCCAAGCTCCAAAACAGGCACCCCCCACCGTCCCCTTTAGCTTCTGGCCTTAGACAACCAGTAGTCTGTTTTCATGAGTGTGATTTGTGGTTGACTTGCTTTTCCTAGCATGTTTTCCAGGCTGGCCCATTTTATACCATGTGCTAGTGTTTCTTCATTCCTTCTTATGGTAGAATAATATGTCATTATATGTATATACTGGATTCCATTCCTTCATTCATTTATGAGTTAATGGACAGTCTGCTCCCTAGCTATTTTGGGTGATCTTTTCAGCCAGGCATAGGTAGTATAAGTTTGTAACTCTGGCACTTAGGAGCTGAGTAAGGAGGATTGTGAGTTTGAAGCTAGTCTAGCCTGGATTGTGTTTAAGGCCAGTCTGGGCTACAAAGCAAGATGCTATTTCAACAAAAGAAAACCCAAAATATACTGTTAATGTCTTTATTTGAAATTACTGTGTATTGGCTGTCCTGAAACTCACTCTGTAGATCAGGCCGGCCTTGAACTCATAGAGATCGACCTACTTCTGCTTCCTGGTATTAAAGGTGTATGCCACCATTGATAGCTACTGTGTCTTCTTGTAATTCTGTTGCTCCTGATAAACACCATGACCAGAAGCAATGGGGGGGGGGGCTTATTTCAGCTTATAGGTTATAGTCCATTGTTGCAGAAGTGAAGGCAGGAACTCTGGAGAAAGGCTGCCTTCTGGCTCTCATAAGATCATGCTTAGCTAGCTTTCTTTAAAAAGCTGTTTATTATTATTATTGCTGTTTTATGTGTATGGATGTATGTGTATGAATGTCTATTCAGCACTTACATGCCTGGTGCTCTTGAGTACCAGGATTGTGTGTTGGATCTCCTGGATCAATAGTTATGAGCTACAACCTTCTGGTGTCTGCAGACTCTGCATGCACTTATTCAGACAAGCACACATAAACAAAATAAATGAATTTTTAAAAATTAAAAGTCAGAAGTATAATTATAAAGCTAAAGACCTTTCTCCTCCTACTCTTCCTCTTCCCCCCTTCCCCTCTCCATCCTCTTCTTCCTTTATCTCTCATTTATTTTTGAGATAAAAGTCTCACTAAGTTGCCCAGGCTGGCCTTAAACTCATGAAGTAGCCAAATAGGCTAGTTTTTGTCATCTTGACACAAGCGAGGATTATCTGGAAAGAGGGGACCTCAAATAAGAAAATGCCCATATTTTATTAGCCTGTAGGCAAGCATATGGGGGCATTTTCTTGCTTAAGAGTTGATATGGAAGGACTTAGCTCACTGTGGGCAGTGCCACCCCTGGGCAAGTGGTCCTGGGCTGTATAAGAAAGTATGATGAGCAAGCCATGGGGAGCAAGCTAGTAAGCAGAACTCCTCCATGTTCCACCGTGGCTTCCCCTGCTAATGGACTACAAGCTGTAAGCCATAAAACCCCCATGTAGCACAGTTGACTTCAAACTCGCAAACTGTCCTCAGAGATTATAGCCCTGCACCACTTAGCTAAATAAATTTTTGATAATTATTGTTAAATTGCACCCTAAGGGGCTCTTGTTTTTCTGCCTCCCTGTTAGATGAAGAGAGTACCTCAGCAGCCACGGATTTTTTTTTTTTTTAATCGCTGCTTATGTAAGAAGAGGAAATAAATACCAGTCAATGTTTTCATTTCATTGGCTATTTATACTTCCTTTTTACTGAATTTCTTGTTCATTATTTTCTTACTTGCCATTTATTAGTAGAAATTAAGTTTGATATATTTAACTCATTTTTCCAGTTCATTGTTACCTTTTATGCTAGTTTATCTATCTACCTGTCTATCTACCTATCTATTCATTTATCTATTTGTTGTTTGAGACAGGGTCTTGATTTTTTTGCTGATCTCAAGCTCAGGGATCAGACAATCCTGCCTCAGCCCTGTGCTTGGCTGAGACACAGGTGCAAGCCTGACCACTGATTATTTACCATTTCACTTTATGTGTTGATTGGCTGCTCTTTTGCTAATTTAAATTGCTTATGAGTGCTGTCTTTTTACAAATACATATATATTTAACAGGCTTTCTTTTGTGCCACCAACCAGCTCCCAAATAAAAACATGGAGAATTAATATTAGTTTATGCTTGTTTCTGACTAACTTTTTTTCCCCTTTAACTTAACCTGTTTCTTATCATCTACATTTTGCCTCAGTGCCTCTTACCTTTCATTCATTCTGTGCGTCCTACTGTGTCTGCCTGGCTGGTGTCTGCCTGGCCCCAGGCACCTTCCCATCTTTCTCTCTTGTTCTCTTTCTTCTCTTGTTCTCCCACCTGCTTATTCTCTCTGCCTGCCAGCCCCACCTGTCCCTCTGCTGCCTAACTATTGGTCATTCCGCTTTTTATTAGATCAGTCAGGTGTCTTGGGCAGGCAAGGTGAAGCCAATGCAACACATCTTCACATAATTAAACAAATGCAGCGTAAACAAATGTAGCACATCTTTACATAGTTAAAATAATATTCCACACACATATATTTTTTAAAAATCTTTTTGGGTTAGCAGACAATGTGTTGGGCTTCATCCTGTGTGCTCGCAGTCGTTCTCCTCCGTCAGCTCCGTCTGCCCGCCCACGGCTCCCTTAGTTCTCAGTTAGTAGCCCATTCAACTTCCGTTTTACATTTAATCTACTAGCTTTTCTAGTTCCGGCCTATTTTCTTTTTTGATAACCAAATTTTTATATTTATGTATACTTATATATATGTAATTTATGATTATATTTACACACATGCTCACACATATTTAAATGTTTCATGCTTAACAATTATATAATGCTAGGTGTGATGGTTCAAAAAGATTTCTATCTAAAGGGGGTAAATTTATTTCAGAACTTGGGCATTTAAAGGTGCGTGCCTTGGTCATTGGGAGACGACCAGCCCCCAAGAAGTCCTGGAGAGCCCTGGATTACCAGAACCATGTGTTGTAGCTGTTTAGTGTGGGAACTGGGCTCAGCATGTGCTGGGATCCCAGCTAATTCTGCCCAGGTCACAGTGTGGGCCCAGGAGAAGCCTCTCTGCCGTCTGAGAAGATGAGTGCAGAGTCAGTTGAGCATCTAGAGGAAACACTGATAACCTCACCCTCAGTCTGCCTGCACATCACTGTGTCCTGTCTTTCCTTCTTAGGTAGCAGACGGGGCGAATGCCATTGTGCTGGGGACGCTGGGAGACATTGCCCCCCCTCTTGCAATCATCGGGGGCAATTGTGCTCTTCAGGGTTTTGATCATGAAGGAAATGATCTCTTTTGGACGGTACGAAGAACTAAATGTTTTGGTACTCCTAAGCATTTTCACTTTTAATTTTCTCTAAATTTTTTAACTACTGATCACACTGAATAATAGTTTCAAAGAAACAAATGGACTAGTAGGGCTGGGAAGATGGCTCCATTGTTAGAGTACCCGCCCCCCCCAAGCAAGGAGACCTGAGGTCAATCTTCAGAACCCACACGGAAATGTCAGGCTGGCTGCTTGCACCTGTATCTCAGCACTGAGGAGGTAGAGACAGGAGGATTCCTGGGGTTTACTGGCCATCCAGTCTAATCCAGTTGGGAACTACAGGCCAGTGAGAGTCCCTGTCTCTAAGGAAGTGGATAGAGTTCCTGGGAGAGACACCTGAGGTTGTTGCGACATCCCTAGGCATACATGCACATTATATGTGTACTCATACCCTCACAAGGGTGTAGAATATGCATACATGTACATATGCACACAAAAGAAAATAATTTAACAACAGGGTAATATGTATAGTATGTATATGGGTAACATTGAAAACTCACTGTAAGCCTTCCCCTCATGAACTGGTATTTTGGATGAAATGAAAAGGATGATTTATTAATGACTGCTTGTTTTATTTTCAGGTGACTGGAGACAATGTTCACTCCCTGGCTTTGTGTGACTTTGATGGTGATGGGAAGACAGAGGTGTGAGGCCAAGCAGCTGAATACGTTTTCTTATGACAGCGACATTAGCTTCTCAGGGCTATTTTTACATGAGCTAACTGGTCTCTCTCCCTGGCTTTTCCCCCTTCCCTCTTTTCCCTCCTCATTCATCTCTGCTCTTCCTCCTCTTCCTCCTCTCACTGTCTGTGTCTCTGAGACATTGGAGGAGGGAAGGCAAAAGTGTGTGAGACCTTCGTTATATTCATAATCTTATAAACTGCTTCCGATGCTTTGGAACCTTAAGTCACTTTCAATTTTGGCTGACAAAATGATTTCTTTTGACATTCTGATAATTCTATATTATATAAGAAATACCCCTAGAGCTCAGATCCATGAGGAGTTTTCTGTGTGGTGTCTCCTAGGCCCTAACTAGCCCACTTTCTGTGGACACTAGGCTCTGGTGTTTGAGACAGGGCCTTGCTGTGCATGTGCTATGTCCAAAACATAGACAAAAGTAGGTTTGTGTCTTTCCATGATACCAGGAATCATGAAGTAGCAGTAAAAACACAGGATGCCAAGGGTTCTGTTGACAGCAGTTCTCAGGCGGCCCTGCTTCCCTTGCTAACCCTGGCCGAGGCAGACAGACTTGGTTTACTCCAGTTGTCAGTGCTAGTGTCGCTCTTAGGTCGCACTTCGGGCTGCACAGAGAGGCTGTAAATCTCTCAGTGTATGTGCATATGTAGGTTACAGCGTGGCTACAGGGCCGTAAGGGCCCGAGAGGCAGGGGCGCTAACAGATTTGAATAGTCGCGGCCACCTGGGGGAACTGAGGCCAATGCAGGAACTTCAGCAGCAGCTGCTACCGCTGTGCTGCCTGCTCGTCTGTCTGCCGCTGAGTCCGGCTGTAGAGTCAGGGTGCAGCTGCAGTAGAGGCTGCAGAAGTGAAGGTCATGACCAGGGCTGGACCGTGAACAGGCAGATGGCAGGTTGAGAAGACTGCATCGGTATCAGGGACTTAGCTAGGCTGAAGCCCCTCAGATAGTCAGGAACATGACGGGTCACTGTGCACCATAGCACTGTTAAGTGCCCAACTCTTAGTGTGGTCCAGGTGAAGGAGCTGCACCCTTCCCTCAGTCTGATAGGTCCAATAAGCTCTCAGGCCTGGTTTTCCTGATGCTATTTTAATACAGCACGTGCCCCCACAGATGTCAGTAAAGTGGCAGCATTCTACTTCTAGAAATAAGTCCCCTATCACCTGTGTGGCATGGATGGGCGCTCCTGGACACGTGGGACATTCATGCATTTACCAAGGGGTACATCCTCGGAGGTTCTGGAACAGTAGCAGGAGCACACGTGTTCTCGCAGGAACACAGCTAAGCACGGCAGGCTTCCCTCGGCAGCAGAGGGCGCTGCTGACTCAGGGAAGGAGCTTGTCCTGGCCGACTTGCCCCCTGTGTGGAGCCACTTTTCCTCTCCTGATCAATCAGTTACAGTCCCTTGAGCACTGGGTTTCTAGAGGGCTGGAGCTGGAGGGCAGCAATAGCTGCAAAGAAAGGGCCTTTTTTCTATTTATGAAACACTGCTGCGTTTACACGTTAGACTATGTATGATCCTATGACCCTCCCTTCCCTTTTTCAGCTCCTTGTTGGATCTGAAGATTTTGACATCCGAATTTTTAAAGAAGATGAGATTGTGGCAGAAATGACGGAAACAGAGGTAGGAACTGCTGCCAGAATGGTGACCTCAGCTACTAGAGAGAGTGCTGAGCATCGTCTCAGTCTGGGTGCAGAATGGTCACGCTGGACTAGGTGGGGCAGCAATGCACTCGGACACCTCAGAGATCTCACAGCCCAGACTCTTCAGGAGAAAAACTCGAGTTTTTTCTAATATATTCATTATTATTATTATTACTATTATTATTATTATTATTATTATTATTTATTTGAGACAAGTTCTGACTATGTAATTCTGGCTGGCCTGAAATATATTATGTAGACTAGACTGGCCTCAGACTTACCTGTGTCCGTGTGCTCACAGGCCCCACAGTTTTTGTTTGTTTATTGAGACAGAGTCTCATGTAAGCCTGACTGTTTCCACCTCTTGAATGTTGGGATTACAGATTTGCACCACCATGCCCAGACTTATTATAATGTAAAATTACACTTGTGGACAGAGAAGCGGAGGTGAGAAGTAAGTGCGAAAAGCAATAGTGTAAAGACGTATGTCTCTAGAGGGACTGGGGATCTCGTGCTTACGTGAGTTCTTCTAATGATGAATCCTTGCTGTCACTGGATTTTTGTTGTTTGTTTTGTCTTCCAAGACAGATCTCACTCTGTAATTATGAAGGCTGGCCCAGAACTCACTGTGTAGCCCAGGTTGACTTTGAATTCATGACGTTTCTCTTGACTCAGCCTTCCAAGTGTTGAGATTACAGAGGTGAACCACTATGACTGACTTTCTGAATATTTTAAAAAATTATTTTATGAATGTGGACATTTTGCCTATGTGTAAGTCTGTGTACTATGTGTTTGCCGGCAGACCAGAAGAGGGTGTTGGATATCCTGGAACTGGAGTTACAGATGGTTGTGAGCCACCATATGGGTGCTGGGAATCGAACTTGGGTCCTCTGGAAGAGAGGCCAATGCCCTTAATCACTGGACCATCTCTCCAGCAGCTTATTAGATTCATTGAGGGATTTGTGGCCCTTCCCCCAAAAACCAACTTGAGCATCGCTTACTGGTCTGCCAGGGCTGGGTTGTTAATGTCATGTCTCTCATACTAATTTGTGGTGAACCTTTTCCTGTTTGGTGGTCATCATCTGGGAGTATTGGATTTCTGGGTTTGTCATTATTAGATGTGATGGCAGAGCTCTTTGAAGTCCTAGAAAAAGAGAGTGGAACGTGGGATAGAGCCAAGCATCAGAGGGGACTGGTTCCTTCTCTGGTCCACAAAGGAAGAAGGGACACCTTCACTAAGGACTTGCTGTCTTGGTCACTATTGCTGTGGTGAAGCACCACGATCAAAGCAGCCTGGGGAGGAAAGGGTTTATTTGTCATCCTCTGAGTCACAGTTCATGGAGAGGAGCCGTGACAAGCGCTCAAACAGGGCAGTAACCTGGATGCGGAGCTGATGAGGAGTGCTGCATCCTGGCCCGCTCCTCATGGCTTGCTCAGCCTGCTTTCTTATAGAACCCAGGACCACCAGCCCAGGGATGGACCACCCACAATGGGCTGGGCCCTCCCCTTTGATCAATAATTGAGAAAATGACCTACAGGCTTGCCACAGCCCCATCTTATGGAAGCACTTTTTCTCAATTGAGGTTCCCCTATCAGATGACTCCAGCTTGTGTCAAGTTGACATGAAGTAGCCAGCATTCACAGGATGCCTGGAGCTAACTTGAGGAAAACAGACTGTAGAATTGTTCATATGCAGCACCGCTTTCCCGTCCTTTGGTTTGCTGTTGGTGTCTACCCAGCTTTGACAGTACACACTACTAAGTACTGGAGGAGTGTGCTTTAAGCCAAGTAACCCTGGATCTTACACAGTGCTTTGTATTCAGTTAAATGTGGAAAACAAGGTGTGAAGGAAATTATATAGCTGTTCCCTGCTTTGTACAACTTATCTCTTAATACCTTTTTATTGGGACCAGAATTAGAAATATATCTGTAGGGCCAGAAATCGTTAGCCCTGTTCAGCATCACATTCTATCCAGTAAAGTGTGCTCAGTCCTTAGAAAGTCCTGTAAATATTTCTGTGCCATGAATGCATTTCTGTTTGTGGCTACGAATCATATACGTTTTTATGTTTGAGTTTTTAGTTTGGAAAATATTGTATATTCTTTTACCTCAAGCACACAATAAATTATATTGTAGAAAAAGTATAAAGATAAACATTGGTCGTAGATTACAGTTCTCTTTTTGTTTTGATTTTGTTTTTCCCAAGACAGGGTTTCTTAACCCTGGCTGTCCTGGATCCTGCTGTGTAAGCCAGAGTGATGGTAGACTCACAGAGATCCACCTCCCTGTGCCTCCCAAGTGCTGAGATTAAAGGTGTGTGCCATCACTGCCTGGCCGATTACAATTCTTGAAACAAACAATAGTAAAAGTTAAGGCAGTCAGTCAGCAAAACCTTTCATATTGATGTGTGTAATAGTATCTGTTGTGTGCTTAGCTCATTCCTAATTCTACATGTGTATTATTTTTTTAAATACTGTTCTGAAATTTCCCCTATAGCTTGATCTAACTTTGTGAGTTTGTTTAAATTTGATTGTCCAACTGTGAAGTAGACAATACAGTGACAGAGAAGAGGACTCCTTTCCCCTGTAATGGGCTCAAGTGCTGCTGGGCTGGGGCTTTGTTCGGTGCTTGTGTTCCTGAAGGATTCGCTGTGAGGCACAGTTCAAGTCATTTAGTCGTGTGAAGCAGAGAGATCTTGGGTTTGCTGTTTCTGTGAATATCCATGGGGTAGATGCCATATTCATGGAGGTCAAGTGATGCTTCACCTCTCAAATTATTTGGATCTCCTTCTTAAGAGTGTTTCACCTATGACCCTGGCCCACTGACCTACAACTTTCTACAAGCATTTCTCCTGCTTCATCCTTTTTGTGATCATCTTGGAAAACCCACGAAGTTTTGATGAGTGGGACTCAAAAACAGGTCTGTTTTGGATACAGAGCCTTCCTAGTGCAGCCCTTGGGGAAGTGTCTTAGTTCCCGGCACAGGGGGAATGCTGCAGCTCCAAGGATGTCTACCCTCTCATGGGTATGAGCAGCTGTGGGCTCCCATAACTGCCTGCTGCTTACCTTCAGAAGCTTTCATGTCTAAATACAGTTACAGCAAGGAGAGACTTCCTGGGGAGTCTGTCTCTCTTCACCCAAGACGGAGGAGAGACTTTCCTGAGGAGTCTGTCTCTCTTCACCCAAGACGGAGGAGAGACTTTCCTGAGGAGTCTGTCTCTCTTTACCCAAGACGGAGGAGAGACCTCCTGAGGAGTCTGTCTCTCTTCACCCAAGAGAGCAATGACAGAGCAAAGAAACCATTCCACATAAATCCGACTCAGTGAACCAATGAGTTTAACTGAGACTACAAACATCACTGAAGAAAAAAAATCTCCTTTCCACCCCTCAATTGTTAGCTCCATAAACTTGGAGAGGGGAGAGGAGAGGCCCTGTGCTCCTTGTGAGTCTTGTGAGCTGTACCCCTGCTTCCATGAGTGAACATTGGTGGCCCAATGTGTGAGGGTCCTGTGTGAGTACTCAAGATGGCAGCGACCATGTTCTGTCTAGAGAACCAAGTTCCTCCATACAGGCACGTGGTCTTATAAGGTTACATATGAGGTTAAGTTGAGCTTACTGAACAGCCGTCTCCTGTGTTCTTTTGCAGATTGTCACCTCTCTGTGTCCCATGTATGGAAGTCGGTTTGGTTATGCCCTTTCCAATGGCACAGTTGGGGTTTACGATAAGACAGCCCGATACTGGAGAATTAAAGTTAGTACGGTCAGGTGTACCTGCTCAGGGATTGCAGACTTCAGGCACTGAGAGACTCCTTTACTAATTACGGGAATTCTCTTTCAGTCCAAAAACCACGCTATGAGCATTCACGCTTTTGACATCAATTCTGATGGTGTGTGTGAGCTGATCACTGGATGGTCTAATGGAAAGGTGAGTGTCTGAAAGGAAATGCACGTGTAACTCTAACATCTGCTTATGGGATTGGCTGCATGACGTGGATGGAGCCTGAGTCTGTCTGTCCGCACTGTTTCTTCCTGCTGTCAGGCGTGTGTGTCCTTTCAGTACTGTAAACCATCCTTGGAGAAAAATCTCCAGAGAAATCCTTTCTAGATCTCTTCTTTGAAGGCCTAAGAACCCGTCCATCAGACTGATTGGAGATGTAGGCCAGTAAAGAAAAGTTAACGATCTAATGATGAGCCCCGTGAATACCTTTTTTAAAGCTGACTGGAAACGTAGAACTAACAGGAAGAACCATGTTAGGATATTGATTTCCCACCTGTCACTTCAAAGTCAAACCCTTTTGCTTTCCTTACTTTTTCAACTGCAAGTCAGAATTTCTTAGTGTTTTGGAAAGTCGAGGTGGTCTTGTTAGCTTGCAGATCTCCATGGATACCACTCGTGCTAACTCCTCTGTCAGTGTCGGGCTGCCTAGGCCATCAGCTAATTCCTGCTTTTTCCTCTGAGCTCGTATTTTCCTCTGACCAGCGCCTCTGCCTTCCTTTGATGTCACTGAAAAGCAGTTCTTCCTTGTCCTTGGCACTCGTGCGGGAAGAACATGTCAGCATGACTTCCTCAGCCAGCGGAAGTCCATCCACTGAGTATGTGTGTTCCTTTAGGCTGTGGTAGCAAATCGCATCACCTGGTACCTTGCAAGCAGTGGGAATTTATTTCCCATTGTTTCAGGGCTGGAGACTCTAAGTTAAGACACAGTAGGTTTGGTTTCTGCGGAGGGCTGCTTCCTTGTAGGTGGCTGTCTTCTCACTGTAACCTCACCCAGCAGAAGGAGCTGCAGGATCTCCCAGGGTAGGGGGTGTTGCGATATGGTCCTGTTAACGGTGCCTGAGCTGGCTTGGGAAACTGTACAGCCATGCTGCCTTCAAACCCTCCTCTCAACTGCTAGGACCCTAGGTGTGCACCACCACATATGGCTTTGGATAAATTTTATATGAGCACTAATCCCACACACAAGAATACCTTTCAGTGGTACTAGATCATCTTGTGGGTAAGGTTACAATGTATCAATTTTGTGGAGAAGCAAACATTAAGATCGCAGCCAACCAGGTTCTTGGGGAGGAGAAATTATGGTTGAGTTAAGAATTTGGAGTTACTACCAAGAGCCAGACACAGTGGTGTATGTTTATAATTCCTACACTTAAGAGGTAGACAAAAGATGTTGAATTCAAGGCTAGCCTGGGCTACAGAATGAGACTGTCTCACTAAGCCAAAGATAAAAGATACCTTCAGGTGACTGGACCTGCAGTTTTATAGTAAAGGTTTTCAAAGGAAGGATTTCTTAGTATCAACTCTGTTGGAGAGTGTAGAGAAGAGAGCTATACAGTTACCGTACTTAACAGAAATAGCAAAGAAAAGGACAATGCCCAGATCCCACTGGGCGTGTCCATGTAAGGTGCCGAATAAATGCTGCGAGCCTGTTCATGTTGTCAAAGCCTGTTACTGAGTTGGGGGGCCACCTACTCCTTCCATGTTGGATGAGCAAAAGTGAAGAGTGTTCACAGAAATAAATACACAGTCCTCCTTTGTTGGCATACAAGAGTTCCACAATAGCCCAGAGTGGAGTATAACAAAGGTTTATTTATTAGGGGATAAACTCACAGAAAGGGTAGTAATCCGCAGTCCTCTTCATGCTCTCCAAACTGGAACCGAATCCAGCAGCCAAGAGGTCTTGCACGCTTTTTGTCTGCAATTATAGTATATGAGACCACACCCAAAGTGGGCCAGTATCTTTTTTTGTTTGTTTGTTTGTTTGTTTTTTGAGACAGGGTTTCTCTGTGTCTTTAGTGCCTGTCCTAGAACTAGCTCTTGTAGACCAGGCTAGCCTCGAACTCACAGAGATCCACCTGTCTCTGCTTCCCGAGTGCTGGTCCTGGGCAGATATCTTAAAGGCTGTTGGCTGAAGGAGTTCCCACAGCACTCTGTAGTTAGCAATGGAGCAGTCTTGTTTGCCAAACATTGTAGAAGTGCAGTGTGGAGCTGCTTGACAGGGAAGAAGCAGGTTCACTGAGCCTGAGTTACAGGGTGGGGTTCATGTCTGAGAGCTCTGGTAAAGCCCAGGCATGATGTTGTCATGAATAACACAGTGGAGTTATTGAGTGGGGTGTACTCCAGAGAAGGGCTAGGAGAACCTTGCATTTTGGTTGTAAAGCTTTGCCCAGAAGGGTATTTCTGAAAAGACAAACACAGTGACTAGCTTTGGCTGCCTGGCCTTTGGCCAACACCTGTGTCATTGCCTAGACCAGTCCTTTCAAGTAAATGTCCTTCATGACTGTTCTTGAGATATCTTTGCTGATCAGCTGACTCTTTATGGGGGGAGCCCTAAGAAGTCCACATAGTTTTTATGAGGAAAGGATAATGTTATTAGAAAAGGTTGTACAGTTGTGCTGTGCCTGGCAGCATACACTTTGGATCCCAGCACTTGGAAGGCAAAGGCAGGAAGATCTCTGTGAGTTCAGGGACAACCCCTGGTCTACGTAGAGAGTTCCAGAACAGTCAGGGCCACAGTGAGACTGTCTCAAAGAGAAGGTTGCTATAAGGTAGGAAATTGGGATGCTTCAGTATTCTTTAAATGTTAGGTATAAATATATTTTATAAATGTACAAATCATAGTGGTACACTTTAAAAGAAATTACGTATATTTATTTAAGGAGGGCAAGTGTGCCATGGTACATGTATGGAGATCAGAGGACAGCTTGAAGGAGTTAGTTCACTCTTCCACCATGTGAGGCTTGGGCTCAAACTCAGGTCTTAGTACCAGGTCATTGGTGTCTCTCACTGAGACATTTTGCCATAAAGATGTGATTTATACATAAACCTTCTTTTGTTTTGAATTGGAGTCTTATTATATAGCCCAGCCTTGCCTTGTACTCTGTAGCCTTAGGTGGTCTTGAATGCAAGGCATGCTCCATGCCTCAGCTTCTTGCTTGCTGGCGTTACACACAGCCCACTGATGTTAACACTCTGAGGACTCTGTGCTCTGAGGTGTGGGCCCTGTTTTCACTCTTGTCTGGCTATTGATCTCCATGTGGAACCATGAACAAAAAGTTCGGAAGCTTTCCTAAGAGCTCATGAGTGGCAGGTGGCAGGGTGGAATCTGGGCCTAGGCAGATGGGCCTTGGAGCCCGTGTCCTGTCCTGTGCTGTATGCACTTTATGGAGCACCTCCAGCAGACCCGGTTCTTCACAGGGAACGTTGTGAGAAGGGCAACTTCTGTTGAAAAAGACTAAGTTCATCTTTTTTGAGGACGTTTTGATCGCTTTGGCCCCAGTAGCTGTAGCCACAGGTTTCATGGTATACTCTTGAAAACAAACTAAATGAGTGTGTATGTGTGTGTGTGTGTGTGTGTGTGTGTGTGTGTGTGTGAATGACAGGGCCTGACATAGTCCACACTGGCCTCAAACATAACGTATAGCTGAGGATGACCCTACCCCATGTTCTCAAGTGGCAGGATTACAGGTGTGTGTCATTGTACCTGGCTGGACTGAGTCACTTGTGAAGCTAGCTTTTTGTTGCTGTTGTTTTTAAATTGTAGCATAAATGATTTTTATGTTCTTGTTTAATTTTCAGGTTGATGCTCGAAGTGACCGGACTGGAGAGGTCATATTTAAAGACAACTTTTCTTCTGCAGTTGCTGGTGTGGTAGAGGGAGATTACCGGATGGATGGCCATGTACAATTAATCTGCTGCTCAGTGGATGGGGAAAGTAAATTGGGCTAGGAAAAATCCTTGAAAAGTCAAAATTTCAAAAGTAGAAGTAGCCATGCTTAGGGTCTTGTCCTCTGTTAAGTCCGAGGCTACCTGCCAGGCACAGCTGAGATGAAGGGGAACCTCCTGGACACGAGTGTGGAGCAGGACCTGATCCGAGAGCTGAGTCAGAAGAAGCAGAACCTGTTGCTGGAGCTCCGCAACTATGAGGAGAACACGAAGGTGGGACCACTGTGGGTGTGGTGGGGCTCCGCTGTACGGAGGTCTTCGCTGTGGTGAGCCCTGCTAGGCTCCACTGAGGTGGGCAGGCGCTGAGTCTGAAGTGCTGGGACTGGCCAGGGTGGTTCACACGTGTAGGAGAGCGCCAGGGTCAGTGCTGGGTCCTCCTGCCCACCTGCGGACATGCAGATTGCTTCAGCCCTTTTGGTCACTGCTAGAATGAAGACTCCTGAAATCTGGGCATGGTGGCACACAGTAGTTCTCAGAGGCTAAGAAGAGGCTTCTGAATTCTAGCCCAGGTTATATAGCCAGACCTGCCTCAAAAGAAGGAGCGAGAAGGGCTGGAGAGATGGCTTAGCAGTTAATGTGTCTACTGCTCTTGTAGAAGGCAGAGGTTTGGCTCCCATCACCTACTGCAGGTAGCTCACAGCTGCCTGTAGCTTCCGCTTTAGGAGATTCTATACCCTCCCTGAACTCACCTAGTGTTTAACTCACACATGCACTCCCTGCCCCATACAGACTCACCTAGTTAAAATAAAACATAAATGGTTTTTAAAAGGAGAACTAGAGATGAGAAGGAAAGACTTACAGATGCATTGTGCAGTGGACCACAGGTGGGGACAAGGAATGGGTATTTCCCAGGGAGCCAGATAGAGCAAAGGCTCTAACAGGGGAGCAAGTTTCAGAGGAGTCACAGAGGTCAGGTTGACCGGGGAGGGGACATCCGTCCTGAACTGAATAGCTGTGGTATTTAATGTGCACTTTCCTCTCTGAGCGACTGAGCTGAAGTTAGGGGGCCGTGTTTTACAGGCAGAACTGAGCAGTCCCCTGAATGAGGCTGATGGGCAGAAAGGCATAATCCCAGCCAATACCAAGCTCCAGACCGCCCTCTCAGTCAGTCTGGGGAACGACGTACAAGATGCTCATGCAGAACTAAGCATTTCCACTTCCAATGGTGAGGCACTACCACAGCGGTCCTGGGAGGTGCCTGTGCTGCCTTGGAGTAGCTCCTAAAATGCCATTGCCTTCTCTTTCCAGATACCATCATCCGAGCAGTGTTAATTTTTGCAGAGGGGATCTTTGTGGGTGAAAGCCATGTGGTCCACCCCAGCATCCACAACCTTTCCAGCTCCATCTGCATCCCAATCACCCCTCCCAAAGATGTCCCTGTGGATCTGCACCTGAAAGTCTTCGTGGGTTACAGAAGCAGGTGACCCTTTTGTCACAGGTCCTTTCCATAGGACTTAGGAGGGCAAGACAGGTTGGTTTGCTGATAGAATTACCCTCAGTCAGACCAGAGAAGCCACTGAAGAGTCTGCCACCAGTCAGGGTTTTCCCATGACCTTTATTTCCCTAATTTGAATTCTTTCCAAAGAAAAAAGGTATGTAAGTTTCAGATGGTTATTTTCAATTTTTAATCAGATGATCTCAAGGACACAAAACTTTAACATGTTTGAGTTTTTGGTGAAACTCAGTAGTAGAATTTGTGCTTAGCATGTTCAGGGCCCTGGGTTTGAGGCTCAGCACCACATGGAAGAATAATTTGATAATTATTTAAATGCAATTTGGCCACTAACACTCTAAGAGGATATTTATACAAGGTAGCAGTGTTGAAGCTAGTGGGGAGCCCTACTCCACTTGTTGAAGATAAAGGCCTTTTCATGTTGGGCATGGTGGTACAGGCCTGTGATCAGAAGCAGGAGGATCAGAAGTTCCAGGCCAGCCTGGACCACAAGAGAGTTCAAACCATACTTGGCAACTTAGTAAGACCTGTTACATAAAAACAACATCAACAAAAATCTGTCAATCAATAAAAATCAAAGGCTTTTTGTATTCTTTTGGGTGTTGTAAAACCTGGCACATGAAAAGCGACATACATTATTTCTATCTCAACCCCACTCAGTGGTACAGAATTTCAATTCTCCAGTTTCCCTCTCTTTCTTTCTTCAGATATCAATTGGTGGTGACCCAGTAGTGAGTTTATTTTTGGGCCTTCACTTTGAAATCGCATTGTACTGAGTCAGGCATGGTGGTATATGGTAATCCTAGTACAAAGTAGGCAGAGGCAAGAGGACCAGGAGTTCAAGGCCAGCCTGGGCTACATGAGACCCTGTCTTAAAGATGCAAGGGTGGGAAGTACAGATTAACACTACACTAAACACTTCTCTCATATTTGTTGGTTGGCTGTAGCACCCAGTTCCATGTATTTGAATTGACAAGACAGCTCCCCCGATTCACCATGTATGCACTGACCAGCCCAGATGCAGCCAGTGAGCCTGCCAGTTACGTGAACTTTATCATTGCGGAGCGGGCACAGAGGGTGAGTAGTGTTCCATCTTTCAGTTCATAGTTTGCACTTTAGAGTCCTTTCGCCGTTCCTTTGTAGGCGGAGGGATGTGAGCATCAGGCTGGTGTAAACGTGAACGACATAGCATGGGGTTTGCTAAGCAACTTTTAGGTTCCACTTAATTTATTACTAACAAGTGTGTGCATGCGTGTGTGTGTGTGTGTGTGTATCTATGATTGTGTGATGTGTGTGTGCATGTCACAGTGTGAGTGTGAGGTCAGAGGACATTTGCAGGTGGTTCTCTCCTTCCTTCATGGGTTCTAGGAATCACACTCATACCATCAGGCTGACATGGTTTACTGACTGAGCCGCTTTGCCTGCCCTGGCTAATAACTTATAATTGTTGTAATTATAATATTGTAATTGCAATAATTATTGTAATTATAATAACTTACACATTATTTCTTTTAGATGTGCTGGCATAGGCCTGTCTGCAATTCCAGAGCTTCAGAGGCAAGAGGGTTATGAGTTGAGAACAGCCTGGGCTACATCATGAATCCCAGGCCAGCCTGGGCTGTATGGTGAAACCCTGTCTCAGAAAAACAAAACAAAACTCAAAGTTTGCTGAAATTTTTCTTCTCTGAACTTTGAAAGATGCACATGTTCACACACACACACACACACACACACACACACACTTCCCATTAGTTACAACTGAATTCTTCCCAATCTCCATTCCTCTCTTTCTTTTGTTTAGGTATTGGTTGGTTGTCTTGACTTAGTGTTTCAAGAGAAGCCTAGGATGAAATGGAGAGAGAGGTGTAGGGGAGCAGTGTGCATCTGCATTCCCTGCTCCTCGCAAGATGAAGGCAGAGATCACTTGGGGCCTGGGCTGCATAGTGAAATGTCATCTGGTGGTTGGGGTGGGGGAGATGGAGAGAGTAGGATTTGGAGGTGGGGATATTTTTGGTTTCTTAGCTCAAGTGCTACCTTAACTAAATTTTTAGTGAGTTTAGGACTTTCCATCACTAGTTTTAGTATCCTTATCTACAATAGGAGGGCAGTGTTGCCTACTTCATAAGGAGCCTTAGAAGATTCCATTACTGGTGTAAAATAAGTTTAGCATCTATGGCAGTGGAGCGTATCTTTGGTTAGGCTCTTCTTTCTTATTAATACAGTACTTGCTTGTGTTCTCCTTGTCAAACCCTGCGCTTATGCTTTTTCTGCTACTTCCTGGGGAAGTACACGAAGGAGAACCTGCAGGGCAGATGAGGCATGAAAGAAAGAAGGGTGGGAGCTGGAGTGAAGACAACTTCACATTGCAAAGAGGATGAGAAAGGCCACCGGCAGGCAAAGGCCAGAACCCCACTGAAGAGGGGCTGCTGCTTAGGGAAGGGTTCCTGGCATAACCAGTGATGAGGCTCCCACACAGTCCCAATCCCAGCCCTAGGCAGCCCCAGCCCCAGTGAAGTTGGCTGCTATGCTGGTGTCCCATGAAATGTCATGGAAGCTGCATCTTGGGACGAATCAGTTCAACAGATGTCAAGCTGCCGAGTTCCGGGCTCGCATCATCATCAGTGGTTGTTGGTTCCATACAGCTGCAGATAGTTGGTGGTTGGCTCCTGGCCCAGCAGCAGGTAGAGCAGAACTTGAAGCAGGCCTATGTTTTCAGGGGCACGGAGTGGCAGGAGAGCTGCTGCAGGGCAGAGAATATGGTGGGAATGTTGGCCTCAGAGTTCTTATAACTATATAGATTTTCAGATCTCTAGTCAGGCCCTTCTAGGTAGCTTCATGGGAAATCTGTCCTGGAAGCTGGACCTCAAGCCCCTGTAAAGTTTTGACACCCACACTCTGTGCAGGTAATGTATCTGAGTATGCACATGTATACTTAGTCAAGAACAGCTACACAGTAGAGCGGAGCATCCCTGTGCAGACAGTCCTGTCCACCTGCAGAAAAGCTGTCAGATAAACAGAAATAGCACGTGCTTCAGGCCTCTGTGCTACATGTGAAATTATGTCAAAGTACCATAAGCTGGGCCTGCTGTGGGACCAACTGTAATCATGAGTGTTGCTGAAGACCAGAAATGAGGGAGAGGAGAGTATGAGTGGCATTGTAATTGGTGTGTGTGTGTGTGTGTGTGTGTGTAGGGGTGAAGTATATATATATTTAAATCAAGCAGTAAAACTAGAGAAAGGAATTCCTTCTATAATGACTGGACTTTAAAAACTGAAGTGTGCTGTGTTCTATTCATTTTTTAAGATGGTCACATGGCTCAACCAGAACTTCCTGTTGCCAGAAGACAATAACATTCAGAGTGTCCCATTTCAAGCCTGCTTCACATCCTTACGCAATGGTGGCCAGCTCTACATAAAAATAAAGTCAAGTGGCGAGGTAATGCCTTGTGCCGTGGCGCTCTGCTGTGCTGTCTGATCATCCACGCGCAAAGTGAAGCATACTGTCAAGGTCACAGCAGCAGGTGTCCCGCCCTAGTGTGTCAGTTCATCGTAGACACGGGGCTCACTCTAGAGCAGCAGGGCTCTGCCTCCTTCCATGTACAGTTTGGGAAGAGCTGGCATTATAGTTCATTTTCTGTTTCTATGACAGGATATGCTGGAAAATGCAACAGAGGAGGAAGGGTTTGTTTGAGTTTTAGTTCCAGGCCCACAGTCCTGCTGTGGAGAACTTGCAGTGGCTGGAGCTTTACACTGGTGACCACATTTACGTCCCAGTCAAGACAGAGAGAAGGAACTAACGCGTGGTAGTGCTGTTTGCTCTTTTCCCTTCAGTCCCGCCCCCAGCCCATGAACTGGGGCTGCCCACATTTCAGGTGTGCCTTCCCACCTCAGTTACCCCAACTCAGAAGACCCCTGTAGGCCTGCCCACAGGCCCTCCAGTCTAGTTCAGTCCAGTCCATTAAAGCTCCTTTAAAGTTGATTCTAGAGTGTGTCAAGTTGACAATTAAAAATAACCATAAGAAGCAGGGTGTGGTGGTTCAGGAGGCAGAGGCAGGTGGATCTCAGTGAGTTCAAGTCTGGGCTATCTCAAACAAAACAAAACAAAACAAAAAACCACCAAAAACCCAAAAATAAAAACATAATCACGATGAATGGGAATATAGAGGGGCACTATTCTATAAGGTCTGGAGAATAATCGAATATAGCTAAGATAGTTGTTCTTTTTATTTTTGTTTTGAATTTATTGAGTATATAGCAAGCATATGCCAAGTGAGAGAATCTGCAGCAGGCAGCAGAGAGAGCAGCAGCCAACAGACAGCAAAACACCATCAGATCAGGACTTTACCGCGCCCAGCAGAGATGACTAGGGAGGCCAGTTGAGAGAGCATACCACGATAGCACTGTCAGCTGGAGTCCACAACACCCAGCAGATGTGCAGTGGAGAAACTGAGGTAGTCAGTTGACGTTCCTGATTGAGCTTTCCCTCCACGATTGAGCTGCTCACTGTGGAACTTCCAGCTTCCATTCCCACTGCAGACATTTTTATATCATGAGATAGAACAATGTCAGAAGCACTTACTGTCTAGCTGCTCTCAAGGACACTGTGTTTTTCATGTTGGACCATTTGCTGTGTTTCTTTCTCTTGGTCACAAAGCCAGGTGCAATGGTGCGACCTATAGTCCCAGATACTTGGGAGATTAGGTTTGATTGACACTTGGCACAGAATCATTATTAATTGTTTGGCTAATGTTGCATTTAGTTTATAAGGATAGAGGAGTAACCTTTTAGCCAGCTGCAAGCAATAATGACTATGGTTTATAATTTCCTAAAAGCAGCTTGACTTCATCAATACACAAAAACACATTTGTTGTTGAATAATCCTTTAGTGAAGTTTTGTTGCTGTGATTGGTTTAATAAAGAATCTGGCTGGCCAATAACTGAACAGAATAAAGTTAGGTATGACAGTCAAGACTAGAAGAATGCTGGGAAGAAAGACAGAATCAGGGGAGTAGCCACTCAGTTGTAGAGGGGAGCAGGAGACGAAAGTGCCATGCTAATAAAGGTACCACCTTGTGGCAGAGCACAAATAAAGAATATGGGTTAACTTAAAATGTAAGAACTAGTTAATAATAAGCCTGAGCTATTGGCCGAACATTTGTAATTTATATTAAGCCTCTTAGTGATTATTTGAGAGCATCTGAGAGACAACCTTGTGCCTACACACATTCTCAAGAATTGTGTGTGGGCAGTGGTGGCACACACCTTTAATCCTAGCACTCGGGAGGCAGAGTCAGGTGGTTCTCTGAGTTTGAGGCCAGCCTGGTCTACAGAGTGAGTTCCAGGACAGCCAGGGCTACAGAGAGAGTTCCCATCTTTAAAAAAAAAATCAAAACTAAATAAAACACAAACCAAAATAACCCAAATAAAACAAAAACAACAACAAAAGAATTGTGTGGACCATTGAGAAAGTCAGGTGCTATTTCTCATCCATCTGTGAGGATACTAAACTTGCCCATTTTTCCCTGGGTAGATCACTGTCAATACTGATGATATCGATCTGGCTGGTGATATAATCCAGTCGATGGCGTCTTTCTTTGCTATTGAAGACCTTCAGGTAGAAGCAGATTTCCCTGTCTACTTTGAGGAGTTACGAAAAGTGCTGGTGAAGGTGAGACCTTGGCAGCCTCCGGGCTGGAATATTTCTCCTAGAAAATGAGGAAAGATGTGCATGTATAATAAGTGTATGTACGCATGTGTCCTTACATGTACATAGGCTATGTGATAATCCTGTTATAAAAATTTTGTAAACCTTAGGTGATGGTTGGTGAGTTCCTTAAGGGATGTGTGTGAAATGGTTACTCTTCATCCCACGCGTACCCTGGTTCCAGAGGATGCTCTTTCAAGCCCACATCACATCATTACTTCTGGCCATTTAATCTGCTCTTTCCACTTTGGTCTTGAGATCATTGCTTTCCAAAAACCCAAATTCAAAATTAGAAAAAGAAAAATAAGGATTATGATCTGCTGCAGTATAAAACGATACTCTTGGGGCAGGGGCTGCAGCTTAGTGGTAGAGCACTTAACGCCCAGAGTTGAATACTTAGTATTACACTGCCCCTTCCCAAGGAAAGACCTTTACAGAAACCAAAATCCCATCATTATCACCATGAATCACTAAAACCTTATGTATTTTGCTTGGATTCTTGATTCTGACATAGGAAGGTCTAACCTGGGGTATCATCCACTAAAGAAGATGAATGGCTGGCAGTGATGGCTCATGCTTTTAATCCCAACACTCAGGAGGCAGATACAGGCAGATCTCTGTGGGTTTGAGGCCAGCCTGGTCTACATAGCGAGTTCCAGGACAGTAGGACTGTCTCACAGAGAAACCCTGTCTTGGGGGTGGGCAGGGATAGGGGAAAGGAGATGAATGTAGAGGAACTTAGGCTAGAATGACCGAATGGGAGGAGGAGGGGCTCTGTATATGGCAGTGTCTTCTCAGTCTTCCAGAAGCTTGTGACCCTTGTTCATTTCTGTGTGTTCTCGGTCTCCAGGTGGATGAGTATCACTCTGTGCATCAAAAACTCAGTGCCGACATGGCTGACAACTCTAATCTCATCCGAAGTTTGCTGGTCAGAGCTGAGGATGCGCGTCTGATGCGGGATATGTGAGTATTTGCCATAGCCGGGGTAAGCGCATAGTCAAACAAGTGAGCAGTATGGAGTAGGAACTCTCAGATGCTGCTGGGTGGAGTCTAAATTGATTCCATTAGCACTGATTGAATTGGCAAGGCTAAAACTGTACTCTGACCCAGCAATCTTGCTTTTAGGGTAAGGCTTAGAGAAATTTTGTGCTCATCTATAGCAAGCATATTTATAAAATATTCATAAAGACAATGTTTATAAAAAATCTTGTATTTGTCTGCTTACCATTGGTATAACAAAATACCTAAGACTGAATAACATATAAGAAAAGCGGTTTATTTAGTTTTTGGAGGCTTGAAGTCCCAGTCATGCTGCCGTGGTTCTGGTGAGGGCCTTCCTGACTGTATTGCCCAATGGTGGACGGCATCATGGCAGGAGTGCATGCAAGAGCAGGAAGTTGTATGCAGCACTGGAAACCATACAGACTCATCTTTTTCTTTTATAGCCGTTCTCTTGAGAAAACTAACTAGAACCCAATGAGATCTTAATCCTTTTCAAAGGCAGCTAGTGATCTTGTACTATCTTGTACTATACTGTTTAAAAGGTCCTACTACCTCTTATTATTAACACCTTTGAAGGGCACACTTAAAGCATATCAAAATCATAGCAAATCCCCAAATCCAAAGTAACATCAACAGTATACGGGATGTTGTGAGATTCATCAGTAGAGCAACGAGTTGAACCGCACGAAGAGCTGAGAATGAGAGCCCAGTGCAGATTGGCTTAGTCAACCTGGATCAGACTTCGGGTTTTTTTTTTCTTTCTGAGACAGGGTTTCTTTGTAGCTTTGGAGCCTGTCCTGGAGACTAGCTCTTGACTTCAGGGAGGCTAATAATAGGCGATTCATCATCAGCATATTTAAAACACTGTACAATTTGGGAAAAAGGTTTCCGGACAACAATTAGTCCAGTTCCAGGTGCACAATAAAGCTTAAAGTGTGACATTAGAGACTCCTACACAGGGTGGGGTCTGTAGCTAAAAGGTCTAGATTCTAGTGTGGTCTCTGGATAGTGTAACAGTCAGCAGGCTATATAAAGCACTTGCGACGTCTCCCCTAAGGATGGGTTACAGTCCAGGGAGGGAAGTCTGGGTAAGCTGTGTCTCTTCCGAGAGCAAAAGGGTCACCAGGCTACTAACAAACTCCACTGTCAGCTTTCTGGATGGAATGCAGGCATTTGATTTTTGTCCCTCCGTTGAGGAGGACTGCTTTGTGATTGACATCCCTGATTCTCTCAGTGCTTCCTGTGCGTACAAGGTCCTCTGTGGCCCCAGCGATGAGTAGCTCCCGATGCTCCCCTCTCCCCAGCCCCTGGCAGACACTGGTCTACTTGTTGACACTATCATTTTTGGCAGTTTTATAGATTCCGCATAGAAGTGGTATTATGTAGTATTTGTCGCTTTGGGACCGGCTTATTTCACTTAGCATAGACCCTCAAAGTTCAACCATGTTGCATATTACAGTTTCCTTCTTTCTGGAGGCTGAGTAGGTCATGGTCTCCTAAGATGTTTCTCCAGTCTCCTGTGGGCCTTCTCACTCGTGTGTTGTTCTGTGAGCAGCGCTGCTGTGATCATGGGGCGCTAGCCTTTTAAAGACCCCCATCTCAGTTCTTCTGGACAGTGACCCCGAAGCAGGCTGCTGGATCATATAGTACTTCTGGTTTTAGTATAGTTTTTGTGAAGCTAGCCTCATACCTAGTCATCCTGCCTTGGACCTCCTGTGCAGGGGTTGGGGGTGGGGGTGGAGGCTGCAGGGCAGAGGGGGAGGGAGAGAGGCTACAGGTCCACATGCTTAGGCCTCCTTTGTCACTTATGCTTGTTTGCTCTTTGCAACTTCAGTGATTAATTTTGGAAGGGACATTTATAATGGTGTTGTGTTAGCAGGAATACGCGGTAGGATGACTTTTCATTTGTTCTAGTCCTGTCTGTTTCTCAGGAGCTGCTCTGAGGCTTCTTCCTTCATTTGGGTACCAACCACTTCAGTCTTGTCTCAAAAACTGTTCTAGTGCTGGGCAGTGTACCAGGCAGTGGTGGTGCACACCTTTAATACCAGCACTTGGGAGGCAGAGGCAGGCAGATCTCTGAGTTCAAGGCCTGCCTGGTCTACAGAGTGAGTTTCAGCAGAGACAGGACTGCTACACAGAGAAACCCTGTCTCAAGAAGCCAAAAAACAAAACAACAACAACAAAAAATTATCTTGCAATCATTTTTTCTGTTAAGTTTGAGCCTATGTATTATCTATTCTTTGTATTATGAATAGTAGCTTTGTTTTATATTGCATTTTTTATAATTATAGTTTTCTGTATTAATGAACACTTGATTTTATAAAATGCTACTTAAGAATTTCCAGATGTGGCCAAGTGTGGTAGTACACACCTTTAATCCAGGAGACAGAAACAGATGGACTGAGTTTGAAGCCAACTTGGTCAACAAAGCGAGTTCCAGGACAGCCAGGGCTACATAGAGAAACCCTGTCTTGGAAAACAAAATCAAGCAAACAAAAGAATTTTCAGATGTGTCCTGTAAATTAGCCAAGTACTTCTGGGTCTTCAGCTTGTGCTGCTGTTTCTCTGATATTGGTAACTTTAGCATTTCACACAGGTGAGGCTCCTTCCTGGAGGAGTGAGGTGTCCACAAACCCATGTTCTTCTCAGGATCCTTTATTACCTGCTCTTGCAGTCTCTCTCTCTGTCTCTCTCTCACACACACACACATACACACACATTTTAATTTATGTAAATAGGGTTGATACATACATAGCTTGTAATATGCATATAGAAATCAATTCGCAGAAATTTCCCTGATTATTATTAAAATTGGGCTGTGGAATGTTTCTTCCTTTGGGCTCTGTTTTGATACCTTTTCCTTCCCCGTCTCCGGGGCCACGTCTTACTCTTCCTCACACCGTCACACCATGTAGCCTTTGAAGCTGGGCTTTTCACCACTTACCATCAAGCCTTTGAGTTTTATCTATGTTGTCGAATGTGTCAGTAGTTTTTTCTTTCTTTATTGCTGAATACTCTGCCACACAGAGACCTGTAGTCAGTTTATCCCTTCGCCAGGAGGTGGATATCTGTGTTCCCTAACTGGGTGGTTACATTTTTGTACAGGAGTTTCATAGACATGCATTTTTTTTGTTTTTGATTTTTCAAGACAGGGTTTCTCTGTGTATCTGACTGGCTATCCTGGAACTCACTCTGTAGACCAGGTTGGTCTCAAACACAGAAATCCACCTGTCTCTGCCTCCTGAGTGCTGGGATTAAAGGTGTGCGCCACCATCTGGTTTATGCGCACAGTTTTGCTTCTCTTGGACTAGGACTACTGGTTTATATAACTATGTAACAAGATTAGAAAAAGAACTGAGGGGTTTTTTTTCTTAAACAGAGTATGGAGAAAATAAAGCTGCATATACAAAGCTGCCAAGTTTGCAGAGAAACTATCATTTTGTATTGAGTACTGCACTGAGTTTCAGTTCAGGATTTTTACTTAAATCATTTTCATTGTTGTATAGGAATATTTTGTTGTGTTTTTAAATTTTTCTTTTACATTCATTTTGCTTACTTGTGTGTGTGTGTGTGTGCGCATGCGCATGCTACTGGACATTGTGTACAGGTCAGAGGACAACTTGCAGGAGCCAGTTCTTCTATCATGTGGGTTCTGGGGATTGAACTCAAATTAACTAGGCTTGGTAGCAAGGACCCTTATTCACTGAGTCATCTCACTAGCTCATGGTTTTTTAAACTTTATAAAATATGAAGCCGAGTCTGTTCTCTGGAAATATTTTATTAATAGGCCTCTTTATTTAATAAATTACTAATTTGAAACTTAAAGCCAGCTACTACCTTGCTGACCCCAGGGAGGTAAGCTTCTAAATCTAAACAAACCATGGACCAATTGCTCAGAAACCTCACTGGTTTTCTATTTATCTGCAAGAAAAAGGATATTTTGATGGAAACTTTTGGATGTTGTCAAAGCAAACCTCAGTAATTAGTCAATATTGATGCAAATACAACTAAAAACATGCTTTCTCCTTTCTTCCTTCTGTTCTTCTGAGACAGCATCTCACTAGTGGCCCAGGCTGGCTTTGAATTTATAATCCTCTTGCCTCAGCCTGCCAAGTGCTGGGATTAACAGATGTGTGTCATCGTACCTGGCTGTTTTCTTTCTTAAATGTGACTAAAAACTGTTAAGTCATAATACTAGGCTTCTACTGATTTCCACAGGAAGACAATGAAGAATCGTTATATGGAACTCTATGACCTTAATAAGGATCTGCTGAACGGATATAAGATTCGATGTAACAACCACACGGAGCTGCTAGGAAACCTGAAGGCCGTGAACCAAGCAATCCAGAGAGCAGGCCGTCTTCGTGGTGAGTCTTTCCTGGCACTGGGATTTGTCTTTGATGTTTTGAAAGATGACAATTACGGAAGATTGTAGCTCACAGTGGATCCTAAAGCAGCCTGCCTTCAACGCCCCAGAGCTGGCTGCACCTGGGTTTCTCTCACTCGGACCAAGGCTTTAGTCTCCTCCAGACAGATTTAAAAAAAAAAAAAGTCTTATGAAGCATGGTGGTGCATGCCTTTAATCCCAGTACTCGGAAGGCAGAAGCAGGCAGATTTCTTGTAAGTTTGAGGCCATCTGGTCTTAAAGTGAGTTCCAGGGCAGCCAGAGCTACCCTGTCTCAAAAAAGAAAATGAAACACAAAAGAAATAAAGCCCAGAGCTCCTTTTCTAAAATCTTGCGGTAGCTGCTAAAGTAGTGGCTCTCAACATGTGGGTGGCAACCCATATGATCCTTTCACAGGGGCCGCATATCAGACATTTACATTACGATTCATAATAGTAGCAGAATTACAGTTATGAAGTAGCAAGGAAATAATTTTATAGTTGAGGGTGACCACAACATGAGGAACTGTATTAAAGCGTCGCAGCATTAGGAAGGTTGAGAACCACTGTTCTCAAGGAAAACTTAGTGTTTATTGATGGGAGCATGCAGCCTGGTGTTGGATCAGCATAAGATTACCTGTCCAGTGGGTTTCTTGGGCAAGGCACCCGTGGAAACGGACTCTCACTTGGCAAGGATCGTAGTTCACAGGACAGTGCAGGAATTGCAAAGTTCATTTAGCTTGCAGGTTCTTTTCTCTCCATATTGATTTTTGGGCGGTTTTTAGTTTTACTTGGAATAGCTGTAATTTTCTCTGGAAATTCTGTGCTTTCTCGAATATTTTCTCCTAAGATTCAACAAGGGGCTAAGGCTTCTCAAATCTCTTATCTGAAATTGCGAACTACAACTCCTAACCCTGGGAGCTTTTTTGACTCAACAGAGACAGTTAGGTACATATGAGGAAACAGCACTTGGAACATTAGCCATGACTCACAGTTCTGGAAAGGAGAATAGGCCTTGCACACACAGAAAAGGGAAAAGGCCTCAGAAATACACATAGTATCAACTGTTGAGAGTAAGTTCTCTGGACACCAAACACATAGAATCAACGATAGAACCTAGTATGATCCAATGGGAAAAATAGAGTGTGAAATGTGGGATGGAGAGACCCATCTTTACCATACACAGGAGCTTATATTAGTGGAAGAAGTACTGGTATAGTAAGATCAGAAAAGAGTGCCTTATCAAAGTCTGCCTTTTATAGAGAGGTTGAGACATGGGACCCTCTTGTAGAAAAGGGAACTGTATAAAAGCATATCTTTAAGACACAAAAGAATTGTTTGGGTTTAAATATTGTTGTCTTTAAACCATTGTACCCATGTCTGTTACTTTTTAACTTTGTAACCCCAAGTCACTGCCAGCTGACATAAGAGCAGGACCTGTCTGGATGGATATCTAATTAGACCTGCAAAACTGCTGAATTCTACATCTAGAATAAGGTTATGTAGGGGGTGGAAAAATATGTTTGGGGAAGTATAAAGGAAATCAGTGGGGGCATTAATAATAATTATGGTATATTTCTAAAAATATGAAGTATTTCTTAAATCAAAATAGGAGCCAATAATAAAGCTGTTCATGTAACCTTGGTTTAAAAAAAAAGCAAAAAACACTGTTTAAGTATAAATAAAGACAGCTTGATCTGATATTCAGGGACACTTGAGGGCAATCCACTGGTGGTTAGAATTTTTCCTTGCACTGATAGCTCTTCCCTGCCTCAGGACCCGAGCCAAGGCTGAACCCCAGCAGTTTATAATCCAAAGGAAGTGAATAGTCTTAAATTAGAAAAGAAAAAGACTGAAAACTAACTAGCCAAGTGTCCATTTTGGAAGTATGGAGAACAGGCTAACCCACAGGAAGCAGTAACCAGCCCAAGCTGCTGCTGTTCTGACAGTGCTCCGGCCTCTTGAGTGGTCTTCACTGGGAGTGTGAGAGCACTGATTCAGCTATACACACCTGCTTGGATTCTGGCTTGAGATGCTCTCCAAGTTTGTTTTGTAATAAATTCAGTCTTTTCTAGGTTAACACATTAGTAAAATTTATGTAACTCATGCAACTCTTTTCTACCCTGGTTTTATGCTGTCTTCAAACTGACTTTTCATTTCTTTTCTTTCTCTCTTTCTTTTTTTTTTTTTGTTTGTTTGTTTGTTTGATACAGGGTCTCACTTTGTAGCTCAGGCTGTCCTGGAACTCGCTCTGTAGACCAGGCTGGCCTCAAACTCAGAGACCTGCCTGTCTCTGCCTCCCAAGTGCAGGGAGTAAAGGTGTGCACCACTATGCCTGGCTTGGCTTTTAATCTCCCTTTTGATGTTTTTTCTTACACAGTTGGAAAGCCGAAGAACCAGGTGATCAGTGCTTGCAGGGATGCAATTCGAAGCAACAACATCAACACACTCTTCAGAATCATGCGGGTGGGGACTGCTCCTTCATAGGAGAGCAAGACCAAGGAAGGAAGCTCCTGTAAATGGTTTATGTCTAGAAATCCAGGCTGATTTGCTCCCAGTCACATCCTGGTGAATCCAGGTTGCTAAGAATGAAAACCACTGTAACGTATATAACTAAACACAGGTGTTCATCTGAAAGTCAGTCTCCTTTCATTTGACATCTGTAATACTGTTGCTGATTTGTATGAAATAGTGTGGCTACCTTAAAATATCAGGGTGTCAGCGTTTAGCTTGTTCTTTTATATAAACTTTTGTCTCCTTTCTCCTTGAAATTGTAATTGAATTTTAAAATATGAAATGGAGTATTTACTTTTTCATTAAAAATAAAAGATACTGGTCCTTGTTGATTATAAATTACCACCATAACAGAAATGCACAAAACATCTTTATTTTGTGGGGAAAAACAAAAATACAGACATTCAAAATTTTTAATCATTCAAAGATGTGTGTAAACAAATTTATATTAAGAAAAAACAAGTTTCAAGGCGGTCTATTGGCAGATCTCCAAATGCATCACTGGCTGCTTGTGTTCATTCTAAGGACCTGAAAGAGACTTTCTTAAGGACCACTCAGGTAACTGTTGATACTTGTGTGCAGTGGTGGCCTTAAGTCACTCTGTCAGAGCCCTGCCTGCAAGGCTGCCTAGACCCTTGTCTTTGTCTTCCCAACAGGAGGAGGGCAGAGAGAACAGAGAGGAACCATGCTCCCTAAAACAGTGCAGGGCAGCCATGTTGGCACTCAAAACAACAAGGGGTTGTCACAGGGTGAGATTTCAACTGACTTTTGTATTTTTCCACAATTTTCATTTTGTTTTAATTTCTCAACAATGAACATGCATATTTATATAATCTGAAAAGATAGGAAGCTGTTGTCTTCGGGGGAGACCCACCTTGAGGAAAAGGAGTACAAGACCTGGAAGCTCATAGACGGTGCTATACTTCTTCATTCTTAGCAGATGGGGAGCTAGGTGTGCACAGAGCCTTCTCAAAACACCAATAAATAAGAAAACAAAGTAAAAAGGAGTTAGAGGCTCACTACTAAGGACAAAAAGAAACATGCCATTCATTGGTCACACAGAAAGTAGCATAGCTTTTATCAAGAAGAGGTATTGAGAATCCACATTTGACTCTTGCCCCATGCCCAAAGCAGCAGTCAGTTAGGATCAGGAATGAAGCAGAGTCATGAGCTGAGGCAGGTTCATTATGCAAACCCGACAGTGTACCTGGACAGACAAGCGGAAGCTTTCAGGCTCCCAACCTGTGCAACACGTTAAAAATACTCTATGTTCAATAGCTTTAGCTTACGGAATAGAACTCCTTTATATTAAACTGTAATTTTTATAACTGACTTATAACAACACTTTACACTGTATAACAGTACAAAAATATTTCCTCCAAGTTATTTTCAATTTTTTAAAAAACTTTCTGAATTTTTATTAAAAACTAAGACACACACACACACTGGCTGAGGCTCACACACTTATGATTGTCATCTTCATCACTGCCTTCCCCCTGTGTCTGTTCTACTGTGATCTTCAGAGGGCAGTAATATGCACAGAAACGCCAGCCCCCATAGCCGCCCTGCCTCTGGAGTACCTTGGGAAGGACTTCCCTGCAGCCACATGGGAGTTAATGCCTTAGCAGTGCACTCTGAGCAGGTAGTATGTAATGAACACACAAAATGGCGGCCTGCATCAGCCATTCTGTGCACAGCTGCATGCGCTGTGCTCTCATGCAGCGGCAGCACAGGTGGCCTGTTGTCACCGTGACCATGAGCGATCTGGCGTATAGGAATATTTCAGCTCCACTGTAGACTTACGGGCTCACTGTCATATGTCATTTATCGCACTGAAACATCAATAATATGGCACATGACAGATGACAAAAAGCAACTGTCATCAGAGCAGAAAAGCAATCTACAGGTTCTGTTCTTGCAGGCCAGGAGGCTCAACAGAGGCAGAAAGACCCTCTGAGCATTTCAGCCCAGTCTTATAAAGGTCCTGCTGTGGCAGACCATAAGCAGATGGGGATGAAGGGGACAGTTAAAGATTCAGACACAGGTCTCCAGAACTGGACAAGGTGGGTGGTGCTGGATAATGCTAAGAGATAAATGCTTTGGCTCATAGGATGCTTTCTTTAGCACTTTCCCTGGGTCTTCGTGGAGTTAATCCACAAACAAAATGTTAGCTAAATTCAACTCATGAGGACACATCAGAAACCAAGGGAGCTGGATGCAGTAGCTTAATCTGTAATCCTGCTGTAATCCTGCCACAGAGGAGCCTGAGGAAGGAGGGCCTTGAGTTAAAGGTCAGCCTGGCCTGCAGTGTGAGTACCTGTCTCAGAAAAATCAAACAAAACAAGGCAGAAGAAAGCAAGAATGACTGGAGGTATAGCGAGTCTGGATCGGAGTCCCAGTACCCCAAACAGGAAGGAGGGGGTACCTGCCTTTAGTCTGCAGCAATTCAGAAAGCGCAGGCTTCAAAATTCACCATTAGCAACAAAGTATGTGTAGTCCTTCCTGAGCAGTACTGTGGTTGATACTGCTGGAGTCCAAAGCAGTGTACATGGAGAATGCCCATCACTGCCTGGCATGGGAAGACAGCCCTCAAACTCACTCTGGATAGTCTTTCTTTCTTGTTGAAACAGGGTCTCAAACTCACACCTCCGCCTCCTGAGTGCTGGGATAAAGATGTGGCAGCTCTCCCCGAACTTCCTTTGATTTTGAGACAAGGTCTACTATTGCCCAGCTTGGCCTTGAGCTCACTGTGTAGCTGAGGGAAAAACTCTTGATCTTGCCTCTACCTCCTAAGAGCTGGGATTAAAGTTTCATGCCTCCTCAAGTTAGGTCTGGATATTCTTATCATTATTTAAAAATTACTTTTTTATGCTTAATATGAGAACACCTAAGACTTGTAAGTATCCATTAGGCTATGATGTTAAATGTGTTTTACTTAATGGAACAAAGCAAACAAACTGAGCCCATCATTGTGAACAGACAGACACGAAAGAGAAGTGTGGATGAGAAATGTAAAGGCCCAGTGCTTTTCCTATTAGTAAAGTCCACACTGAAACCTGCAAGGACAGACAGAAATCGAGACAGCAGCAAACGGACGTGTGTGCGCTACTGTGGGAAGAGCTATGTCACAGCCCCATAGGGCAGAGCAGGAAAGAGCGGAAGCAGAGTGAGGGCTTCCTGTCACTCTGACTCGGCTTTCTAGTGGTAGTCTTTAAAGGAAGGAAAAGGCAATAACATTTACATCCGGCCCTCCAGCATTAAGGAACATGGTCACTGGGAGGCTAGACTCACAGAAGCCACAGCTCTAGGTTTGGAAGGCAGTGGATGAGCGGTTAACTGTCCTACCGCTGCAAACCCTTAAAACAGTTCCTCTCATTGTGGTGACCCCCAGCCATAAAATTATTTCACTGCTACTTCTTAACCGTAGTTTTGCTACTGATATGAATCATATAAGTATCTGATATGCAGCATATCTGATATTTGACCTCTGTGAAAGAGTCAAGACCCCAGGTTGAGAACCACTGTGGTAGATACCTGTGAGTAAATACATAGGGTAGTAAGCAGCCTGTCCTCGTTCTCAGCCACATAATTCCCAGGGCCATGGTAGTTTTCAGCCAGACCTTTCCCAACGAAACAACAATACCCACGTGAGTAAACAGTCCTGAGAGCCAGGGTGGAACTCAGGCCACAGTGGGGAGCTGTGTGATGACTCAAACCATCATAGCTCTCAGACTCAGCATAAACTGGACTACACATGCTCCTACAACCACACAGAAGTGAAAAAGAAAAATCACTGGGAAGACTGTTGAACCTTGAGGACTTTGTGCTAAATGAAGCAAGCCAATTATGAAGGGATAAATACTTTATGATTCACTTATGAGGCAAACAGTCAAGAGAGAAGAGGCAGTAGCGAGTGAGGCTGACTATTCACAAGGCACGGAGTTTCACTTTGGATACGGATGGCAGTGATGGATGCTTTGGAGCACAGCCAATGTGCTCGATTCCACCGACCTGTACATGCAAGCACTGGTGGGGGTGGTGGCTCATGCCTATGGTACCAGAACTTGGAGGCTGAGGTGGAAGGGTCAGTAGTTCAGAGCTAGCCTGGGCTACACAGTAAAACCTTGTCAAAACAAAACCCTCAAACCAAAAAATAAAAGTTATCCTGCTAAATTTTATGTTACATATATTTTACCACAATAAATAAAAAGTCACCAAAGTTAGAAGTTGCTGAGGCAGTCACTATAGAACCAAAAGAATTGAGTGTGTGCGTGTGTGTGTGTATGTATGTGTGTATGTGTGTGTGAGAGAGAGATGGGGGTTAAAAGAATCAAGAGATAAGTCCATAGCTGGAGGCTGATATCTAGGTTGAGTTCCATAAAAGGATGACCAAGATTTGTTTTGTTTTGGGACAGGGTCTCACTGTATAGACCGCACTGACCTGGGAACTGGAGGTTCCCTCCATCCTCTGCCTCCTAAGGTTGGCGTTACAGTTTGCATGCACAGCACAGCCAGGAAGGACAGCCCCTTTGGAGGACACCCTTAGCCTGCATGCTTTCCTTCACTCCACGAAGACTCCAGGTTTCCCAGCACGATGAAGTGAATGCTAGTTGGCTTTGCCCACCCCTGTTACTCATAATAGACGAAGGCGAAGTCCCAGAAACCACTTCTGTTTGGGAAGGTTTTCTTTTGCTCTAGGCTTCGGTGGTTAATGTGCTTCACAAATTTCAGAGTTTCTCTGTCTCTGTAGACCAATGCCAAAGAATTGTTTTCTGGATTCACTATGAGCAGCTGAAACGGGAAACATGAGACACATCAGAATGCAGAGCTCATTCTCAGCCCTGCAGCCATTCACACTCCCTTTCCACGGTGAGTTATTTAAGCCGGGGTGTGGGAGTCTTTCAAAGATCCTTCCTTAGGAGATGAGCTTTTCTCTGTCAAGACATTTTCCAGCAGGCTCTGGCTCACTAGCAACACTCAGCAAAGTTTTGACCTAATGCCTTTGTTCCCAACTGCCTAGAAAGATTAGTGGGCAGAAGCCTCTTAACCCATAGGTTCTCAGTAAGGTAGAACAATGCTTGGTGATTTTCCTTTCAAAGCCGAGTATGTCCTTGTAAAATCAGAGCCACTGCAGGGCAGGCCAACGTGGATTTATCAGCTTAGAGCACTCACTGAGGTAATAAACTTTGTGTTTCTTGCCAGTCATGGTGGTTCACACCTGCAATCTCAGCACTTGCTAGGTGGAGGCAGGTGTATTATTGTGGAAAGTATGAGGCCAGCCTGGGTGATTCAGTGAGTTCTAGGCCAGCCTGGTCCATATAGTGAGTCCCTGCCTCAAAAAAGCCAAAATCAAAACCATCAGGCAAATAAATTACCAGGTGTTTTAAGAACAGAACCTTTTCAAGTTAGAAAGGAGAACGAGCTATCAGAAGGGAGCCCTTACCTCTTCATCTTCACCCTTGGCAATGTAGGAAGTAAAGCCGCCATATTCTGGCTCCCAGCCTGACAAGGGAAAGACAGACAGCACTGAGCTCACCCTGGACAGCAAGGCTCCGGGCCTTCAGCACTGGCATTTAGCTTCTGCTGCTGTGAATTCCCTTTCCTTTAAACGCCTCATTTCCCAGACAGCTGAACTTGGAATACAGGCTTACTTACTAACAT
This sequence comes from Myodes glareolus, assembly GCF_982192425.1. NCBI lineage: Eukaryota > Metazoa > Chordata > Mammalia > Rodentia > Cricetidae > Myodes > Myodes glareolus. The sequence goes on along the minus strand of NC_142047.1, from coordinate 23,222,186 downwards.
TGAATGAGAAAATTAAAGGAATTAAATGTTAGATACACTGATAAAGGCAATTATAGTGAAAAAAAAAACATAGACCCTGCTGTTGTGGTGGAGACCTAGGGAAAAAATTAGGTATGGTCTACCTTTCCATCCCCAGATACAAGTCTAATTTGGGATCCCCAGCATCCTCTAGAACTGTGCGAGTGTGCCCACAGGAAAGTCAGCTGGAGGGAGTCCCCCTGGAAAGCTGCCTGGACTAAGGAGACAATTTATTGCCTTGCTCCTTCCTACCTTCACAGCCACAGTACAGGAACAGGTCCAGGGCAAATTCAGTCTTGCTGTTGTCGTGGACCAATGTGTAGTGACCAGTCTTCCAATGCCTCAGCTCCCCCTGGCACATGGGAACACCTGACTCTAAGAAAACACAAAACAACATCCAGCAAATTATTTACAACTATAATACACATGCTTGACTGCAGGGAATACTGACTAGGGAAGACAGAACACGTGTGGAAAGCACTCCCACAACCCTTCAGCTGCAGGCCGCAGTAAAGCCTTGTGACAGTCAGCAGTAATCAGTTCTCACTGGGTTTCACTCTCTCCTCTCTGGTCTCTAGTGTGGTCTCTCCACTCTCATCTGAAGTCTCCAGTAGCTGCTTGCAGGGGCTCCCCCTCTCCCCCTACCTCCATTGGCTGAGGGCCTCACCTCTTAGGACCCAGTTTAGCTGCAGATACATAGAAAGCCTTTCTGCCAGCCCCTGCTCGTGGCCACACCCTTGCCACTACCCACCTTGTCTTCGTCACAGTCTCTTCTTCCTCCCCTTCAAGCCCTGCGCAGCCTGCTTGCAGAGGCCCTTCCCCTCACCCTGTCCCCATTCACTAATGACTCCAACTCTTGGTACAGACCCAGGGTCCTTCTAGCCCTTTCATCCTGTCTCTCCAGACTCATTCTCTGTCCTACTGCAGTCTACTTGAAAGATTCCCTCATCCCACCACACCTCCAACTCCCTGGGGACTCTGCCTCTTACTGTGGAGAGCGTGCCTAGCTCTTTCTCACAGCTCCTCTCATCCTTTTATCCCAGCCCATCTCTATTCCTCTCTGCCACCCACTGACCTGTAGAAGCACTAGCTACCAGGGAACTCACAGCCACACCACACTGCTGTGGGATAATGCTCTTGTACACTGTAAAGATTTGCCACTCATATTGGTTTAATAAAATGTCGATTGGCCAGGAGCCAGACAGAAAGTATAGGTAGGGCAGCCAGACTAGGAGAATTCTGGAAAGAGGAAAGGCAGAGACAATGTTGTAGGTCAGACACAGAGGAAGCAAGATGAGAGGGCCTTACTGAGAAAAAGTACCAAGCCCCGTAGCTAAACATAGATAAGAATTATGGGTTAATTTAAGTTCTAAGAAATAGTAATAAGCCTGAACAATAGGCCAAACAGTTTATAATTGATATAAATCTCTATGTGTTTATTTGGGACTGAATGGTTGTGGCCCAGGCAGGACAGAAACTTACATCTACAAATCATACTTTCCTAAGATCCAGAGAGGGCAACAGAAATCAAGAAATAGAACACCCACCTAACAAAGACAAGACCAGATATCAACACCTGGAATCACCTCATTAACTACAGATGCCAAGACACCAGCATAAAACATTAACATGGAGAGCCAAGACAAAATGCCTGTACCAGAACCCCACATCCCTGCTACAGTAGGCCCTGGGAGATGCAGTGCAGCTGAAGCACAGGACAAGGACTTCAAGACAGCAGCTATAAATACGCTTATAGAGTATTATAGCGTATAAGACCTTAAAGAGGACTTAAATATTTTAGTGAAGTCTGAGAAAACAAAATCAATGGAGTAAAATAATGAAAACTGTTCAAGATATGAAAGTTAAAATAGAATCACTACAGAAAACCTGATCTCGGGCTGGAGAAGTGACTCAGCCGTGAAAAACTAGGCTCACAACCAAAAATATAAGAAAACTCAATGTGATAAACTGAAAATGAAAAATTTAGAAACTCAAACAAAACCCTCAGTGATAAACCTCACCAAAAGAGTACAAGAAATGGAAGACTCTCTCAGGCCTCCAAAACAAGGTAAAAGAAATGGATACCTCAGTCAAAGAAAATGTTAAATCTAAAAATAAAAACAAACAAACAAACAAAAATCCAAGTACAAAACAACCAAAAAATCTGGGATATTACAAAAAGACCTTATCTAAAAATCTAAAATAATAAGAACAGAGGAAGGAGAAGAAACCCATGTCAAAGGCATAGAAAATGTTTGCAACAAAATAGAAAAAAAAATCTTTAGAAGGAAATGGCTATACAGGTATAACAAACATATAGAAAACCAAATAAACAGGACTGGAAAAATTCCACATTACACATAGTAATCAAAACACTAAATGTACAAATAAAAACTATTAAGAACTTCAAGAGAAAAGACGAAGCAACACATAAGGGCAGCCCCATTAGAATAACACCTGACTTGTCAATGGAGACTAACAGCTAGAAGGGCCTGAATAGATGCTTTACAAACTTTTAGAGACCACAGATGCCAATTCAGATTACTTTACCCAGAAAAGCTATCAATCACTATAAATGGATAATATAAAATATTCCACAATAAAACTAAATTTAAGCATATCTATCTACCACAGAAGGTACCAGAAGGAAAACTTCAGTCTGAAGAGGTTAATCACATACAAGAAAACAAGGAATAAACAATACCAGACCAGTCAAACAAAGGGAGGGGGGGACCCACACCATGACAAATAAGTAACAGGAATCAATAAACACTGCTTATGGGTAACTCTTAATATCAAAGGTCTCTATTACCCAATAAAAGACCCAGACTAACAAAATGGATGGGAAAACAAGATACACCCTTTTGCTGCATTCAAGAAACACAACACAGCACCAAGAATAGATGTCACCTTAGGGCAAAAGGGTAGAAAAGGGTATTCTAAGCAAATAGACTAAGAAGAAAACAGGTATAGCCATTTAGCATCTGACAAAAGAGACTTCTAACCAAAATTGATCAGAAAAGAGCAGGAAGGACACCAGAAACTCAAAGGAAAAATCCACAAAGAGGATGTTGGAATCTTAAACATTTATGCACCAAACACAAGGGCACCCAAGTTCATAAAAAAATATTACAGGTAAAATCATATATTGATCCTCACACAGTGATAGTGTGAGACTTCAATACCCCACCCACTACTACCAATAGACAGGTCATCCAGACAAAAATTAAATAGAGAAATACTGGAGTTAAATAACATTATCAAATGGACCCAGCAGATATTTACAGACTATTTCACCCAAACACAAAAAAATATACCTTCTTAGCAGCTCATGGAACTTTCTCCAAAATTGGCCATATACTTGGAAACAAAGTAAATCTCAAGACATACAAGAAAATTAAAATACCCCCCTGCATCCTATCTGACCACTATGGATTAAAGCTGAATATCAACAATAGAAAGGGACTGGAGAGATGGCTTAGTGGTTAAGAGCACTGAAAAAAAATGGGTCAAGACAGAAATGAAGAACAAGATTAAAAACATTATTAGAACTGAATGAAAATGAAAACACAAATTAGCTCTATGGGACACAATGAAGGCAGTTCTAAAAGGTAAGGCTATAGTGCTACATAAAAAAAGTCTACATTAAAAAGGGAAGAATCTCCTATTAGTAATTTAGCAAAACATCTGAAGGCTTAGAACAGAAATAAGAAATAACACCCCAAAAAGTAGACTGCAAGAAATACTTTAAAAAGAAAAAAGAAAGAAAGGATTTAAAATTAAGAAAAAGAAATTCAGGGTTGAAATCAACAAAATAGAAACAAACAACTGCAAAAATAATACAAAGAAACCAATGAAGCAAAGAATTGAAAAACAAAACAAAACAAAAAAAACTTTGGCAAAATTATCTAAAATATGGAGAGAGAAGATCCAAATTAGTAAAATTAGAGATGAAAAGGGGACATCACAACAGACACTGAAGAAATCCAGGGAATCATAAAGACATACTATAAAAATCTATACTCCATCAAACTGGAAATCCTAAAAGAAATATATGAACTTCTTGACATATATGGCTGGCCAAAGTTAAATAATGATCATAGAAGCAATTTAAACAGACGAATGACCCCTAAACTAGAAACAGTAATCAAAAGTCTCCCAACTGGTGTGGGAAGTCCTTCTGTATATGTGTTGCTTTTATTGGTTAATGAATAAAGAATCTGTTTTGGCTTGTGATAGGGCAGAACAGAGCTAGGCGGGAAAACTAAACTGAATGCTGGGAGAAAGTAGGTGGAGTAAGTGAGACACCATGTAGCCACCAGAGGAGACAGATACCGGAACTTTGTCCGTTAAGCCACGACCTCATAGTGATTCACAGATTAATAGAAATGGGTTAATTTAAGATGTAAGAGCTAGTTAGAAACACGCTTAAGCTATTGGTCAAACAATATTGCAATTAATATACTTTCTGTGTAATTATTTCAGATCTGGGTGGCTGGGAAACGAACAGCCTCCACCAACACACAACCAAAGAAGGCCCCAGGCTTAGATGTAGTAGAATTCTACCAGACCTTCAGAGAGGAATTAAGTCAATAGTTCTCAAATTATTTCACAAAATAGAAATAATAAGGTGAAAAAAAACATTGCTTAATTCTCTCTCTCTCTCTCTCTCTCTCTCTCTCTCTTTCTCTCTCTTTTGTTTTCTGAGACAGGATTTCTCTGTGTAGCCCTGGCTATCTTAGACCTTGCTTTGTAGACCAGGCTGGCCCCTGCCTCCTGAGTGCTCAGAAGAAAGGCATGTGACACCACACCTGGCTGCCTAATTCTTTTTATGAGGCCGTAATTACCCTGACACCCAAGTCACACAAAGACCCAACAGAGAAAGAAAATCCCTTCTGAACAGAGATGAAAAATTACCAATAAAATACTTGTAAACCAGATCCAGGAATACATAAAAAAGATTCTCTATCATGATTAAGTAGGTTTCATCCCAGAGATGCAGGGATGATTCATATGTAAACTGATAAATGTAATTTACCATATAAACAGACTGCAAGACAAAAACCATATGACCATCCCGTTAGATGCAGAAAGGACCTTGGACAAACTCTAACTCCCCTTTATGACGGCAGTTAGAGAGAGACATTAGGGATACAAGGGACATACATCAACACAATAAAGGCAATTTACTGCAGGCCCACAGTAAACATCAATCTAGAGAGAAACTCAGAGCATTTTCACTAAAATCAGGAACTAGACAAGGATGTCTACTCTCTCCCTATCTATTCAATATAGTACTTGGAGTCTTAGCTAGAGCAATAACGACAACCGAATGAGACCAAGGGCATACAAATAGGAAAAGAAGCCAAAGTATCTTTATTTGCAGATGATATGACTGTATACATAAGTGAGCCTAAAAATTACACCAGGAAACTACTACAGGTGATAAACACCTTCAGCAAAGTTGCAGGACACAAAATTAACCCGCAAAATTCAGCAGCCCCCTATATACAAATGACAGACTGAGAAAAAGAATCAGGGAAACTACCTTTCACAATAGCCTTAAAATATCCTGGGCAAACTCTAACCAAGGAAGTGAAATACTTTTAAAATAAAAACTTTAAGACATTGAAGAAGATATCAGAAGATGAAAAGATCTCCCAGCCTCCTGAATCAGTAGGATTAATATAGTGAAAATGGACATCTTACCAAAAGCAATCTACAGATTTAATGCAATCCCACTATAATTCCAACACAATTCTCCACAGAATTGAAAGGGCAATTTTTAGCTTCATACAGAGACACAAAAAACCCAGGATAGCTATAATAATCCTAAATGATAAGAGACCTACTGGAAGTGTCACTACCCCAATCTCAAATTGTACTACAGAGCTATAGTGATAAAAAAATCAAAACCAAAAAAAAAACCCCAAACAAACAAAAAACAAACAAACAAAAAAGCAGCCTGGTATTAGTATGAAAACAGACATGTTTTATTGTTATGTTGGGATGTATTAGGATAATGAGTCCTAATGATATTGCAGTCATTTTACTGTTGTGTTCCTTTAGCAGATACTGCTATTCCCACAGATCAGTGCCTTGCTCAACCATTGTCAGAGAAGCTTCTTCTTGCAGTAGATGGGACTAAGAGACCAAGATTTTGGAATGCTTAGTCCTAAGTGGGATGCCTTTATCAAACCCTCCCTCAGGGCCCAGGGAGCTATGCAGAAGAGAAGCTGGGACTACTGATAAGAGCTAACGGGGGATGGATCCAGTAGAGCTGACTGTGTTTTGTTCTCCTGTCCCGAGGTGGAGACAGACAGTGATGTTCAGGAAGCATGTTACACAGCTAGGGATAAATCACTTGAATGCGGAACAGTAAACATAAAGGCGGGTCTGAACGCCAGCTTACCTTTCTTTGCTTCATCTTCCTGTGGTTCCAGGTCTGCCTGTTCACCACTCTCTGGACTGTGGCTGCCAACAGCTGCCTGATTATTCTCAGGCGCCGAGGGGCTTTGGCTAGTCCCTTCTTCGGTGCTATCGGCAGCACAGGCTGCTTCCCCCTCTCCTTTGTCCTCACCCTCATCATCCTCTGATGGAGCCAAGAAGTGGAGCTTCAGGCCAGTGAAGTTGGAGAGCAGCAAGAACAGGGCCTCGGAGCGAAACAAGCCCATGCACTCCTTCAGTATATCAGGGAGGTTACTTTCTTCCGCTTTCTCATAAAACCTGAAAAGCAGCAATGGCAAGCTCCTCAGCCCCACATGTGAGATCACCCATGCAATCAAAGCTGTCATTAACTTTGAGCTTCTCCCTAAATGATGGCACAGCTTCTGAGCATGGTGAGACTCTGTAGGGCCTGCTGCAGCACATCCCGGGGAACTCAATGCTAAGGCAAGTGTCCTACTGGAGAAGAGCTATGCAGACGCAAGGAGGGCACTGAATACACATCTGTGATGGTGACCTCTACCTTTTGTTTGGGGGGCCACAGCTACTCCATTCCACATCTCCTTTCTCCAAGGCTTCACAGACCTTCGCAAATTTCTCGGGCTGGAAAATAAGCAAATAAAAAAGTTAGCAGCTCTTTCTGTAACCCTCCCTCCTCTGGCTCTGCACAGCAGCAGCTGATTCCTAAGAGGTCCATTTGAATAGTTCCTCTTACATACAAGACCTTTGGGGTAGCTTGAGTTAAGAGAGCTAAGTGTCATCAGGCTATTCCACTAAGGGTTTGAAATTTATTATTAAAGATTTTGAGCAAGGTGGTGGTGGCACACACCTTTAATCCCAGCACTCAGGAAACAGAGGCAGACAGATCTCTGTGAGTTCAAAGCCACCCTGGGCTACATGAAATTGATCCAGTCTAAAAGAGAACCAAAACCAGGTGGTGGTGGCTCACACCTTTAATCCCAGCACTAGGGAGGTGGAGACAGCATATGGCTGGGCGGAGAGAGGAATACAAAGTGGGAGGAGACAGGAGCTCATGGCATTCTGAGGATTCCTAGGCACAGGATTGTCCATTCACTCTGAGGATTCAGTAGAGGGAAGAACTAGTGGCTGGCTGCTCTGCTTCTCTGATCTTTTAGTATTTACTCCTATGTCTGACTCTGGGTTTTTATTATTAAGACCAATTAGAATTCACACTACAGTGTATGTGTGTGCGCATACATGCATGCACATGAACCATTATAGTCCTGGGCAGGAGAGACGTTCAGTGGTTAAAAGTGCTTATTACGAAGGACTCCTTCCCCTTCTCCCCCAACCTGTAGCTTCAGTTCCAAGGGATATGATGCCCTCTTCTGGCCTCCTTGAGCACCAACATGCATGTGTGCATACAAACATGGCAATAAAATAAAACAATAAATAAATAAACAAAACTTAAAAATGTATGTTGTGTCCTGGAGATGTCACATACACATACCTGACAGCAATACTTATTACTGTAATTTGTACATTTGATTTGAAGAGAATTACATAACTATTTGAACAAGAAGGAAAACAACTCTCGGTCAGTTTGAGCAGATGACACCTCAACTACACACATACAACAGGCTATGGCGGCATACCTTAAGAAACTCCTTCAGGAGAATTTCAGACCTTTCCTCAAACTCTTCTTGGATTTGCATTTGGTAATCCATTTCCAGATAAGCAGGGTTGATCCACTCATACAAAATTTCATGCTTATAAAAAAGCAGCAGACACATAAGATCCATTAATATCTATAGCTTCTGTGCTAACATCATTCCATACTCCTCACTTTTTACATTTTCCCTAGTGGTGCAGGAGAATTGTCTGTATTCTGTCAATCATGTTTTAAATAAAGGCTGATTGGCCAGGCAGGAGGTGTAGACGGGGAAAACAGACAGGAAGTGGAAATGATGCAAGGAGAGCAGGAGAATTCTGGGGAGGAGGAAGTTGATTCCTCCCACTCCTGCCCAGATCACCGAAGCAGCAGGATGTGAGTTGCCCCACTGAAAAAGGTACTGAGCCACATGGCTAACATAGATCAGAAAAATCGGCTAATCAAGATATCAAGATGTGAGAGTTAACTAGTAAGAGCCTGACCTATCGGGCCAATCAGCATTATAACTAATAGAGATCTTTGTGTGGTTTTCTTTGGGCTTGCCGGCTGTGGGGCACTGGGCGAGACAGAAAACCCAAACAAGCAGGCCAGGCCTCATCATGTTACACCCTAGCAAGCCCAAAGTACTAGCAAATTCTGAGAAAAATTGACCTAAGAAAAGTGAAAGTTCAAAGTGCAGTTTCAGCACTGAAAAGATCTAACTTTAGATCAGAAAACAGGTTTGCTAGCATATACAAGGCCCTTGGTTTAATTTCTAGTACTGCAAAATACATTAGCTCACATGGTCCTCACAATAGGAAAATCAGAAAAACAACTAAGGTGCTGTGGTGCATAAAGTAAGAATCCCAATCACTTATGCTTACGTCTTGTGGGATATGAGGGTTTCGAGGGATCAGGGGCTCAAAGTAGGTGGGAGGCCTGGTTAACGGAGGACCATGAAACCAGCCACTTATGGATAAACGTGATGTTTCTTCAGACAGGACTTCAGACACCTGCAAGAGCAAGACCAGCAGCACATCAACAAAGGATGGAGAGTGAAGACACAATCTAAGGACATTAGCTAGGTATGCAAACAACCCAGTGAGATAGGAAGTCCAGCAGGAAGTGGACTGACATGCTTAGAGGGTGGGTAAAAATCCATGACCCTAGTGCACTACTTCATCATCTTACAATATTTACCTGGTGAAAGGATACTGGAGATACTTCAAAGAAAACCAGTTTGTTCCACGAAGGGATAAGAGACTTGACAATCTGCTTTGGCTGCAAGTGTTCTGCATCAGAAGAGAAGACATCCGTAAATGGGTTCATTATCATTACCACTTTCAGCCTCATCCAGCTCTTGACATTCTCAAATATTCCCTGCTACCTGTTTCAAACTTGCTAGTCTGCTAAGTGACATGTGCTTCTATTATTGATGAAAGCTGGATTAGCTTCTCCTTTTCCTAGAGTCAACCTATGGTGAGACACTCACAAAATCTAAGCTCTTGTGAGACAGGCTGCTGTTAGCAGATTCACAGGCACAGTCAGAACACAGAACAAGATCTACTTCTCATCTTAATCAGCTTTGTCTCTGGAACAAGTATTTGAAATATAATTTTAGGAGGTTATTGTTAGGACCAGCATTAATTCCACCTGTGCTAGTCACTGTGCTAAATACGTAGTTTCTTTCTTCCTTCGTTTCTTTTGTTTGTTTGTTTTCCAGACAGGTTTCTCTGTGTAACTTGCTCTGTAGACCAGGTTGGCCTCAAACTCACAGGGATCTGCCTGCTTCTCCCTCCTGAGTGGTGGGTGGATTAAAGGCCTGTGCCACTACTACTCAGCTAAATGCAAGGTTTCTACTCCTTTAACACACTATATATCGGAATGGTGATCCGAGGCAATGGTTGGAATTCAGGAGCGGCTACTGAAGGCGGTAAATGTCATTTTACCATCAGTGTCGTAAAGGTCCAGGGTGCCCCCCAAGTTCCTGTCCCAGGAAGGAACCAGGTAGAGAATGAAGGCAATCCGGCGCCCCTCCAGCTCATCGTCATGGCAGAGCAGAGCATCTGCAATCATTGAAAGCGTAATTGAGATTACTGTACAGAGCAGCTGTCTCCTTCTGCATCTAATCAGTCCCTCTGACTGTATTAACTCCAGCTTTAACTGTCTTGCAGTTTTAAAATGGCACTTCTCCTTTGTAAATGCAGCAATAAAACCCATTCAATATAGAAAGCTTTAAACACAACTACTACAGACAGATCTACAACATAGTTACTAACACCCTTTCCACATACTTTTGTTATTTTTTCCTCATATGTAGTCACGTAAAGACTTCCTTAAAATTACAAAGCGAGTATTTTTCCATATCAATTTATACCCTAGGCATCACTTTTAATGGCCGCAGTTACTGTACTATATAGACTGTAAATTTACCTTTTCTCTAATTGCATTTCTATTAGTTCTTAAATTGTTTGTATTTCTTGGCTATTCTAAAAGATGCCTTAACAAATCTTACTGTTCGGGGGTATACAGATCCCTTTTTTCTTTAAACGGCTTTTTCTTATCATTTATTTACTGTGTGTGTTGGGGGCAGGGGAAAGACATGTGGATCAGAGGACAACTTGTAAAGTTGGTCCTCTTCTTCCACCCTGCGGGTCCCAGGAATCAAACTCAGATTGTTAGGTTTGGTGGCAAGTGCCTTTAACCCACTGAACTAAGCCATCTCGCCGGGCCTGTTCCTGTTCTCATTCACTGCCTAACCTAACTTTCTAAAGCCATTTGGTGGGGCTGAGCAAGGTAGGCATCGATGCAGGATGGGACAGAGCAAAGGTTACACGGAACTGGGACCATTTATACACGAAGGGACTGGTCCAGTAAGTAAACAGGGTAAGATAATGGGAGCTGGGTGCTACAGTTAAAGAAGAGAAATCTAGAATAAACCTTGTAGTATTCAACTAGCACTGGAGAAAGCAATATGAATCCAGTTTCCTGAATCTACAGCTATGTAGGTATAGAAATACATAAATGTTATGTGTATACATTTGTGTGCATATGTAGAGGGTCATATTCTGGCATTTTCACTGAAAGGATCTAGGTGACACCCCAGTGACACAGACTGAGTCCAGGCCTTGACTTTCAAGTATCATTCTTCATTAAAAGGAACCGGGGTGTATTCTAGGTCATTCTAGACCTGGCATAGGAAAGAGAAGATAAGTCTTGAAAATTTCTGCTTTGCAGAAATTAGGAAATAAAGAATGATAAGAACATAGTAAGAGGGCCCCAGATCAGCTCTAGAGGTTCTCCTTGGCCAAATCAAAGACAATATAAGCCTCATTTTAACAACAGCAACCACAATGGCTCACTGTATGACTAGCGATTCACAAATTCATGCTGATACAAGCAAACAGATGAATAAACAGTGGGAGAACTTTTCATTACAGTGGAATGACAACTAAGGAAAGCAGAAGAAATGACGACTAGAAAAATATCATTTGCAGTAATTTAACCATATGAAAATTACCCATGAAAATAATTAAACCAAAGTTTGGTAAGAAACATGTTAATAACATAATCTAAAAGCAGCGTGTGCAAATTCTTGGCTTGACTCCTACAAATCCTTACAGTCAGGCCTGGTAGCAAAGTCTTACAATCCTAGGTATTACAGAAGCCAAGCAAGAGTATAATTTTATGACGTTAAAATTAAAACCTTCTTTTTCATTTAGACAGAAAAGGGAAGGTGATGTGGGATTCTTCTCTGTATGCTGTAATTACCATTGATTAATAAAGAAACTGCTTTGGGCCTATAGCAAGGCAGAACAGAGCTAGGCAGGGAAAACTAAAAAGTCAGTGACAAGCCATGTAGCTCCACCAGAGACAGATGGATGCAACCTTACTGGTAAGCCACAGTCACATGGTGATATAAGCCCAGACTGAAGGGGCTGTTAAAAATAACTGCCTCTAAGTCTTCTGAAGCATCCAGGTCCCGGAAGTTCAGGAGAGACCAAGAGGCTGTTTTAGACTAAAGAGGGCTCAATGGACGGGACAAGTGAATGCAGTGTGCCATTCCCAACAAGATCTTTTTGCATCAAGAAGAAATAGTGACAGATGAGCGCGGCCTGTGAATTAGGTGGAACACACAGGCCTGTCGACTTTCTCACTCTGAGAGTTCACCATTGCATGGAGGAAGGATGACTGAAATGTTCAGGCCTATGGAATCCCAGGACTGCAACGTCCTTCATTTGTGCTCTGCCTGCCACTTCTATTTGAGTTTGAAATTACTTCGAACTAAAAGAACAAAACAAAAAACCAAAAAAAAAAAAATCAAAAAACAAAACTGCAAGTGGTAGCTCACACCTGTAATACCAGCACTCAAGAAAATGGACAGGTGATCTCTGTGAGGCTGGGATCAGCCTGAATTATAGAGTGAGACCTTGTCTCAAAGAAAATAAAATAATAAAAAAGAAAAGGCAATAAAGATACATAACAGGTTTTCATATGTAGGATTAAGTATATCTCTAAAACATTTTACCAGTTTAGACTTCTCCAAGACTATATATAATAGGAAACCTGAATCAAAATTTAGTAAAACAAAACCAAGCAATTTTTCCTTCTATATAAAAAGGCACACATATTCCTCCACAAAGTTATGAGCTCTGAAGGGGAAGGAGAAGGCAACAGAAACTTCTGAAGACGGAAGGCAGTGACAGGGACTATAACTATTTACACAGTCCACTTCCTGTATTCACTTACTAAATTCAAGTAAAGAAAGGGAAAACAGCATTAAGGAACTTTTAGAAACATAAGGACAGAATTTACAGCATCACCTTTTAGAGTGTTACAATACGATTTGCAAGTTGGTATGAGAATTTTCCTGAAAATATGATCAATAACTCTCATACACCCAAAGAGAAGCACTTCTTTATCCTTTGTGATGGCTATTTCTGCATAAGCCAAGTCCTTACTAGGAAGACTGATGCTACCTGGTACCCTGACGCTATCTTTCCATCATCGTGGAGTTAAAGCCTTGAAATCTTTAGACGGCAGGGCTTTATCCTCCTTACCAGTGAACTCGTATTTGGCACAGGACATGTCAATGGTTGGTTCTAGGTCAATGCTGGAAACCTTAGAAAGCCAGTCCCGAAAATCTTCAAACATAAGTTTCCTAGAAGTGTAAACAAAGACATCTTGTTATGCCACAGCACGGGCTCGAGCTGGAGCCATGCCATGCCCATGCTCTCTTGAGGTCACAGCTCATTCTAGAGACCTATTCTCACTTGCATGCATGGGGGTCAAGTTCCCAGAGAAATAACGTAACCCTCCAGCTACCACAGTGTGCTGGCCCTGAGTCTCCTGCATTTCATTCTCTGGCCGTTCGACCTACTATGTCCTCACACACCAGCGCCTTTGTGGTCGGGCACCACACCACTGTTACACTACCAATCGCCCATCGTCAGACCGGCTTTCCAGCGGGAAATGGGAAAACTCAATTGTTTTTTCTTACACATTTTGCTTCTGACATCAAATAAGTGGAGTTTTCCCTGTTACCTATCTATTTTTGGAAACAATAAGGACACCTTAAAACTCAGCTCCATTCTTACACAATCTACAGGATTAAGGGCTCAGTCTCACAGGATTGGCCCCACCTTCAGGACCAGTCAGAGGACCAACTCATGAGCTGTGCTGATGGGGTATAAACAGGAGGTCCCCACAGTACCCTCCTTAAGTTGGATCATTTGTTAGGTAATTTTTTAAATACTGTCTCACCAGTTTAATATAAAATGACACAACTCAGGGGTTGGAGAGATGGCTCAGTGGTTAATTATCACTTCCTATTCTTGCATATAACCTGGGTCTAGTTCCCAGCACCCACATTAGGAAGCTCACAACTATCTGTAACTCCAGTTCCAGGGGATCTAATGTTCTCTGGCCTCCGGGGGCATCTACACACATAAGAACTCAACTAAAAACAACAATAATTATTTTTTTTTAAAAGTGATTCAACTCAGGAAGAGCCAAATATAAAAGATTCACAGCATAGAGTCCTGGAGAGAAAACAGAACCTCTCTCCCACCTCCCTGTCACCTTGGGAACTTATGGACGCTTTCCTACATAGACACAGTTGACTAAACGAACCACAGGCCACTGGGGATGCATCCAGCCAACTGTCAGTCCTTCTCTTTGAAACAAGGTCCTGCTTTGGAGCCCAGGCTTGGCTTACAACATACTATGTAGCCCAGGCTAGACTCTAAAACTTGTAGCAATCCTACCTCATCTAACTATCCTCCGTGCTTTCCCTGGAGACTGGAATGGTTAGAGCTGAGAGCTACATTCTTAGTTATCTTCTTGGCTACTGTCCCTTCTTCTCCAGCCTTTGGGGTTGCCCATTACCATAAGCTCAAGTGTGGTAGAGTTTTTTTTCCCTAACTAAAGAGACTCCATTCACCTTTACTAATCTCAACACTTAAATTCTAAATTTTAGGAGCTTGTTGTCAGCAATGGGGATGAAGATCAAATATGCATTTCTTGTTATAAATCTCAGTATCATAAGCACTAATACTAATGCAGTGATGTGCCCTTGATCTTAGGAGAAATATAATATATACACACATGTATGTATGTATGTATGTATGTATGTATGTATGTGTATATGTATGCAATTTTTGAGACAGGGTTTCACTGTGTAGCTCTGGCTGTCCTGGAACTCATTCTGTAGATCAGGCTGGCCTGGAACTCACAGAGATCCATTTGTCTCTGCCTCCCAAGTGCTGGGATTAAAGGCATGTACCACCATTGCCAGGCTGAAATTAAGATTTTTGAACTGTCTTTTTCTAAACCCGCTTTGGTTAAATCTACATGTGCATCTTTCCTAGCTTTTATTGTGTCCTTTCTAAAAATGTAACGGTGCCATGGGGAGGGTAGAATCCAACTGAGAACAGCTCTCTTCACTTCTGGGACATAACTGTACACAAACTCATTTCCCCATCTGATGCATTTTACGCCCCTTTTTTCTTCACAGACAAGAAGCTGGGTCAAGAGTAAGATGTGAGTGCTAGGGGCTCCAGTAACCCTAGTAGTCATTTAATAAACAACAGGGCGAGCAGCTGCAGGAGATCACAAAATGATCTTTCCAAAACTCTTATTTATTTGTGCATGCGTGCACAACACGTGTGAAGGTAAGAGGACAATAGGTAGAACTCAGCTCTCTTCTTCTACCATGTGTGTACTGGGAATTAAAATCAGGTCATCAGTCTTGGTAGCAAGCACCTTTTCCAGCTGAGTCAACTCACTGGCCCAAATGACTTTAAATTGTAATAAAAATAAATACTAAATCAATCACACAATCAACAACATCTGTAGATGTTCTGATGCTAGCAAGGTGTAAATAAGAAAAGTTAATGAATATTTCCATTATAAGCTAAGCTGGTCCTTTGTGTAGAAGTCTCTTTAATACAAGTTATAACTAGTTCAGCCAGTCAACTCTGAAATAAAGATAACTCTGATAATTAAAAACTTTTAGCTGGACATGTGGTACATAACTATAACCCCAGTCCTCTTCTGGCCTGCAGGCACACATGCAGACAGAATACTGTATATATAATAAATATAATTTTTTTAAAAAAATAAAGCATGTGCTCATTATAGAAATAAATAAGTAAATAATAAAAAATAAATAAGTAGAAAGAAAATGTTTTTTTAAAAAATTTTGTACTCCTATTAGTCTATTTCTAAGTCTCTCAGTTTGTACACAGATGAACAGTTTATTTCTATAGCACACTCTTTCCTTTTGAAAACAGTATATTCCAAAGACCTAAGATGTCTTTGGTCATAATAACTATCCTCTTAGACATCCCTAAGGGGAGAAAATATTGCTAATTCATCTAGAAAAATACAACAACTATAGAGAACACTAGGTTTCAGAGATTTTTAAAAAAGTATCGTTGACTTTATTGACAAACAAAGTGTGACTCTTGTTTATTCCACACACGTACTCATGGCTGCAGAGTTTGTGTATGGAATCTTCATGTACGTCTTTGCTTTGTCATGGTCAGTTCTTAGAATTACTTTTACAAAATGTGCATACTTTCAGGTCTAGAGAGATGGCTCTGGTTAAGAGCACCAGCTGCTTTTGCAGAGAACCTAGGGTCAGTTCCCAGAACCTACTTGGTAGCTCACAACCATCTGCAACTCCAGTTTGAGGGGCTCCAACATCTTCTGATGTCCATGGGTGGTACTGCCTACATATGGGGCAAATGCATACATGCAGGCAAAACACTCATAAACACAATAATTTTTTTGTTTGTTTTTGTTTTTGTTTTTCTAGACAGGGTTTCCCTGTGTAGCTTTGGAGCCTGTCCTGGAACTCACTCTGTAAACAAGGCTGGTCTCGAACTCACAGAGATCCACCCGCCTCTGCCTCCCAAGTGCTAGGATTAAAGGTGTGCACCACCAATGCCCGGCTAATAATTATTTAAATGCATACTTTTAAGTGTTTGATACATCATCTTCTAAAGGACTGAAGTGATGAAAATGTATCTATTTGGTCAAGGGAGTTCTAATTTTCATCACTTCCTAGTTTCATGAGCAGACAATGCTGTCTCCATTGTTACTTTGTTTCCTTCACAACAAAAAAAGACAAACATTTTATTATTAAGAATTTGAAGCCAGGGGCTGGAGAGATGGCTCAGTGGTTAAGAGCATTGTCTGCTCTTCCAAAGGTCCTGAGTTCAATTCCCAGCAACCACATGGTGGCTCACAACCATCTGTAATGAGGTCTGGTGCCCTCTTCTGGTCTGCAGACATACACACAGAATATTGTATACATAATAAATAAACAAATATTTAAAAAAAAAAAAGAATTTGAAGCCAGGAATGGTGACTCATGTTTGTAATCCCAGCATTTGGTAATCTGAGGCAGGAGGACTTCTGTGACCTTCAGGCCAACCTGAGCAACATACATAGTATATCCTAGGCCTGCCTGAGATCCTAACCACAAGGACGGGAAAAAAAGAAGGAAGAGAGGGAAGGAGGAAGGAGGAAAGATGAAAGAAAGAACGGAGGGAGGGAGGGAGGGACGGTGGGAGGGAGGGAGGAAGGAAGGAAGGATGATCAAGCGATTAAGCAAGCAATCCAACTTGAATTTGTATCTTTGTTGGGTTGTCTTGAAGAAGTTACTTAAGTTTCTTAGGGTTTATTTCTTCCTTTACCAAATGCAATCATGTCAACAAAGATTGGATGAATTAACATTTAAAGCACTCAGTGCTCTGCCTAACATACATCTGGCACCCAACAAATATGATTTGCTTACCTTAAAGCTGAGATATGAGGCTCTTTGCTCTTCTTCAAATCATCAGACTTCATCATAGAAGAAAAAAAGGATTTCCTTGTTACATCTTGTTACAGTATATGGATGCAAAGAACAACAGTGAGGACTCTGGTAGAACATGGTGGCTAAGCGCCTAGACTGAAGAGAACTAATAGGTCTGACACATGACCCCTTTATCTTGCAGCTATGATGTGGGTAGGTGACTTAGTATCTTTGCACGTTATTCATTCAGCAAATACTGAAGTAGTTACTACAGAGAAGCTTACATTTGTTGAAGGAGACATACAGTAAACATAAAATGTAATTTATTAGCATAAAGGTGACAAGTGCATAAGAAAAGACAACAGAGAGAGAGGAGTGGGCAGTGCTGAGAATAGGAAAGGGTCTGCAATTATGAGTAGGTGAGCCACGGTAGACGTCAGTGAGGAAAAGCGAAATTTATGCAAAATACTGAGGCGAGACTAAGCGGCTAGGGGAAATGCAAATGGGAGAGCAACAGGTGGCGATCAAGGGTCTGATGGGGGCACTGTCGGCCCACAGCCAATAATGTACTGTGGCTTTTACCCAAGGAAAAGAAGAGTCATTAGTTTTCAAGCAAAGGAGGGACATGAGGTAATATCTTAAGAGAAAAAGCCCCATAGTACAGAATCTAGCATTTTAATCACTTAAAAGTATATAATTCCATGGGTTTCACACATTCATTATGCAGTCAAACATGCTACATAAGTCCATAATTTAACAGTACAAAATAAAATCTAGTATCTACTAGACAGTTGAGGTCCATCTTTTCTACTACCAGCTCCTAACAAACATCACCCTATTTCTTGTTTCTATGGGCCTATCTGCCTTTTCTGGACATTTAAAAGAAATCATATAATATACAACACTTTGAGTTTGGCTTATTTTATACATTTATTTATATTTATTATAAGCAGTAATTGTATGTGTATTACTGTATGTGAAAGTGTAGGTATGGCTGTGCCATGCGCACATGTGAAGGTCACAGGACAACATCTGGGTTCAGTTCTCTTTTTTCCACTTTGCTGAGGAAAAGTCTCTCTTGTTCCTACTGCACTGCATACTTCTAACTGGCCCACAAGCTTCTTGTCTGTACCTCCTGTCTCACCAGAGGCTGAAATTACAGATGCTTGTGACCATAGCTCGCTTTTTTAAGTGGGTTCTGAACTCAGTGGTAACCATCTCAGTGGTCCCAGAGCCACACTGGCTTCCATACTTAGCAAAATGTTTCTAAGGTTCGTCCATGTTGCAGCTCTGACTTACTTTTTATGATCAAACCATATCCACTAGATGGGCAAACTGCATTTTGTTTACTCATCCATCCGTGGGTAATGTCTGGTTGCTCCTATAACAGTGCTTCCATGAACATCTGTGAGCAAGTTTTTTTTTAAAAAAAAAATATTTATTTATTTGCTTATTATATATACAGTATTCTTTCTTCAGTCCAAAAGAGGGCACCAGGCCTCATTTCAGATGGTTGTGAGCCACCATGTGGTTGCTGGGAATTGAACTCAGGACCTTTGGAAGAGCAGGCAATACTCTTAACCTCTGAGCCATCTCTCCAGCCCCCTGTGAGCAAGTTTTTATGTGGGCATATATTTTCCAATTCTCTCGAATTCACTTACATGAAAAGAACAAAATGGTGACAGTTCTAGAAGCAGGTGGAGGTAAGAGACTAGCTAACACACTGAAACAACATCACAGTGAGACAGCTTGGGAGGCGACTGCTGTTGATGCTGGAAGTGTAGCAAGTGTTCTGAGAGGCAGTGAAGAAAGTGTCCTCAGTGGATGGGACATGAGGGGTGAACACGGAATTAAGAATGACTCATTTTGGGCTCGAGAGGCGGCTCAGAGGTTAAGAGCACTGGCTGCTCTTCCAGGGGTCCTAGTTCAGGTCCCAGCAACCACCAGGGGGCTCACAACCATCTGTAATGAGGTCTGGTGCCCTCTTCTGGCATGTAGGCATACATGCTAGCAGAACACTGTAAGCATAATAAATCTAAAATAAAAAGAATGGCTCATTTTGATCTGAGGTTGAGAGGAACAACAGAATTAGAGGAGGGAGATTAGGAGTTTAGTGTTGAATGTACGCCTGAGACTCCTCCTAGACATCCAAGGAGACAGAAAGCCATGAGACTGCATGGAAATCTGTACTCAATCTTAATTCAGGGATCAAAGCCTAGAGTATTCTGGCATTAAGACGGCCTCATCAGGAAGTTGGTTATGTGAACTGGTAAGATGGCTAGGTGTGTAAAAGTACTTGTGTGCAAATATGCTGACCAGTTTGATACTCAGAACCTACATAAAGGTGGAAAGAGAGGATCATGGTGTTCCACATAGTTGTCCTCTGACTGTCCCTCCCACCATGCCCTTCCAATAAATTAATTAACAAAAAATGTTGGTTATAAGGGGAAGACTTAGCAAAGAAAATTAAGAGAAAGTGCTCTATAATAAAGAGGGAAAATTAAGAGTGTATGTGTTGGGCTGGAGAGATGGCTCAGCGGATAAGAGCACTGGCTACTCTTCCAGAGGTCCTGAGTTCAATTCCCAACAACCGTAGGGTGGCTCATAACCATCCATAAAGAGAGCCAGTGACCCCTTCTGGACTGCAGGCAGAACCCTGTATGCATAATACATACATCTTTTTTTCTTTTTAAAGGAGAGAGTATGTGTAATAGTTTGAATGAGAATGGCTGATATAGGCTGATATATTTAAATGCTTAGTTCCCAGTTGGTGGACTACAGGGAAGGATTAGGAGGTGTGGTCTTGTCAGAGGAAATGTGTCCCTGGGAATGGATGTTGATGGCTCAAAAGCTCACACCATTTCTATAGTGGATGAAATCTGAGTTTTCAGCTACGGCTCCAGCACCATGCCTGTCTGCCTGCTGCCATGCTCCCCACTATGACGGGCATGGACTCTAATTTCCTGGACCTGTAAGCCCCCATTAATGCTTCCTTCTATAATATGCCTTGGTCATGATGTCTCTTCACAGCAATAGAAAAATAACTAAGGCAGCATAGTATCCTGAAAGGAAGATGAAAATATGGCTTTAGGAAGGAGGAGGAGTGCAAATGCTTCCAAAAGATCAAGGATTCTTTGCCTCTGAAGCATAGTAGGTGTTGTGTCGGTCATAAAACATATGTACAAGGTCTACACATTAGAGTAGGATGCTGTCAGCTGACCAGATGACCAGCTCTAACATAAAAGAATCAGATGTTAGTAGTCTCTTATTCGAGATAAAATCTAAGGGGAAAGGCAAAGAAAGCAAAGATAATTTTTCATCTACTTCATCATTTTTGAATTTTCAAAATATTTTGATTTTATTTTATGAGTATGGATGCTTTGTCTGCATGTAGGTCTGTGTATCACATGGGCCCTTAAAGGATAGCAGAGGGTGCTGGATTTCCTGCGAGTGGAGTTATAGATGGGTGTGGGCAGCCATGTGGGTGCTGTGACTGGAACGCAGGTCCACTGGAAGGGGAGTCAGTGCTCTCAACTGCTAAGCTCCCTTTCCAGCCCTTTGTGGAATTTTTAAACTCTTGACAGCCTATGAGAGTGAGTGGTCCCTGTACTAAGATGACCCCACACTGATGACACCAGTGGTTTGTATCTCTGTGCTAGACAGGGATCTCTCCCCGTACCTCCCTACAAGATTTCTCTGTGTGTAGCCCTGGCTGTCCTAAAACTTGCTCCGTAGACCAGGCTGGTCTGAATTCACCTGCCTCTGCCTCTTGAGTGCTGGGATTAAAGGTTTGTGCTTTCACCACCTAGTAAGGGCTGCCTTCTAAGAGTAGAAAAAAAAATTGCTGATTTCAAGATAGCCTTTTTAAAAACTAAATTATACTGTCTACCAGAAAAGAATGGGGAGTTGGGGTACAACTCAGTGACAGAGTGTGTGCTTAGTGGACACAAGGTTTTGGGATCAAAACAGCACACCTACTCCCCAGAGGAACAAAATCATTCTTCCTTTCTGCTAGATACACTGTGATGCAGAATACTTTAGCTGCAGCATATCAAGCCACAAAAGCAAAGACTTCACCCCCCCCCACTTGTTTATTATATACTCACTCACTAGCTTAAAGCATTGACTATCCTGTCACTATCATCTCCATTACCTTAGATGTTGGAGGGCAGAAGTTGCCAAAAACCTCCCTTAAATCCACTGTAACAACTCCCTCATAATCCTAACAGCCAACACCCAGTAAGCTGCTTATGTTAAAGGAATGAATATCAATGTCAAGGTGAAGGCTCTTGAAAACAAACCTAATCGAGAGCCTTGAGTGTTAAAAACAATGAATTTAAAAAATGAAATTAGAGGTATGTATTTGTATCTGGCTGTGAGCATGTGCAGATAGGTGCTCTTGGAGGTTGGTGAACCTCGTGATAGGTCCTAGGACCTGAACCTGGGTCCTCTGGAAGAGCAGCAGTCATGAATGGTTTTCCAGCCAAGGACTGTCTGAGGAGGAAGAGCTAAAGTAACAGGAATAAATACCTGCTGGAACTTATACAAATCATTGTACTTTTCATGGAAGTCCAGGCTCAAAAGCTCCTTCTGAAGTCCTTCCAGGAAGTCTTGGCTTTGGATGAAGTTTGGGATTACGCAGTGAAGAAAAGGATCCATGTCCAAGACAATAGCTTCTGTTGGAAGAAAAATATTTCCCTTGTCTTTCTTCTCCTCCATATTATACCAGGTGACATGACCGAATACAAAGAGAGACAATCAGGAGTTTGAGGAACCTAATATTTTGGGAAACCTAAGATTCAGAGAGAAATCATAAATTGTGTCCATTTCTTCACTCATTCAAGACTGTCTTTCTCAGATGCTGGGCTTACATGCCGGTTTTTAATGCACGGAGTGGATAGCGCTAATGGAAGTTCTTGTTTTTGTCTTTGGTTTTGTTTATTTGCTTTGATTTTGGTTTTTCCAGACAAGGTTTCTCTGTGTAACAGTCCTGTCCTGGAACTTGCTTTGGAGACCAGGTTGGCCTCAAACTCAGAGATCTGCCTGCCTCTGCCTTCTGAGTGCTGGGATTAAAGGCATGCGCCACCACCGCTCAGCAGCTTATTTTGTTGTTGTTGTTTTAAGATTTTTAGTTTACCGATTCTTGCATCAGTGTATTTTTGATTCTTTTTTAAAGATTTATTTATTAGGCATACAGTGTTCTGTCTGCATGTATCCCTGCCAGCCAAAAGAGGGCACCAGATCTCATTATAGATGGTTGTGAGTCACCATGTGGTTGTGGGAATTGAACTCAGGCCTCTGGAAGAGCAGCCAGTGCTCTTAACCTCTGAGGCGTCTCTCCACCCCTCTACCCCAACCCCAACCCATCACACTTTAGATTCTTAGCTCATTTTCTCCAGAGCCATGTGGCTGGCCATTTTCTCTTCAATCTTGTTCTCACTTTCCCAAACTTTTCTGTGGGAGGAAGAGACTGCGTTTTAAAAAAGAAATAGGTCGTGCGGTAGTGGAGCACACCTTTAAACCCAGCACTCGGGAGGCAAAGGCAAGTGGATCTCTGTGACTTCGAGGCCAGCCTAGTCTACATAGCGAGATCCAGGACAGGCTCCAAAGCTACAGAGAAACCCTGTCTCAAATCCCCACTCCCCCCCCCCAAAAAAAAAGAAAAAGAAAGAATTATCAGTTGATTTCTAACCTTCTAATTAATTTCACCTCCACTAGATTATCAGTCTATGACTAACAACCAATCCTGACCTCATAAGAGCCTGGCCCAGTGGTGCTTTACAGGAATTGTCCCATTTACCTTCTCATTATTCTTCTATTGAGGAATAGATACTTGTCACTATACCTATGCAACAAATGAGGAAACTGAGAAGTCTCTATGCACACCCAGAGCTTGCATTTTAAACACTAAGCTCTCACCTTCTCTCTGCGTCCAGCGAGCCCAGGATTCGACTCTTTAAAGCACTCAAACGAAACAAACAAACAAACAAGAAAACAAAACCAAAAAAAAAAAAAATGACAGACTTGGGGAGAAAATTCAAGACACACCCAGCAGATTCGCACTGTATTTATAAGTTGTATAAATAAATTGTAGCTAAGTCTGGAACGAAGGTTCCTTTCAGGATCCTTTCGTTTCATGCGTCACATAACCCAGTGACAACGCACGTGAAAACTGGTACCTTCAGGTACTAGCTATTCCGCAGTTCTCAATGTCTGTGCTGGTAGAGCGTGAGGCGACACTTGCTAGATGTTTACTGGTTCTCAGGGAAACGCTAATGAATGTCTACACGCGTTAGTCTTCTCAATCCTACCTTTCCGAGGGGAATTCTATCAACGATGCCGTTTTATAAAAGAAACTGACGCTTAAGCAAAGTTAAATGCACTGCCCAATGACGTACAACCAGCAGATTCTATAAGTGACCCCTGATTCTAGAACTCAACCCTGAGTTTACTTCCCCACACTCCCAGGTCTATATTTTCCTCCCGAGGCTGGTCCAATCAATCGAATTTGGAAAGAACCGAGGAGCAGTCGGGGCCGGAGTCGGAGGTGGCTAATGGTCCTTCCCACGCCTCTCCTCCCGGCCGCTCCTCCCTCACAGCACCCCATTACCATGGCTGAAGGGCGTCCGGTGGTTCCAGGCTTCAGCCACCTGCTTCCTCACTGTTTCTTCCGTGACAGCGTCCGAAAACTCCGCTGCCACCTGCTTCTTTCCCTTCTTCATTGGCCGCGCTGGGCCAGGATCAGCGGGCCGCTTCCCGTTCATCTCCTCACCGTGCACTGAACCACGATCAGGGAAGTCAAGACGCTACTTCCCTCCAGAAACTACAGTTCCCGAAATGCCTCACTCCCTAGTCCCAGCATCACCCAATGGGAAGGCATCAAAGAATAAGAAGGCCAGACCTATACATAATTAACCAATGGAAGGTCAACATACTGCGCCATCCTGCCGGCGATTGGCCAAGTCGTGGCGGTGGCCTGCCCCCTTTCACACACACTTCCTGCCGCCAGAGCCTATTCACTTCCGGTGGGCATTCAGCTCCTCTTGCTCTCGACTGTTAATGGCGGGCGGCGGCTTTTGAGCGGGACGCAGATAACCGCTGCCCGCCCTGCGGACTTCTCCCCTGGCCCCCGCCTTCTGCACGTCGCCGGTGTCGGAGCTGTTCAGCATGTCTGTGGTGCCGCCGAATCGCTCGCAGACGGGCTGGCCCCGGGGGGTCAACCAGTTCGGCAACAAGTACATCCAGCAAACCAAGCCCCTCACCCTGGAGCGCACCATTAACCTGTAAGTACGGCGAGGCCTCGGCGGGCAAACTGCTTCCCGAGCGCCCTCGCTCACCCGGTTTGCAAGATGTCCCTCCGGGATGCGCGCTTCCCTCTCCCCGACCTCTTTCTCGCCCCCGATTTGGCAGTTTGCCTTTGCCTTTATTCAGTCATGGTTAAAACCCACGTTTGCTTTGAATTCATCATAATGTGTATGTTCTTTGAATCCATTGTTGGTGTTTTCATTGCACATGTATCTGTTTTTATTTGAGATGGATAACTAATTTTGTAGGGTGTTCTTTTCTTACAGTAAGTTTTCCAGATTTACCTCTATAGGCGTAGGTTTTTTTTTTTAAGTGTTGTGTAGTATTCCATCAGGTGACCACATTTTCATTTTCGTACTGTCTTGTCTACTGAAGTGACATTGTCATCGCAGGCACCCAGTAGTCCTAGATTGAGAGGACACGCTTTGTTGTGTGGTGTTCTTTTAGACTGTTGGAGGTATCTTACTTAATTGCCTAGAAAGCCTATTTGCAGACAGGCTTTTTTTTTTCCCCCTCCTAACACACCTTCCTCTTAAGCAAATCATTGCTTTTCGAGATCTCTCTTTAAAAAAAAAATGTTGCTGTAGCAAGA
The DNA here is from genome assembly GCF_982192425.1 of Myodes glareolus. NCBI lineage: Eukaryota > Metazoa > Chordata > Mammalia > Rodentia > Cricetidae > Myodes > Myodes glareolus. Next base: position 23,196,911 of record NC_142047.1, on the reverse strand, counting down.
AGTCGGGATTGGCATACAGGTCACTCAGTAGGAGGGGCTTGCTAACTGGCAGAGAGTTTGCCTAGTGTGGGCAAGGCCCAAGATCCATCTCCAAGTACCTCAAAATGTGAGAACTGACAGCACAAGTTCTGCATTCCTTTTGTGATAGGCCAGGATCGTGGGTTTTATATATCCTTCCCTTGGTTCCTGGATCAGCTTCCATCAGGCCATTGTGCAGAACTGTTGAGTAGCTGTGCTTTCAGAGATGTTTTTCAGGTGAGCATGTTACTTTTCCTGTGTAAATGCAGTGCTGAGAAAGTGCTGTGAATGTGAGCTCACCTGGGTGAATTATCTAGTAAATGAGAAGCAAATCTTTGTTTCTGCAGTGTATTTTCATTTACGCAAAACCAGATGGGTGACTTTTGTAGCACATGTGTGCATACACATGGCTAGGTGTCCAGATGAGCAAGTAAGGTGGATGCATGCAGTGAAATGCTCACAGTGTGATGTGGAGAGTGTGCTCTATGTGGGCTGGTACTCAGATTTCACAGCCGGAAAGTCTAACGTTTCATTCTGCTGAGATCTTGTGATGTAGGAAATAGCCATTGCAACAGAAATTTTTTGTGGCTGGTCTTAATTCTTTCTAACGCAAGTTGGGAAAACCAAACGTCAGCATACATAAAGCAGTACGTAAAGCTATGTGTAGTAACTTCTTCCTAATAATGATAGGATTCATTATTGGATCTACTGCAGTTATCTGTAGTCTTTAAAGACTCTTGAAAATGGCATATTTTCATTATTTCAGAGCTACTTTATGCTTAGAATTTGACTTCTGGAATTAATGTTTTTCTCTTGGTTACCTTGATTTCCCTTTTGAAGAACAACTGAGAGTATGTGGTTGCCTATTAATATCAAAAGTTTTGTATGTGTTGCACACGGGTGCTATATGCTTTGATTCAGATGTGTGCACTTGTAGGTGTGGGTGTGTGTATCTGCACATGTGTGGAGGAAGTCAGAACAGAGTGTCGGTTCTTATCTTCCACCTTGTTTGATAATACAGTCTCTGGGATCTACAACGGGAGCCTGTTGGGTCACCATGCTCATATTTGGTTTGTTTGGTGCTAGTTGAGTGTTTGTTTCTTTGTTTTTGTTGGGTGCTGGAGATTGAATTTAAGTCCTCATGCTTCCTTGATAAGCACTTTTTGGGGGGAGGGGATAAATGAGGGGATTAGCCATGTTCAATTCAAACATTATTTTTGAAAAAAAAGCTATAATCAAGGGGCTGCAAGTTAGAATGTGTGAATATAAATGTGGATTTTGAACCTTAAGGAAAGTTTGATCTTTACTAAGCAAGATGAAGTTTTTAGCCCTTTAAATCTTATTTTAGATTTTAGATCAGGAAAAGAGGCTATTCATCTTAGATATGGGTAGAAGAGTAAGTATACTGGATAGAGTAAATGCAGAAGTCTTAAGAAGTCTCAGAGGGAAAAAGAAAACAGGTCTAAGCCACTGTAGTGATGCGTATCCTTACCTTAGTCCCAGCACTTGGGAGGGAAAGACAGACAGATCTCTGTGTTCAAGACCAGTCTGGTCTACAAAGTGAGTTCCAGGCCAACTCTGTTTCAAAAAACAAGCATGCCAGAGGAAGAAAAAAAGTTAATCTGAAAAGGAACTAGAAAAATCTGAATATTGCCAACTGGGAGAAACAGAAAATAATTGCAGTGGGATCAGTGAGGTGGCTCTTCAGGTAGAAGTGCTTGCTGCCGAGATTGATGATGTGAGTTCAATCCCCAGAACCCACTTGATAAAAGGAGAGCACAGACTCACACAGGTTATCCTCTGACCTCTGTGCACATGTCATAGAACACCATATGTATGCGTGTACAAAAACACATTTTTTAAAAAATTAAAAGAAAAAAAGGAGATGTTAACAAACAGTGGTGGCTCAGCATATATGAGAAAAGAGATTAGCTATTAGTGCCAGTTAGTTAATAGAATTTATAACTAGGTTAATCAGAAGAACCAGGTTAGTTATTTGGTGTTAGTGTCATGAAATGATCTAAAACAAGTATGGATATCCACTTTGATAAGCATTTCAGGGACCTTAGTAGGGCAGTGCTGTCTGTGCTTAACACATGGAAGTTCTGGCTTCAAGAGTCCAGAAAGCAACAGTATTCTGATCTTTGCTATCTCCTAGCTGGTTATGAAGCTTTGGGCTAGTTGTCTTTGAGCACAATGTAGCTTTGACCACCTGTTTTGTTTTGTTTTAGACAAGGTTTCTCTGAAACAGCCTTGGCTGTCCTGGAACTTGCTTTGTAGACCAGGCTGGCCTCAAACTCACAGAGATCCGCCTGACTCTGCCTCCTGAGTGCTGGGATTAAAGGCATGCGCCACCACTACCCGGAGACTTTTTTTTTTTTTTTTGATGTTATTTTGAACTGTTCTGGTAAGTAAGACCATCTGTTCTCATGCTAAACGCTTGTCTTTGCTTCACAGGTACCCGCTTACCAATTATACCTTTGGTACAAAAGAGCCCCTCTATGAGAAGGACAGCTCTGTTGCAGCCAGATTCCAGCGCATGCGGGAGGAATTTGATAAAATTGGGATGAGAAGGACTGTAGAAGGGGTTCTGATTGTACATGAGCACCGGCTACCCCATGTGTTACTGTTACAGCTGGGAACAACTTTCTTCAAATTGTAAGTGGTGTTGAACATTTTAGCCCTTTTCATTTAAACAAATACTGTGAAAGAGTCTTGAAAAGAAACAGTCATGGTTTTTCTCCAGTGTAGTGCTTATTTCTTTTCCAAAGAAGATACCTGCATTTTCATGTTTGTTTGTTTCTAGAGACAGGGTTTCTTTTTGTAACAGTCCTGGCTGTCTTGGAATTCATTCTGTAGACCAGTCTGTCCTTGAACTCATAGAGATCTGCCTGCCTCTGCCTCCCAAGCGCTGGGATTAAAGGGGTGCACTGCGCTCATCGGACTAAAATCTGCATGTTTTTATATATTGTTAATATCCTTAAACTAGATCAGTCCAAGCTCAGTTTCTAGAAGCAGTTGTTTTCATGTAGCTTAATCACTTGAGTCCATAACTCTTTAAATATGTACTTGTCCACCAATAATATAGTGCTAAAAAGAAAGGCCTCAAAACTAAATTGTTATTTTTGAGAAATGTACCATAAAGAATGTAGTCTGTTTGTTCTCTGGGAATTTGCTAGACTCCATTATATATAACTTTCCTGTGAGGAGGCTCTGGATTGCTGGCCAGTGATTCCATTTTATATATATATATTCTGTTAAAAACTAGGATTGTATATGATGGTTTGGTACCTAACATTATGGGTTCAACTTTACAGCACATCTGCCACCTTTGGTCCTTATTTGATTGTTTATCAGATGGTACTGAAAGAGGTCTTGCTCACTTACTTGATGGAAACTATAATTATTGTATTCTTGCTATTATTCCCAAATTGTATTAAATTGAAAGCTGAAATTCTTAACCTTTTTACAGACCCGGTGGTGAACTTAACCCAGGAGAAGATGAGGTTGAAGGACTAAAACGCTTAATGACAGAGGTATTTTTCTGTTCTGCCACTTCAGCAATTTTATTGCCCATCTGAATACCACCAACTTAATTGAGTTTTCATGTGTCTTATAAAAATAAGTTTAATTTGAATAGTTAGTAGTCAGTAAATACTACTTAAACCTGAATTAGTATAATACTTATTTTCTGTAAAATAAGCATGTCCAATTTTTGTTCTTGGGAAGCTGAGGCAGAAGGACTGTCTTGAGTTCAAGACCATTTGGGCTACATAGTGAGTTCTATGCCAGCTGGGCCACAGAGTGAGACCCTGTTGCTAAATAAAATGAAATAGAACAAAATATTGATGAAGCAATAATGGTAAATTGCCTTTTTGGTAGAGTTTTTAGAAGAACCACAAGAAACCTACTCACCTTTTCCTCTGGTTCTTTTGAAAACTACCAAAAAGTCAAGAGAAGGGTAACCTTTAAAAAGTATAAATTCAGTAGTATTTAAGGAAGGCAAAATGAGACATTTGCAAAATAATAAGTAAATAAAATAGTAACAGTAACTTGGAAAGAGATGGAAAGTAGTTGGGCTCCCCATGCTAGACTTAGCAAAAACTGTGGCCTACTCAGCAGGACAGCAGCCAGAATCAGTAGTGAAGAACAGGAAGACTGAGGACTTGCAAGGTCCCAGGGTTAGTGAGCCCATTCATGAGCTGAATTGATTGTCTCTATACAGGTTATATTTATCTACCTATGTTGTTTTTCCCATTTGGCCCAGTTGAGCAGTGACTGACTGGTGACTGGGTTTGTAGGAACTGAACAAGCCAACACTTAGCTGTAAAAGCTTTCATCCTAAATGAGTGGTCTTTGAGTCCAGTTGTGAAGGGATTGGGAGCATCTGTGCAGAGTAGAGCAGAACAGTAGAGAAGAGGACGGTACTTTGTTGGAGGACGGCCCCCTTGGTCATTCCTGGCTGCCCAACCCCAAAATAATCACACAGAAAAATGTATTAATTAAATCACGGCTTGGCCAGTTAGCTCTAGCTTTTTATTGACTAACTCTTACATATTAATTTAACCCATTTTTATTAATCTGTGTACCACCACGTGGCTGTGGCTTACTGGCTAAAGTTTTAGCATGTCTGTCTCCGGCGGCAGCTCCATGGCCTCTCTTTAATTCCACCCTTCTTTCTCCCAACATGCAGCCTAGCTTTTCTCACCTAGTTCTTTCTTCCCTGCCATAGGCTCAAAGGAATTCTTTATTCATTAACCAATAAAAGCAACATGTAGACAGAAGGACCTCCCATTACCATATCCCATTTTCTGTTCAAACAAAAAGGAAGGCTTTAACATAGTAAAATTACATATAGCAAAATAAGAATTACAGTTACAATATTTATATCTACTTCACCTTTTATTATAACTAAGAAAAACTGTAACTATATTTTTTTAACTATTGAAGACTCTAGAAGGATATGATATTACCTAAGTAAACAGGAAATATATTGTAAGCAACTTCAAAAACTCGAATTGACAGAGACATCTCACTGCCTGGACAGTCAGCCAAAGTTTTTTGTACTGTTGGGGCATCCAATTTTTAGCCCACAGGCCCATAATATCCAGCAGACTTTTTTATGAAGTGGAAATTTTAAAGACAGTTTTGCCTGTATTGGCAGTTTGTCAGTCACATTTTTTTGTGTGTGTCTGGCAGACTCTTTTATGAAGCAGGAACCCTGAAGGATTGTCTCACCTTTAGGCAAGTTCAGCAGTCATTTCTCTGCAAGTCATGCATGTCCAGTTCAGCAGTCCAGGCAGGAGCAGTGTCTTGCCCAAATGGCTAACAAATTCCATAAGGAGCCTCTTTGATGCCCATCTTCCTCTTGAAGTAATTGGTACTGCGAGGAATAGATGTGTCTCATTGTCATGAAAAGTTCTAAGTTATTAAAACATTTTAAATGGCATATTTTTGAAGGGCTCTGAAGGATTTGAAGAATACCCATCTCTGTACATCTAGAAAATCTAACTAACATGACTACAATTTTGACTATTATAGATGACTTTCTATTAAGCTATATTTTTTTAAATTATACATTACATTTTTAAATGAGCTGTACAAACACAATACCTTAATCAAGAGCACAATTATACATATAACAAAATTGACCTTAAATTTGTATCAGTAAACCAAGATCCATACCAATGTAAATTATTTATATCTGTATTATATCCCCCTTTAAATATAAAGAAACATCTAAAAACAATATTTGGGAATAAAGGACCTCCCATACCAATACTCTGCACAGAAGACTGTAGAGTTCTGCTCTGAGGAGAGTGAGCAGTCCAAGACAAACTCGGTGATGTTTAGAGTCTTCTCAAGAGGGAGCATATCTGTCTCAAAATTGCTGCACCCTAGCAATGCCCATTATTTCACTGTCATGTCCTTACTTGTGAACAGATAATCATGCAAGCATTTCTGGCTTGTGAAGAAAGTTTTTTAAGAAAATAAGGCTGGGTAGTAGTGGCATATACCTTTAATCTTAGCATTGGGAGGCACAGGCAGATGAATCTGTGAGTTTGAGGCCAGCCTGGTCTACACAATGAGTTTGTGGACAGTGAAAGAGTCATTAAAAAAATATGATTTTCTTTTTTTTAAAAAAATATTTATTTATTTATTATGTATATAGTGCTCTGCCTGCATGTATGCCTGAAGGCCAGAAGAGGGAGCCAGATCTCATTATAGATGATTGTGAGCCTTCATGTGGTTGCTGGGAATTGAACTCAGGACCCCTGGAAGAACAGTCAGTGCTCTTAACCTTTGAGCCATCTCTCCAGCCCATTTTTTAAACCTTGTTTTTCCAATTATTAATCGATAGCGACTCTGTATTGATCGCTGATCAATCGCTATGAGCGCCAAAGGGACTCGAACTCGGGTCCTCTGGCACAAGAGCGTTAGGTGTCCTTAGCCGCTGAGCCACCGCTCAAGCTGCTGATTTTCTTTAGTAATAGAGGAAACAAGGGGCCATTTGGAAGACTTTAACAGGACTGTCAGAATGACTTAGCTTGCCACCAAGCCTGGTGACCTTGGTTCTGGCTCCAGAACCCATGTGCAGGAGGAAGAAAAGAAATGACTCCACAAAGTTGACCTCTGACCTACACGTGTGTGCTGTGCTCACTCTCCATACACGCATATTACAATAATAAAACTAAAAAAAGAAAATCAGTGTCTCAGATATCCCAGAAGTAGTAGAATACAGGAAACTCAAAAATCTGAAGCATTCCTTCATAATTTTGAAAGAATATGATTTACATACTAGAACTCTCTAATATAGCTAAAGCAACAGTGAGAGAAGTAATTAACATGTGCAGAAATTTCAAAACTGTTATCTCTTGTATCCTTTCTTGGGAAACAGTAGAGAAAGTTTGCTTCCAAGATGAAAGGATAAAGTAGGAAAGATGATAGAATAATGAGAACATTAAGGTCCAGCTCTGTAGGAGAGGGGCCAAGGAAAACCTTAGTGCCCTACCCTGGGCAGTGCACAGGGCAGAGCAGACTGATTCAGATAGTGGGGAGTCAATCTGGTGATAGCAAATGAAGTGCAGCAGTAATTCTAGAGGACAGTTGTTCTTTTGTGAAGGTAGTCATTAATTTAAATACTGAAAACTTAATCATAAACTGATAATAGAAGGGAGATGGAGAAAAGCATGAAAGAGCACTGTGGAGGTGGGGTTTGTCATTTTTGCTATATAATTTTTCTGTTCCCCTCTTCCTTCCCCATCCCTTTCTACCCTCCCCCATAGTCCCCATGCTCCAAGTTTACTTCCCATGTATATTAGATCCATGTATGTCTCTCTCTTAGGGTCCTCTTTGTTATTTGGTTCTCTAGGATTGTGAATTGTAGACTCTTTGCTTTATGTCTAAAAGCCACTTATGAGTGAGTACACATTATATTTATCTTTCTGGGTCTGGGTTACCTCACTTAATGTGTTACTTTCTAGATCTATCCTGCAAATTTCAAGATGTCATTATTTTTTTCCACTGTATAGTACTCCATTGTGTAAACATACCACATTTTCCTTATCCATTCTTCAGTTGAGAGGCATTTAGGTTGTTTCCAGGTTCTGACTGTGACAAATAATGCTCCTATGAACATAGCTGAACACATGTCCTAGTGGTATAATTGAATATCCTTTGGATATATACCCAAAAGTAGTATTGCTGGGTCTTGAGGAAGGTCGTTTCCTAATTTTCTGAGAAATCATCATACTGATTTCCAAAGCGGCTGTACCAGCTTGCACTCCCACCAGCAATGTTCCTTTTACCCCACATCTTCCCCAGCATAAGTTGTCATTAGTGTTTTTGATCTTGGCCATTCTTACAGGTGTAAGATGGAATCTCAGGGTTGTTTTGATTTTCATTTCTCTGATGGCTAAGGATGTTGATCATTTTCTTAAGTGTCTTTCAGCCATTTTAGATTCTTCTGTTGAGAGTTCTCTGTTTAAGTCTGTACTCCTTTTTTAAAAAAATTGGATTATTTGTTCTTTTGATGACCAATTTCTTGAGTTCTTTGTATTTTTTGGAGATCAGACCTTTCTCTGATATGGGGTTGGTGAAGATCTTTTCCCATTCTGTAGGCAGCTGTTTTGTCTTAACTGTGTCCTTTGCTGTACAGAAGCTTCTCAGTTTCAGGAGGTCCCATTTATTGTTTCTTTCAGTGTCTGTGCTACTGGGGTTATATTTAGGAAGGGGTCTTCTATACCAATGTATTCAAGTGTACTTCCCACTTTCTTTTCTGTGAGGTTCAGTATGGTTGGCTTTATGTTGAAGTCTTTGATCCATTTGGACTTGAGTTTTGTGCATGGCAATAGATAATGGATCTATTTTCATTCTTCTTTATGTTAATATTCAGTATGCCAGCACCATTTGTTGAATATGCTTTTTTCCATTTGATATTTTTTGCTTCTTTGTCAAAAATCAGGTGTTCATGGGTATGTGGATTGATATCCGAGTCTTCGATTTGGTTCCATTGGTCCTCCTGTATTAGAGTTTGAAGTCAGGGATTGTGATGCCTCCAGAAGTTTCTTTATTGCACAAGATTGTTTTGGCTATCCTGGGTATTTTGCCTCTCCATATGAAGTTGAGTATTGTTCTTTCAAGGTCTGTGAAGAATTTGAGCACTATAGTTTTAACACCTAAATTCTAATCTACAATTGAGGGAGGTGAATCTAACATTACCTCAGCCAAGTAATCATGGTTCATATTAATGGGGAGTCATACTGATAGCATGAGCCTTTGATATGAGTTGCTGTAAGAATGGCATTTTGCCTCTTTTGTCTTCCTTGTCAGAATCTGTAACCTCAGTCTCACTGAGAACAAAATCCTGACCAGTATTCCTCAAGACTGTCAAGATCATCAAGCTATAGAGTTCTACACTACACAGTCTAGAACAGCTTAGGGAAAGTGGTGACCGCATGTCTTGTATCTTAGATGGGATCCTGGGCCTGAAATGGGACATTGGGTACAGAATTAAAGAGACCCGAAAACTGTATAGTTTTTTTTTTTTTTTTTTTTGGTGTAGTGTTGATTCATTAGCTTAACAGATTTGCTATACTGACATAAGATGGTAAAGGTAGAGGAAAGGTGTAGACATTATGGGGAGTTCCTGGCACATCTTTGGAAGGTTTCTTAATACGTAAAACTATTCTAAGACAATTGAAAAATAAAAAGATACTTTTAAACATAGACAAATATTGGGGGGAAATACTAGGAGCTGAGTGTTGTAGCCAGTTGGGAATGAGTGAAATAGGACAGGAGATTGCTTTCTTACTCTGAACTCTGCAGAACCACTGTTGACCAGTGAAATGGGTAGAGCATAACTTTAAGTTTACTTCTATTATGTGTATGATTGTTTGCATGTATGTATGTATGTATGTGCACCATGTGTTCTTATGTGTGTTTATTTAGTTTGTTCACTGTACTACTACTTTTCACAGATACTGGGTCGTCAAGATGGAGTCCTGCAAGACTGGGTCATTGATGACTGCATTGGTAACTGGTGGAGACCAAATTTTGAACCTCCTCAGGTCAGTATTCAGTTGTTTACCAGGCATTTGGTTAAGCAGAAAGTTCACTTAACTCCATACATTAAAAAAGGTCAGGGCCAACAAGATGGCTCAGCAGGTAAAGGTGCTTGCTGCCAAGCCTTATGACTTTAGTTTGATCTCTGGAATTCATAGATAGAAGCAGAGGATCAATTCCCATAAATTGTTTTCTGACTTCCTCATGCATGCTATGTATGGCATGGCAACACACACACACACACACACACACACACACACACACACACACTCACACACTCACACACACACGTGGAAATTTTTAGAAATGAAAAATGACCAAAGTAGACCATGGCTTCCCATTTCTTACTCTCATTTCCTTAATTTTGATTAAAAAACATTTTTTAAAATATTTATTTATTTATTATGTATACAATATTCTGTCTGTCTGTGTGCCTGCAGACCAGAAGAGGGCACCAGACCCCATTACAGATGGTTGTGAGCCACCATGTGGTTGCTGGGAATTGAACTCAGGACCTTTGGAAGAGCAGGCAATGCTCTTAACTTCTGAGCCATCTCTCCAGCCCCTTAAAAAACATTTTTAAAACCAAACAGCTTGTTGGGCAGTGGTGGTGCACACTTTTAATCCCAGCACTCAGGAGACAGAAGTAGGCAAATTTCTGTGAGTTTGAGGCCAGCCTGGTCTACAAACAGAGTTCCAGAACAGTCAGAGTTGTTATACTGAGAAATCCTGTTTCAAAAAACAAAACAAAAATCTAAACAGCTTTTTCCTTTCATGTGTATGAGTGTTTGCCCGTGTGTAGTCTGTGCTTGATGCCCAAAGACGTAAGAGAGAGGGAATTGGATCCTCTGGGACAGGAGTTGGGATGGTGGTTAGTCACCATATAGGTGCTGAGAACTAAACCCTCCCCCCTCAAACAAATGGAAAAATTTTTATTAATAAAAGATCAAAATAGACTTTGACTTTCAATTTCTTTTTTAAAACTCCTTAATTTAGATTCAGGAAACTAACAAACCAAGCAGAATTTCCTTCTTCTATTTTTATTTTTATTGCGTGTGTGTGTGCGCGCGCGCACGTGTGTGTGTGTGTGTGTGTGTGTGTGTGTGTGTGTGTGTATTGAAAGTGCTATGTAGCCAAGCCTTGCCTTGCACTGTTTGCCGACCTCTTATCTTCAAAGTGTTGGGATTACAGGTGTTCACAGATGATAAACCACATTTTTAGGATGATACTGTTTTCTTCCCTTTTTTGAGGTGTTGGAGATTGAACCAGGCCTTAATGCATACTTGGCCCATCCCTTTTTTAAAATATGTAAAAGTAGATTTGCAGTAAGGAAAATTAAATCTTTAACAGCAATTCATAGTGGGACATTTTTCATACTGCCCTCCTGCTGCTGCTGCACATTCCTGTCCTCACTATGGACTTAATTTTGTCTTGAGACGGGTTTCTCTGTGTAACAGTCTTGGACGTCCTGGAACTTGCTTTGTAGACTGGGCTTGTCTCGAACTCAGAGATCTGCCTGTTGCCTTCAGAGTACTGGAATTAAAGTGTGTGCTACTACCAAATGGCCACCATGGACTATTCTGAAGTAAATCCTGGGTATAATTTCAATTGTAAGTATTTTGGTGTGATTGTAAAAGATAAGGATTTTATTTTATAAAAAGATGACAATGGATACTAAAGGGATGGTTCATGGGGTAGGAGCGCATACTGTTCTGGTAGTCATTCCCGGAATATACATTAGGTGGTTCGCAGATTCACAGCTACCTATAACTCCAATCTCGGGATCTGACACATCTCACCTCTGGGCACCTGCATCCATATGTACAGACATACATGCGTACATGTAATTAAAAATAATGAAAATAAAGGCTGGAGAGATGGTTCAAGAGACCAGAATCAGTTCTCAGCACTCACAAGATAGTTCATAGTATCTGTAACTCTACTTCCAGTGGATCTAATCTTCTGGCCTCTGTAGGCATTAGCCACATAATTAATTTCTTTAAGGAAGGGAGTCTTGAGTAAGTGGTCTGTGTTTCGACAGTATGAACACACTCACTCTCCCAGTGTTCGTTCTCAAAGACCTCGGTGTGTGGGATTCCCAGTAGGGCAGGGGCCCAGTAAGTGTCTAGACTCCCAGGGAATCACCCACAGCAAGAGACTGAACTAGCATGTAAATTTGAAGAGAGTCTAGCTGTCTTAATCAAATAAATGACTTGTTTTATCTTAAAACTATCAGATAAACACTGAAGCAGAGCTGCTTTCTTGTACTTGTAGACAGTTCAAAGTCCTGGATCTTCTGGAGGACATTCAAACACATGGAGTGTTATGTAGCTATTACAAGTTCTACTTTTCAAAATTGGCTGTTTGGGAAAAAAGTTTCTTAAAAAAAAGTTGGGACTGGGATGTAGGACCTTGTGCCTGCTATACGGGCACTCAGCCACTGAGCTCCATCCCAACACAAGAAAAAAACCATTATCATACTAAAGTAACCTCATCAATTATATCATCACTATTTTCATATATCCTGATTCTTTTAGTTGTTTGTGGTATTTTGTTTGTTTGTTTGTTTATATATTTTTTGAGACGGTCTCTTTACGTACTCCTGGCTGTCCTGGAGCTTGCTCCTAGATTGGACTGGCTTTGAACTCAACAGAAATCCTCCTGCTTCTCCCTCATAAATGCTGAGATTTAAAGCATGTGCCACTGTTTTTGTTAGGGTTTCTATTGCTGCAATGAAACACCATGACCATAGAGCAAGGTGGGGAGGAAAGGGTTTATTTGTCTTATACTTCAGCATTATTGTTCATCACTGAAGGAATCAGGACAGGGCAGGGTCCTGGAAACGGGAACTTATGCAAGAGGCCAGAGTGGGGAGCTTCTTACTGGATGGCTTGTTTCCCATGACTTGCTCAGCCCACCTTACAGAACCCAGAATGGCACCACCCACCATGGGCTGGGCTCTCCCCCATTGGTCACTAAATGAGAAAATGCCTTACAGCTGGATCTCAGGGAGGCATTTCCTCAGCTATGGCTCTTTCCTCTCTGATGATTCCAGCTTGGGTCAAGTTGACATACAAAACCCCCTAGTACATCTACTATGTCTGGCTGTCCTAATTATTTCTGTTTTTATATTTGCTTAAATTAGGATAGTCTCATCTCATGTCTCTCTTACATTTACTCTCGTAAGTCATTTAAAATGAAAACAAGCGGTCTTGTGCTTGAATTGCCAATAAGATTCATGTATTATGGGACACATGCTCGTTCTCCTATATATTGGTAAGTCAGCTGATTGGTTTGGGGCTCAGTGAGACAAGGGGACAAATAAGGCAAGGTGGTGCATTGTTGCTGTGTAACAAATTACAGGCAGTAATTACTTTGAGATACAGAGACTTTGGTTGACATGAAAAAGGTTTTGGGTCTTATAATTTTGGACTTTTAAGTTGTGGATACTCATGAGTGTAAACATTCCAGAGTTTACAAAACTCCAGAATTGGAAGCATGAAGCATTAGTCTAAATAATCTTTATCAATTCAAAACCCGGGAGTCAGATATGGGGTAAAAAATTTAGACTATCAGAGAACCAGAGGAGCCGCCACCAGTTGCTTCCTACCTGTCTCCATCCGGCATCCAGAAAAGGCTGAGATCTTGTCTACACCCCACCTTATTACTTTCTGTCTCTGCCTCCCTAGTTCTGGGATTAAAGTGTGTGGGCCACTGCCTTACCTCTAAGGTTAACTAGTGACTAGCTCTGCTCTCTGATCTCCAGGCAAGCTTTACTTGTCAGAACACAAGATATCGCACAACAAAGGCACCTTGATCTTGTACATTTCTAATAAGGTATACTCAATCTACCTCCAAATTTAGTAGCCTAAAACAATAGATATTATCTTGGAATTTTCAGGGCCTTGTGAAGACACAGGTTCTTAGCTGGGACTGCATCATAAATCATAATGGGACAAGTGTAACATGATGGCTGGCTTGTTGGGGTATCTGTTCCCGCCCAGTACCCCACAACCAGCAATTCCCAAGGAAAAATCCCACACAGGACTCCATAAGATTATAAACTGATTGGCCCATTAGGTCAGGCTACTTATTAGCTCTTATAACTTATGTTACCCCATTATTATTATCTACATTAGCCACATGGCTTGGTACCTTTTTCAGCTGTCAGCTTACATGTTGCTTCTTTGGTGATCTGGGCAGGAGTGGCGAAGGGAGCTTCCTCCTCCCTAGCCTTATCCTATTCTCATTGCCCCGCCTCTACTTCCTGTCTGGTTGACTCGCCTATACTCCCTGCCTGGCCAATCAGCGTTTTATTAAAATATGATTGGCAGAATACAGATAATTCTCCTGCACCAGACAAGAATCTGATCCCTAGTAGACATGCATGCAGACTTCTTGGCTTTTAGTTTTTGCCAGTTGTTGGCATAGGTCTTCCATTTTTTTGTCACCTTTGAAGGGTAACTTCCTCCAGGACAGTTACCTTTCCTAGAGCATGTAATTAAAGAAGAGTAAGAAATGATGTCAGGAAGTGCCCAAGTGGGAAGTTGTGGTCAGTTAGCTTTCTGGTCTTGGCAGTGACATATGGTCACTTCTGTATTCTATTTGTCACTCTGGTCCATAGCAGGAGAGAATCCATTGAGGTGTTTGTGCTGAAGACTTGGATGTTTGGGACATCTTGAATGCTGGCCTTCATAGGTCATAGTTTGTCCTTCTGTTAAGGTCTCATATTATCTGGATGGGTGTAGTGGCCCATGCTTGTTTAAATCCCGCCACTTAGGTGGCAGGGGCAGGTGGGTCTCTGTGAGTTCAAGTCTAGCCAGGTATACACAGGGAGTGCCAGGTCAGATAGTGTTTACACTGAGACTTTGTCTCAAAGGAGATATAGAATTTTTTATACTATTTGGTTGTTTTTTTTAATTTATTTATTTATTTATCATGCATATAGTGTTCTGCCTGCATGTATGCCTGAAGGCCAGAAGAGGACACCAGATCTCATTACAGATGGTTATGAGCCTACATGTGGTTGCTGGGAATTGAACTCAGGACCTCTGGAAGAACAGTTAGTGCTCTTAACCTCTGAGCCATCTCTCCAGCCCTTGTTTGTTTTTTGTAATGATAACAGCTCATTGATGATGATTTCTTACAGTCATAAAGTCACTGGAGATGTGTTTCTTATACAGAGAAAAACAACTTCACAACTATTTGGTTATTCTGGGGTATGTGGAAATAGTAGTTGCTGCTTTTCTTTCCTAAGTTTTCAAAAGAATGCATTCATCCTTCAAAGATATATTATGGGATGAAGATGTGGATACAGATTGCTTAAGAGGTGAGACAGAAAGTAGCAAAGAATACGGAGGGAGGGACCAAAAGCAGCCAGTGTTAAAAAATGAATAAAAATCTGGGCATAGTGGTACATACCTATAACCTGAGTATTCTGATGGTAGAGGCAGAAAGCTAAGGCGTTCATGGCCGATCTTAGCTACATAGTGAGTCCAAGGCCAGCTCCAGCAAGATGAGCCCATCTCAATACAAAAACAAACAGCAACGAAAAACACCAGAGAAGAGCCAAACAAAATGTCGCATAATAGTAATGCTCTTACTGTATAGCCATGCGCAGCTAGATTAATACTGCTAAGGGCTGTCAAGGAACCAGTGTCGAACATCTCCTTCAGATTGTCAGAAAGACGGAAATCTAGAGATTCTTCCCCCTTCGGGTTAGGCGGAATTTCCCTACAGTTTCATGAATTGAGGCACTTTACAAACTCCAGAAAAGCTTGGAGGTTTTTGGAAAGCAGAGTGAAACTATAAGAGCAAGGAGGGCATTTTCTGATACTTCCAAATATGCCTGCCCTAACATCTGAAGGAGAGGGAGATCTCTGTTATAGGCATGAACACCTCATTCCAGTGTTAGTATGACCACAGAAACTCAAGTATATTTGCTGTATATAAGTCGTTATAATGATTGATAATGTTATTGATGCTCAGATTATCATACTTTGGCTAGTAAGGCGGCATCTTAAAGTTGGACCTTAATTCTTTGGACAGATCAAAAGTCCTAGTATTGGAGAGTTTCTTTTCATAACAGTGTGTTCCAGGTCAAGTGTTACACAATATTGGCCAGCAAAAGATGTTCTGTCCTCTCCTGACTGCTTCATGTAGCTGAGGATGAGCACACAGGGCTCTGTGGACACTGGCGTTCCTGAGAATTGTCACAACACATTTGTGTCCCGGCTTTAGAAAGCAAAATTTCATACACATATGGTGAAGCTGCTATTTCAAAGATATATACAACAATTATTCTAAACAGGCTATAGTTTATTGGACATCCTTGATCTAATTGGAAGGAAAGTGCTCAGTGATAACTCAGAAGCCTTCCAGGGTGTTTTCTGAATACCCTCCTTTATCTCTTCTACTATGGCTCTGGCTATTCCTTTGCTTAGACTACCCGAAGCCTAAGGTTGGCCCTGGAGGTAAGGATATAAATAAGGTGCCCTGTGTTTATTTAGCTTTAGCCAACTTGCCTGTATTCATTGGTGTCATTGTGGAAAGGTTGACCATTTCCTTCTTTCCTTGTTTCAGTCTTTTCATACAAACTACACTGGCTTAGCCATTAAGACCAGGACTAGAGAAAAGCCTTTAGGAAGGGGAAAGTTGCATCTGCCTCCTTTTTTGTTATTGGCCACAGTTTGTTGTGTGAAGTATAGGTGTTTTCAAGTGTGCTGCTTGAACTCACCTCATTATCCCCCACTGTTAATATTCTGGTTTTCATAAAGATCCCCAAAACCTGGAAGAGTTGCTTCATTTCATTTGTACTTTAAGGTAGTGCTGGTGTATAATTATCTTCCTTCAGTACTGGTTGGGTGCCAGTGAGGAACAGAGAACATGGAGTAAGCAGTAGGCTTTTGTAATGACTTAAGGACTGAATGGATGCAGTGTTCGTGTGTCTTCACTAAACTGGGTAATCTTGGGGAAGTGCCTGTGTAAAGTGAGTGTGGTTATACATCTTTTGGCAGCCATGGCCTTTAGCCACTCTCCCTGTATGTCTCTTTTCAGCACTTTCTAAATCCTCTGTCTTCAAATACAACCCCAAAAGGAAACAGATTTCTGAGTATACTGTTGGAGAACATCGGAGAGATTTGTGTAATACAGACATGGTAAAGGAAGGGAAAAAAAAATCCCTTTCCTCCCTCTATTTCAAATTGTTCTCAAGCAGTTGTTTCTCTAGTTCTTCCTGTTCCTTTAGTTTTTCTAAATATTTTCTCCATTTTACTCAGCAGTTAGACTCTGCCCAGCTGGCAGAAATCCACTTAGTTCATCCTGTGTTCTTAAGCATGTGCCATGTGTATGGGGGCGGGGGTAGGAAGAAGAGGCAAAGAGCATCTTGTCAAATACCTCAAAGGCTTTAAGGTTTTCAGTGGAGTAAACATGACCACATCAGGATTCTAGAACTTACAAATGGCGGAAGCAACTTTTGTTAAAACCAAAATTTGATTGTGTTGTAACTTTCTCCCCTCATATATTCTGTGACTGTTTGAATAGCTGATGGATTTACTTTTTGTTATTGCATGTGTGTGAAGGCACATAATGTGTCTGTTATATAGGGACCTATTCAGCCCAATGAAGGGAAATGGGACAGTAGTGTACTACCAACAGTAAGTATACTGGGAAGTATACATTCAGAGAACTAAATGGAGCCATGATGTATGTGATACAGTAAGACTGAGTTAAGGAAGGAGTATAGTTGAGCTTCATGTCTGAAATTGGAAAACTTGATAATTAAGACATGAGATGTAAAAGAATAGTGATGCTTGAAACCTATAAGTTCTTCTCATTTTCTGTTTTAGTATCCATATATTCCTGCACATATTACAAAGCCCAAGGAACATAAGAAGTTGTTCCTGGTTCAGCTTCAAGAGAAAGGTAAGGCATGTGTCTGGAAGACAGCTGTCTAACAGCTCTTACAGAGTACCCTCAGGTTCTCTCCTTGTCTTCTCCAGTTTCCTTGACTAGCTTTAGGTTCACTCCAAGGCTGAAAACACCTATCACACTTGAGTAAACTCACCTAGTTTCTCTTTGTGCCAGTTGTTGTGTAGGGGGGCATGAAATCTAACTAGAGCTTGAAGTCTTCACCCCAACATTACACTCCTACCCCACTCCCCAAAAAACAAAAGAAAAAAAAACCCTCAAGATCTCACGTAGCCTTGAACTCCTGATTCTAACTCCTTCCCTCTCAAGTATTGAGATCATAGACTTTCACTACCACCTGTGGTTTTTGGTTTTTTGTTCTTTTATATTGAGACAGGTTCTTGCTAGGTAGCTCAGGCTTGCTGCCAAATTAGATCAATCTCTTTGTTTTAATTCTGTGTAATGCATGCACTGATGAGTGCTGGTGGTGGGGACTAAACTCCAGTCCTCTGGAAGAGCAGTAATTGATTGCTCCTAACTGCTGAGTCATTTTTCAGCCAGCCTGCTTGCCTGCCCCTCTTTCCCTCCCTCCCTTCCTCTCTGACTGTAAATAGCCTTAGGAATGCTGTCGTTCTTTGACCTGGAGCTCACCAATTAGGCTAAACTGACTGGCCATCTGTCTCCACTTTACTGGCACCAGGATTACAAGCACACACATAATTCTTTTCCTCATGTTTGGAAGACAAGCCTCCAAATCTTGATCTTCCTGCTTTAGCCTCTGGAATGCAGGAATTATCACAATGTCTGACTCCATTTCTTGCAATAGTTTTATACAAGGATTAAAAAATAATTTACAGGGGCTGGAGAAATGGCTCAGAGGTTAAGAGCATTGCCTGCTCTTCCAAAGGTCCTGAGTTCAATTCCCAGCACCCACATGGTGGCTCACAACCATCTGTAATGGGGTCTGGTGCCCTCTTCTGGCCTGCAGGCATACACACAGACAGAATATTTATACATAATAAATAAATAAATATTAAAAAAAATTAATTTACAATACCAGGCCAGTTCTCATCTTGCTTTTTAAGGTGTTTATGGCATTTCTCTCTTGAGAGGATGAGTTTCAAATATGTGTCTATAATCTCTAGAAGACATAGGTAACCCAAAATGATGAATGAGAATTACCTTTTTCTTAAAAGTTTTTCTCAGGACTGGGGAGATGGCCCAGGTAAAGTGCTCACTGTGTTAAGATTCAGAACCTGAGTTTGGCTCTTCAGCACCCATGTAAAAAAGACAAGCATGGTGGTATCCCTCTGTGACCCCAGAAAGGTAAATCTGGGAGTTCTTTGGTCAGCCAGTCTAGCCAAAACAGTGAGCTTTAGGTCCACTGAGAAACTAAAAATATGAGATAGGAAGGGATTGAGAAAACATACTGATGCCAGCCTCTGGCCTTCACATATGCTTGCATGGCCATTTGAACACACATCAAAGCTTTTCTCAAATGTAAAATTGATTAGTTACAAAGTGGGAGTAAACGTATGAAAGAGTCAAGAAATTAAATACTTTTTTTTCCCTTTCTTTTTAGCCTTGTTTGCA
Organism: Myodes glareolus; assembly: GCF_982192425.1. Lineage (NCBI taxonomy): Eukaryota > Metazoa > Chordata > Mammalia > Rodentia > Cricetidae > Myodes > Myodes glareolus. Next base: position 23,177,828 of record NC_142047.1, on the reverse strand, counting down.
GTCCCGAAAAATTACAAGCTGGTAGCTGCACCATTGTTTGAATTGTATGACAATGCCCCGGGTTATGGACCCATCATTTCTAGTCTTCCTCAGCTGTTGAGCAGGTATGGAAAGTTGAACATTTCTGATGGAACTATGTAAAATATATAACAATATTTAGAGCCACTTCTCAAGTGTGATAGTTCACAAATTTTAGGGTTTAAGGAAAATAAAGACAGTCAATGCAATGTTTTGTTAAACCTCTCTCCCCCTTTCTGAGACATGGTTTTTCCATGTAGCCTTGGCTGTTCCGGGAATTCACTCTGTAGACCAGTATGGCCTCGAACTCAGGAGAGATCTGCCTGCTTCTACCGTCTGAGTGATGGAATTAAAGGTGTATGCCACCACTGCCCAGTCAATGTATTCTTATTGTATGTTATTGATAAATTAAAATATGACCGAAAGTACCCCAAGACTGAAATTATGGCATGATGTTCTGATACTCTTATAATGGTTCTTCCTCAGATCTGTTATCTTTCACAATTAAGTTTACAATCTATTCAAAGAAGAGATGGTAAAACGGTCAATATTTAAAATATGAAGTAATTGTCTATATAAAAATGGGGATAACCAAATCTTTTAGTATGGTTTGATTTCTTTCTGTTTTTGGAACTTACTGTACTTAAGCCTGAATTGGCAAATAGGATACAGTCCTATAGTTTTATGTGGAATCTGAATTTTGAAGCAAATAGGGGTGTGTGTATGTGTGTGTTGGGGTGTTGTTTGTGGTTTTTGGTTTGGTTTGGTTTTTGCAACGATCTCTCTATACAGCCCTGACTATCCTGGAACTCATTATATATAACCATGCTGGCTAAGAACTCAGATCCGCCTGCCTCTGCCTTTGAGTGCTGGGATCAAAGGTGTGCGCCACCACACTTTACTTGAGTGTGCATCTTCAAAATTGATTTGTATTATGAGTTTCTTAAAGCCGACCTGGATAAGAACTACAGATAAAACAGTTAAGGTCAGGCATGGTAGTGTACTATGAGTTCAAAGCCAGCGTGCTCTACATAATAAGTTCTAGGCCAGCCAGGGTTATGTTGTCAAACAAAAGAAGAAAAGAATATGGAGAAAAATATGAAAAAGAACTGGAGAGATGGCTTAGTGGTTAAGAGTGTATACTGCTCTCACACTGAATCTGAGCTGAGTTCCCAGCACCCTTGCTGGGTAGCTGCCCCTGGCACCTGTGCTCACATGTGTGTGCACACACACTTTTCATTCTCTAACTTGCACTTGCTTTTAATAAAATTTTGTTGATTGTTCAATTAGTGTTCAGATTTGAATCCCACTTTTTATTTTGTGCATTGGTGTTTTGACTGCATATAGATCTGTGTGAAGGTGTTGAATCCTCTGGAGCTGGAGTTACAGAGAGTTGTGAGCTGCCAGGTGGGGGCTGGGACTTTAACCCGGGTCCTCTGGAAGAGCAGCCGAGCTATCTCTTCTGTCCTTTTAATACTTGCTGGTAGTAAAAGTTTGGACAAACTCTTATACTTGTTTGCCATATACTTCATATGCAGATGAGGATGCTAGTTTCTTCGTAGGATTGTGGGGACCAAGTCAGATAACACATAAAAGTGCTTAGAGCATAGTACCTAGGACTACTTACTACCTGTCCAACATCACCCTAGTCATGGCTTCTGTGGAAGCTTGGTGAGTGTAGAATTGGCTTTTTACTTTGTCACTAATCATCCTTCAGCTTTTGCTCCTCTACTTTTATCCTCTTTCTATGTCAGGTAATGTACATGAGCACGTATATGCACATAGCAAAGGACTTATACCAACTTTTTATGCCTTTAAGGAACTTTTGTAGTTCATAATTAACCAAATTCACACTCTTAATGTTTCTCATGGTAAGTATTCAGCTGCACTTGTGTAGTATATAAGTATGACCAATGAGGGCAAACTGTCTTAATAGAAATGCTAAATACGTCCCAGGAGGGAAGAAAGGCCAGGTACTTTCCTTGTTGAAAGTGGAAACTGTATAACTAATAGTGTTTTTAATAAGTTTTCTGTTTGTTTTTTTTAACTCAGGTTCAATTTTATATACAACTGAATTCCTGCACAGAAGCAACGAAGCCGTCTCTGTGAGCACAGCTTACACACATAGAAGAATTGTAGAGAATTTTTGGTTTTCTCTTGTTCCCTAAATGGCCACCTCCTTCCTGTTTGAAGAGTAAAATTAATATGAACTAGGTAGTGGTGTAAACATGTGACAGTGTTCATTAATTGTTTGTTCTACTCATATGTTTTTTTGTACAACATTAAAAAAGGTGAACTTCCTATTTGTATTATTATTATTTTTTAAAGTTTCTCATTAAACTCTGAAAAATCTTATAGTTGAGGATCCTTTTTTCCCTGCTTCAGACTGGGGAATGCTGAAACATGATTGTGGTTTAGATAAGTTGAGCTTAATGGGCTTTTTGCTCCAGTAGGATATAGTTTGAGACTGTTACAGGTGTTTGTAATGAGGGCTTTCCAATTCTCTGGGGAACTAAATTTATCTATTAATTCCAAGGCTTAGTGTGTACCAAACTAAACTCCAGTGAGTTCTGTTATAAAGAATTCCCAGCATATTATTTGATAAATATATTTTATAACTGTCTAGACCTTACTTCACAAGTCAAAAGATGTTACACATTGGGAATCCTTTAGGATTAGGTAAGCTGAAAACTACAGGAATTGGTATAAAAAGGTCCGTTTAGAACTCAGTGCAGTACTTTGCTCTGTATAAGGGATAATGACTATTTGCACTGCTGTGATTGCTTACTGAGTCATGACAAAAATAACATCAGGTTACAGTTGGGGAATCTGAGGTGTTGTATATGTACTGATAAAAATCTTGATTTTATCAATCAGTAAAGCTTTTCAAAAATATTTAAAATAGGCTGGGTATGGTAGTACACTTGGGAATCTAATGTTGGAGGACCAAGCATTCCAGGATAGCAAAGCTACCTAGCAAGTCCCTACCTCAAAACACAATACAGAGGAATAGTCTGAATCATCTAGATTCTAGAAGTCAGGACAGGTTTTGTCAGCCTAAGAGAAAATAGCAAATTTAAACTTCTAGTACAATGCCTAGTTAGTGGAATAAAGTTTTAGGACAAAGATGGTTGGGTATGGAAACACACAACTTTAATCACAACACTCCAGAGGCAAAGACATGCAGATCACTGTTCCAGGCCAGCCATCACATAGTGAGATCCTGTCAAAAAGAAGTTTTAAGGGCTGGGGAGTTGGCTTATTAGTTGAGAGCACCTCTGCTTTTATGCAGGACTTGGATTTGGTTCCCAGTGCTCACATGGTGGCTCACAGCCATCTGTAACTCCAGTTCCAGGGGATCAGACATGGCTGACCTTGGGCACCAGGCATGCATGTGGTCCATATATATATATATATATATATATACACACACACACACACACACACACACACACACACACACGTAGGCAAAGCACTTATAAAAATTTTTATAAAAAGACAAAAGACTTGGCTGGCTGTATCATTACTTACGGTCAGTGTAGTTGCTTATTGCAGACTTGTCGCCTGTAGGCTTAATGTAATGAAAGTCTCACAAAGTGTATCAAGTTGTTAATAGGAGAAGTAAGCTTGATTGGTTTTCACGTTTTATGCTGTCCACTACAAGCCTGTCTCCTGAATATTGGGCAATAGCACATGTATGTCAGTACAGTCTTCTGTTTAGCTTTGACAGTCAGGTGAAGAGTGAACAAGGAATTAAGTTTAGAGTCATGTCACTCTTTCATGTGGTTGTGGCAGTGACTAACTGCCCATGCTTCATTGTGGGTAAGCAGTATTCTACAAGACCAAGAGTAACTGACTTCCTCTGAAAAGCCACTAGCTCCTGAATACTTCTTTCCCTCAGGACCCAAAAGTCTTGCCCCAGTAGTTTATGTTAGCATCTTCCTAGTTTAGCATGGTTTATTGATTAGTCCAGCTAATACTTCAGATTGGGGAAGGTAGACAAGGATAGGTTGACAAGGCTCATCTTCCACTATTGGGCACTCAAGTAAGATGCTACTGCACCTCAGGTGTCATTGTTACAGTTCTGGGAAGATGGAGGGAGGAACTTTCTCCTGCCTGTGGTGTAGAGTGCTGGCAGAAAACAGTTCTTGAGTTGGAAGAGTCATCTGATTCAAATCCACTCTTGTCCCTTGTAACTTAAACTTTGACCCAGAAATACTTGCTCACTTCTTCCAACTGTAAGTGCTTGAGCCAGCCATTCATATTCTGAGTTACCAGTTGTTCTAACCTTGGTATGTAAGGGAGCTGGTTTTAAACAAAATTCCCATCGCAAGTTTTAAAGCCTTTGGTCAATTACAGTTGGATCCCAATACTTTTGTTTCCTGAAGAGTTGAGAGGCATTAGAGGGGTTCAGATTTCATGTGTTCTTTAAAGTACTCAAAAAGAGCACATGTTACAATTTTTTTGATATGTAACATCACTTAGGACATAAGTCTCTTAGAGGGTCATTCCAATGACATACATACTAAATGTCGCAGAGTATTAAAATAAGCCTTTGACCAACTGACATTTTTAACCTAATTTACAAATGAAAGCATTCTTGTTATTTCTTCACTAATGCTAGTAGTACGTGCTCTATACAAAACTAAGTGACCCTAGGAAATGTTTAAACATTTAACATAAATGTTACAACATTTAAATGTTGTAAAGGGAAAAATGAAAAACTAAATTGCTTAAAGTCATGTTTAGGACTGATCTACCCTGTTGGAGAACAGATGGAAGACTACTGTGAAATCTTTTTTCTTTAGAAATAGCACTACTAACTAGGTGGTTCAGGAGGCAGAGGCAGGTGGGTCTCTGAGTTCAAGATCAGCCAGGGTCACACAGAAACACTCAATAAAATCTGTACATTAGTTTGTATTCTTTTTAAAGAAAGTGTGTATGGATGTGATGCCTGCATGCACATCTGTGCACCATAGGTGTACGGTGTCCATGGACAGCAGAAGAGGGCATCAGCTCTCCTGGGACTGTAGTTAGACACGGTTGTGAGCTGCTAGGTGAATGCTGGGAATCTAATTCCTGTCCTCTGCAAGAGCAGCCAGTGCTTTTAACCACTGAGCTGTCTCCAGCCCTCCTGGCTCTTCTAAAGACCTGCTAGAATTCCCTTGTTCCCTCAGTGTACAAGAGAGTAATGGCATTTAGGACTTCATTTTTTATTTTGGAATTTAGTTGTTTTTTTTTTATTATTATTTAACTTTATGTGCTTTGGTTTGAAGGTGTCAAATCTGGAAGTAGAGTTCCAGTTGTGAGTTGCCACGTGGGTATTGAGAATTGAACCTCTGGAAGAGCAGCCAGAGTGCTCTTAATCACTGAGCCATCTCTCCAGCCCCAGAACTTCATTTTTAAAGCACCTGCTTTGTCAATTGAGATGAAATGCTTGAGTAGCCTCTCCTCCATATCTGAGCTCCCCAAACTTAGAAGCTTTTACTAATTCTTAGTATTCGGAACAGCATGTGGAGTGCTGACTGATGCAGCGAATTTTCAGTTTTCTTGTGCTACACTGTTAAAGAAGCTTAGTCAGCTTCCGTAGTTTAAGATTTGAGTTTCTAAATCATTTCACTTGTTTGCTATCACTTGGGTTAAACTGGACTCACTCAAGTTTGCCTCTGTTTAAATATAAGTTCTCATTCAGTTTGAGCCATTAAATTCAACTTAATATTAACACACATATATATGCCTATTTTGAGAAAAAAATCAACAAAAAAACCCCAGATGTATGAAGATTAAGCCAGCTAAATGTATTTTAGTGGTATTAAGGGATAAAGGCTAGAGCTAAACTGGAGAAATGCATAAAATTATACTGTTCTGTTGAAAGAGTAATGTGTTCAAAAACTTCTTTGCTAGCAATGTTGTTCAGTGATAGAGTGCTTGCCTAGAAAACTCTGGGTTCAATCCATGTTCTTCCCAAACAGAAAAGCTGGTTATATATATATACACACACACAAGTACCATTTATAGTTGTGGCTTTGAGCACTTTCCTGGTTTGTTTATAGGAATGTATAAAGAAACTGGAGTTTTGGTTATATTTTTATATTTGTAAAGCCAAAGTTTGACTAAAATGGTCATTGTTCTTTTTTAAGTTCTTATTTCAATAAAAGCATTTAAAACTGAACAACTAATTGTTTGGGATAGTCCTATGTGGTGGGTTGCTAAATTTGATGTTTCCTTGTCTGTGCTCAGGTCCACTGGATAAGGGACCAGCTTGGCATAGTGGCAAGGACCTGATGATCTGGGCTATGGATGCTGTCCTTCCCTTCCCATTCTTTTCCCTTAGCATGCCCTTAGTGGATTCAGTTACCTGCAGTTGATGGAATCACTGGATTTAGAGCCTAAAGCCTGGGATACTTAAAAGTCACAACACAGTGTGTTGACTACATATTGTTGTATCATTAGCGACTGTTTCTTCATCTACAGGATTATAAGTGTGAGCTACTGTAATCTGGCTTTTTGTTAAGACTTTGGAGAGATGGCTCAGCAGTTTAAGAACATTGGCTACTCTTCCAGAAGACGCAGGTTTGAATCTCAGCACTCAAATGGCAGCTCACAACTGCCTGTGATTGCAGTTTCAGAGGATCTGAAAACTGGTGGGCACCTGCATACACGTTAAACAAATTCATGCAGGCACAGACACATAAATATGCATAATAATTGTTAGTTCTTAAAAACACAAAACCAATCATGAGACTGGTACTTATTCTGTGGCATACTCCGCAGGTTGAGGCAGGTTGGTTACTTCAGCTCAGGAGTTCAAGACTATAGACCCAGTAATACAGAGACGGGGAGGAAGGAGGAGAAAGGGAGACAAAGATGGAGAGCGATGGGAGCTCATTGGGTGTGGTGGTTCACGTCTGTCATCCTCTACCATTTAGGAGTTTCAGGTAGGAGAACTGCCTCAAGCTGGAGGCCAGACTGGGTTAGAGTGAGAACAAGTGTCTCAAACAGCTGCCTGAGAGAAGGATGAGGGGCAAAGAAATAGAACAATGACTCTTCTAGCAAAAACACACACACAAACAAACACATACACACACACACAACACAAAAAACATTTAAAGTCTTTTGCAATCTTGTAAAATGCAGCTGGGCTGGATTAACTTCACCTGTTACGCATATTGGACTTTCAGAAAGCCCAAGCTTCTGAGATTAAAAAGGCAGCTCTGTTATTTGGCAATATGAGAGGACAAGTTTGAGATCTAATATTACTCTTTTGTGGCTTGGCTCGGATGTGAATTACAAATGTATACGGTTTAAAAATCACGGTGACTCAGATCTGACCTTGTGAAGCAGAACACTCACCTGGGAAATTACCATCCTCATTTCTTCAGAATAAAGCTTTCCATTATTTGGACAATAGTGTTCAGGCTTGGTTGTGGTTATTTTTTTGTTTTTTGTTTTGTTTTATTTTCTCTTTGGGGGTCTGCCACCCAGCTCGCAAATAAATACATGGAGATTTATTCTTGTCATGAGTGCCCAGTCTTAGCTTGGCTCGTTTCTAGTCAGCTTTTTTTAACTTAAATTATCCTGTTTCTCTTTAACTACATTTTGCCTCCGAGCTTTTTACCTTTCTTTATTCTATATCTTTCCTTTTCTATATATCTTTCTTTATTCTATATATTTTTCTTTATTCTAGATATCTTTCTTTTCCTCCGTGGATAGCTATGTGACTGGCCCCTGGCATCCTCTCCTCCCTCTCTTCCCTAGCGTCCTCCTCCTATTTATTCTGTCTGCCCAACAGTCTTGCATGTTTTTCTCTCTGCCTAGCTTGGCCATTCAGCTCTTTATTAGACCAATCAGGTGTTTTAGGCAGGCAAAGTAACACAGCTTTACAGAGTTAAATGCAACATAAAAGAATGCAATGCATTTTTGCATCATTAAACAAATATTCAACAGCATAAACTGAATGTAACACATCTTCAACGAATATTCCACAACACTCAGTGTTTTATTTTTATGTGAGTGTGCGTGTGTGCACACAATAGGGAAGTCAGAGGATAACTTCTGGGTGTTATGGGAATCAAACCCAGGTCACTAGGATTTGTAGCAAATGCTTTATCTGCTGCTGAGCTATCTTGCAAATGACTGGGGAGAGAACCAAAGAGAACTTAAGCATATGAAGACTTTTAACAAGGTATTTTTTATGAATTATTACAAAGTGGTGGTTAATTTTCAGATTAAAAGATTCTATGGACTACTACTATGAGCAGCAATAGATCCGGGCGGTGGTGGCACACACCTTTAAACCCAGCACTTGGGAGACAAAGGCAGGCGGATCTCGTAGGCCAGCCTGGTCTACAGAGTGAGTTTCAGGACAGTTAAGACTACGAAGAAAACCCTTGTCTCAAAAAACAAAACAGAATCTATGGACTTTGGATATTTGGCTTGAAAAATACTTTAAAGGCAATTTAGCCCCTTTAGAAATTCTGGGGAAACCCACCAGCTATTTACAGAGCATACATTCTGGGATAGGCACTATTGCCTGGCTTGAGAATACGATGTACTTCATATACAGAGACCTAACTTGCTGTTTCTAGTGAATAATTCAGTGTCTTTTAATGTATAGGTGTATAACAGCAATTTCAGAACATCATCGCTTCAGGAAACTAGTACCCCAACCTTTCACCTCCTGTTCTCTCATGCTCCCCTCTACTCTACAGACATTACACTCCGTGTATTTGCCATATCGGTGGGATTACATACTATGTAGATACTGTGTGTGGCTTGACTCGAGCATATCTCCACGATATGCTCTTATATTGTGGCATGTATACATATTTCATTTTCAAACACTATATTCCATTGGAGTTTTCCCTCTCTGACATATTAGGAATAATGCTATTGTCAACCACTGCGTCGTAGTTTTGTGTGGTTGTACATTTTCATTTCGCTTAGATGTTTAAGCCAGGTAACTGCCAGGTCAAATGGTCACTCTTTGGTTAACTTTGAGGAACAGGCATTTTCCAAGAAGCCCAGTACCATTTTACATTCTACTTGTAGCATAAGAGAGAACATATTTTTATTTCCTGTTAAACTATCTCTGTTTTAAAAATAGTCTACTCGCGGCTATTTGTAAACAGAGACTTAAGACCTGATTAAGGAGGTAGCCAAGGCTCCTATTACTTCCTAAGCATCAAGTCCCCTCTTTAGGACACCATGGCAGCCCTCAGGGTGGTGGGAGGCGTTTACCTGCTTTGCCGGGGAGGAACAAGGCACAAGGGGCCAGGGGCCTGGGTACCGCACCCTGCCGCCCGGCCACGCACACAGGCCTGCCGTCATTGCCCACGGGCCGGGTTCACTCCAGAGTCCGGCTGGGGCGCGTCCGCGGCGTCAGTGGGCCCAGGGTCGCCAAGGATGCTGCAAGGCACCGGGACGCGGGACCCTAGGCCCGGTCCGGGGCCCCTGGGGCTGCGGCGCGCCCGCTGGGGGCGGGGGACGAAGGCCGCGCCCCCGCGCCCGTCCCACCCGCGTCCCGCTAGGGGCGGCGGCCCGCCCCGAGTCCGCCGAGGCTCTTCCGCGCCGGCAGGGGCAGCAGCGGGAGCGGCGCGGGGCGGAGCGGCGCGAGCAGCCAGCAGCGACCCGGCCCGGCCCGGCGCGGCGGCGGCGGCAGCGACGCCAGAGCCCGTGGGCGCCGCCGTTCGCGAGGCCGCCGCAGGCGCCTGGCCGCAGCGCGGGGAGCCCCGGGCGCCGGAGCCAGCCGCCGCCGCCATGCCGCTGCTCTTCCTCGAGCGCTTCCCGTGGCCCAGCCTCCGCACCTACACGGGCCTCAGCGGCCTGGCCTTGCTCGGCACCATCGTCAGCGCCTACCGCGCCCTCAGCCAGCCGGAGGCCGGGTCCGGCGAGCCGGAGCCGCTAACGGCCCCGCTGCAGCCCGAGGCGCTCGTGCCGTCGCGTCTGGCCGCCGGCGGCCCCCGGGCCCGCGACGTGGCCCAGTACCTGCTGTCGGACAGCCTGTTCGTGTGGGTGAGCGAGGCTGTGGGCCGGGCGCGGGCGGGCGGACGAGCGAGCGGGAGCCGCCATGTCACCCTTTATCCGCGGGGGGCGTGGCCGGGCGCTGACCCGGGCTGAGGAGGCCGGGGGTGGGGGCGAGGTGACCCCTCTCGCGTGGGACTGGAGGCCGAGCTGACCCCTCTCGCGTGGGGCTGGAGGCCGAGCGGCGATCCGAGCATGGCGAGCCGCGGAGGGAAGAAGGGGCCAGGTCGCCCGGCTGAACGGCCGGCCCACGGAAGGGCGGTCGGTCCCGGCCGACGGAGTCCAGGGCAGCGGGGCCGGAGCCGGGGCAAGTGGCGTCCAGCTCGGCGGTGTTGTGGGCGGGTTCTCGAGGAAGAGAGAGGACCGAGAGTTAGGGGGACATTTTAAGCGTTTGGACGGGTTGGGACAGACATTTAACTCTAAAGAAAACAACTTTGAAAGGTTGCTATTTGGTAATGGATTACCCGCCGGCGGGCGTTGTGGAAAGAAGCAAACAAACCAGCTGCGTCCTTTTTCTTTTACCTGCTGGTTTGTGACTGTTCCCTTTGGTGACTGAAGACAGCAAAACATTCTGATCGGTGTGGCAGCGTCTGCTTTGAACTCGATTTCTCCCTGAGCGGTCCATTTTCAAACAAGGTTTCTAGTTTGTTCTGTCCGGGCGAGATAAGCAACGTTCACATGGCACAAGTACTGTCTTCGTTTATTACATCATTTCAGGCTGGGCAGATGTGCGGAAATTTTGCTCTCACCTGCATTTGCATGCCTCGTCTATACACCCTCAGAAATGTGAAAAGTTGCTCTAGGATTTAAAATTTGTCACTTGGATTTACTATGGCTTGTGGGATCTTCTCTCCTCGGAGTTCTCTCTTGGCGCCTAGAGCAAGCTGTGAATGACTGAGGGGTTAATATTCTAAGTTGGTGGAATTATCAGCAACTCATTTGTTATAATTACTCCCACTGTGCTTCATCAGGAAGCAGAGGGATTTGTGAGCTCCGGGGGCTGTAGATTAAGCTGCCCGATCCTTTGATAATAGTTTAAGAGGAGGTAGGGAAGGGTGAAGTTCCAATTTCCCTACTCCTGTGTAGAGATGAGCCGTTCTTTACCAAATGGACGAGACAAAGAATTCAGTTCACATCTTGTTTAATTTCAGATCTCTGTGCATTTGTGTAACAGGGTAAACAACTTAAGAGTTCCGTGGCGAGAGCTTTCGACCGAAGACTGTCGGGCAGTCCTTGATGTGCTCTTGTCAGTCTGAGATAGCAGGACGCTCAACAGGAACCACTATTGTAGCCAGAGAACAGACAGTAGTATTGTTTAATGATTTTTTTCTTAATCATAAATTTCTTTTTGCAGAACCCATGTTCAAATTCCAAGGTTAATACCGCTTCATAAAAGATTACCCAAGGCCTTTTGGTTTTGCTGAGAACCGTTTTAAAGAAATGTTTTTTTTTTCTTTCTATAGTCTTGCTGCATGCAAATTGGTTATCCCCCCCCCCCCCACCCCTCGAGTCCTTATTATTTCTCAGTTGAACTTGGTGCAGTTTTTCTTCCACCTCTTCTGGAGTTTTGATGTGCTTGTTTTTGGCATCCCGTGGCTGCCCCTACTTCTCTTGTGTGCCCAGAACTTACTTTATCATCTAGTACCCACTTTGTGCTGGAGCAGCTTTGTTCCTGCACTCCCAGAGCACTTCCCCTGTGGCCTGACAGCGTTGCTGAGTGACTGTGTGGCGGGCCTTTGTGGATGCTTCTTGAGCCCCACTCACGGGCATTTATATAGTACCCCCCCCAATAAAAACAAAAATGAAACCCTGCCAAGGTCAAGCTAGATGGACAAGAACCGGGCCTTTGTCAGCTGCAAATCTTATTAGTTACTGTTTTGTGCGTTAGGCTCTCCAGAACTCGTCTTTGTAGACAGCCTTGCAGGAGGTTTTGTATTAGCACACTCAGTTCAAAACCGTTCAGAGATGCTATTTTCAGCCCTCTGGAAGACACAGCTGCGAAGAGCACTTTCCCCTACCCTCATATGACTCATATGTAAATAAGGCGAAACACGCGAGGTGATGGTCGATGCACACAGCACCCGGTGGGGTTTGGAGGTGGGGAAGGACCGGAGCGGGTGCCGTGGACACTGAGCTGCGAGGTGGCATGGGTCCTAAGCTGTGAACTGGGGCGAACAGTATTGGGGAGGAGTTCTGCAGAGCACTCCCTGACCTGGGCACCCTGGCCTACTTGAAAGGGAGATTGAGAGGGTGAAAAGTAGTCCCTGGGGTACCAGGAGGTAGCCCTGCTGTGAGAAAGGAGGTGAGAAACCTTTGAAGCTCTTACTTAGCTCCAGGTGTGGAGCCCAGGCTAACTTGTAGCTTGTGGCAGCGCTTTTGACAGCCTTCTTCGGGGGTTTTCAGTCTTCTGCCACATGTGGTGAGAAAAGTAGGTGGAATTTCAGAACTGGTCAGGTCAGTTCTAAACTTAAGAATTTAAAGGACAGATTCTACCAGTTTATACTTCTTCTTTTTTTCCTTCTTGTTGAGACAGGATTTCTCTGTACAACAGCCCTGGCCGTCCTGGAACTCAGTATGTAGACCAGGCTAACCCCCAGCTCCAAGTGCTCCCTCCGCCTGCTTCTGCCTCCTGAGTGCTGGGTTTAAAAGCATGTGCTTGGCTACAAATTTCGTAATTCAAAGGTCAGAGGAAACCAACGTGATAGACGGTGAAAGTAGGTCTCCGGCCACCTGTTTCCCATTGCCTGGTTCTTGTAACTGGTGCTGGCCTGAAGTGGGAACCTACAAAACATCCAGGTTGTCTCAAGTCATTTACACAGTTCATTTCTACGGATTATACATATATACATGTGACAGCTCTTTCTGTTTCACACCTGTACCTGCCCCCCTGTGGTCTGGATGTGCCTTTGAATTTTTATCTTAAGTGACCTTGACATACCAATTATGTATCCCTTCTTGAGCTGCTATTAATGCCTCGTGTGGATCTCCTGGATGAGGGTTTATTCAGTGAAGCCTTCAGTGATGGACGCGTGCTCCATTTTTCTGCTATGATTCAGGCGAAGCCTTTTAGCTTGTTTGGATTCTTCCTGTGAGAAAAAATTAGTAAGCTGTACAGAGTAGATAAAATATTAAATAGCTCTTCACTATTGTCTGAGTGAAGGAAGCGGCCGCTCAGATCAGGCTTGCTGCAACTGAGCTTCGTGTGGGGGGTATTTTTGTTTATTTTATTTATTTTTTTGGAGACATGGTTTCTCTGTAACGAACTCTTCCTGTTCTGAAACTCACTCTGTACCAGGCTGGCCTCTAACTCAGAGATCTGCCTGCCTCTTCCTCCCGAGTGCTAAGCTTTGGGTTTTTTTTTTTTTTTATGGTTTTTGGAGACTCAGTTTGTTCCATAGTTCTGGGGCTTGAAATCTGGGCTGGTGTCAATTCTGCAAGAGTGTCAAAGGTAACTGATTTGGCATATACTAGAAAGGAAGGAAGAGTGCTCCAGTTAGGACCCTTTGAGTTCTTCAAGCGTGTTTTGTTTCTTTTTGTTTCCTGATTTTGGAGACCAAGTCTGACTGTTCAGGACAGACTGTGCTGCCTACTCTCAATGTTTGTGCCTCAGCCTCCAGTGACAGGATTGTAGGCCGGGGCCACCATGCTTGGCGCCACAGTTATGTTTGCAGCTGAGTTGGAGAAGTCACTGTGTTTATTGGGAAGACACAATACTTGTGAAGTTAGGACTTTTTTCTTTAAAAATTGTAAGACTTATTTTATGGGTATGAATGTTTAGCCGGCATGTATAAGTGTGCTCCACATGCATGCCTAGTGCATTTGGAGGGCAGGAGGTGGCATTATAGTCTCTGTAACAGAAGTCCCGGATGGCTGTGAACCATTCATTATATGGATGTTGGGAGCTAAGTGGGTCTTCTGCAAGAGCAACAAATGCTTTTAACCTCCAACTGCAAGACTTTTCCCTATAACTAGATATAGAATCGTCCATTGTCAGCAGTCGTTGCAGTGTTGGAGTAAAGCACTATTCAGAAGCTTTAAACTGTTAATTCTTCCAAACCTTCGTTGGTTTTGTTTTCTCATGGATGTTATTTTTTTTAATACATTTTCTTCCCAGTGGTTATATACTTTCTTCTGTCCCTCCCTTTCTTCCCTCCCTTTCCTCTGTTCTTTGAGGCAGGGTCTAGTTAAGTAGTCCTGAATTTGCAGCCCTCCTGTTTCAGCCTCTCATGTAGTTCGTACTGTAGGTCTGTCACCAGGAGTGGCTGGCTCTATATGCTTTTTTGAGCCCTGTTTTACTTAGACATGCTGATTTTCAAATCTCCCTTTAGATTAAAATAGAAATGTTTATCTATGAGAGACTTTTGCTGTTGGAGGTGGGAGACAGTATAAATTGGAACTTTTCAAAAAAAACTGAAGAAAAATTGTGTGCTCATGCACATGTGCATGCGTGATATGAATGCAGGTTCCAGTGGAGGCCAGAAGAAGGTGTTGGATGCCCTGAAGCTGATGAAGTCACAGTGCTTGTGAACCATGAAGCGGTTGCTGGGACTTGAAGTAGGGCTTGTGGTAGAGCAGGAAGTGCTCTTAACTGCTGAGCCATCTTTCCACCCTTCAAAGAAACTTTTTATACATATTTTGTAAGTCAAAAACTTTAAAGAACTTAACTGAAAGTGATAAAATTAAGTTTTGTTTGGTGGCTGAGGTACAGTGGTGCTGCTTGGGATAGAGAAGTAATGATAGACTCTAAGTCTGATTTTTGAGTTCAGGTTCAAGGTCTTCATTTTCCACCTTTCTCCTGTCCTTGAGCACTTACTGAACGTGTTGCATTTGTGTGTTTGCACTCATGTGATGCCGTGTAACCAGGAAGAGCCCTTTTTTAAAACAGCTTGCAGTTAAGCTGGGGAGTTTAGCTGATTTTTAAAAATACTCCATTTGCCTGCTGAAGACAGATTTGGTATGAGGGTTGTAGTTTTGGGTGATATTTCCTCTGCTTTGTATGACTGAAATTCTCACTGACTGGCAAAATTCAAGGGAAGTGCTCCTCTTACAAGTCTACATCAGTGCCTTAGAAATGAGCATTGTCAGGTGTCAGTTTATTTATTATTTAAATAAATAAGATTTATTTAAAATTTTATTTGAGATTTTATGTTTTATGTGTATGGGTGTTTTACCTGCGTGCATGGTATGTCTGTATACCACTTGTGTGTATGCAATGCAAGGTGTTGGTTATGAGACTGGCAGTTGTGGGACACCACATGGATACTGGGAATCACACCCTTGTCCTCTGGAATAGCCAGTGCTCTTAACTGCTGAGTCGTCTCTAGCCCACTCCATTGTATAAAGATTTTATTTCATATTAAGTGTGTATGTGTGTCTGTGCACCTGCAGTGCCCATGGAGGCCAGGAATGGTAGATTTTTAGACCTAAAGTTATAGGCAGTTGTGAGATGCTCAGCATGTGTGCTGGGACCAAACTGAAAGTTCCTTATAATTCTGGGTTTGTTTTGTTTGTGGCTGGCCTGGAACTCTGAACTCACAGAGATCTGCCTGCCCTGCCTCCCGAGTGCTGGGACTGAAGGTGCGCACTGAATTGTTCTGAACTGGGTTCTCATATAAGGCTGTAGGATTTTGGTGAAATATTTTTCCCCACCTGATTTATCAAAGGATTTAAATACCAAATAGTTCTTTCCCTAAGGTGGAACGATTTTTGTTTTAATCCTTTAAAAATATCTTCTTGGCCCCATTAGGCAACAGAATAGAACTAAACATGACTGAATCTTTTTGTAAAGAGTTAGATCCTCCGGTGTGTGTTCTGCCACAGGAGTGTGTGCTGGGAGATACAGAGGTGTCCTGCTGGGATGTGAGGGGCTTGCTGTCTTACAGGGCCCTTTCATCATATTCCCTCTCCTCCCTCCCTCTCTCCGTCACTTCCCCCATTACAGTTTGCTTTTAAAAGTAGAGGGACAACCAGGTGGACGTGGTGGCACATGCCTATCATCCTAGGGCTTAGGAACTGGAGCTAGGAGAATAGGAAGTTAGTTCAAGGGCCACCTGGGGGGCATGAGAATCTATCTCCAAACAATGACAGGAGCCAAAGTAAGGGAAAGATGGCTTGCCCATTTGCTGTCTAGTTCTGAAAATACCTTTTTAAAATTATTTTCAAGAAGGAAGTTTTCTCAGCAAGTGGAAGAATGCCTTGGTTTGACACTGGTGTCACAGAGTATCCTTCCATTCTGCAGTCCCTCTCTATTACCTGACTGTTTTCCAGACCGCTCGTCCTCCTGCCCTTCCCCATTTGTCAGGGCAGCATTTTTGAGTTCTGGATTTTACTGATCACGATGACTTCTAGACCAGTTAGCCAACAGCTACCTTAATGTTCATGTGGGAACGAAGGCACATACTTCTGTGTGGTTATTTGTTTATTTATTAATTGAGACGGTGTCTGGATTGGGCTTCCAGTCCTCCTGCCTCAGCCTTCCTAGTGTGTGGATTCCAGGTGTGTGCCATCATACCAAGTTTGGTCCATACAGTTTTAGAGACAGTGCAGAGTTCTTAGTGTCCTGTCAAGTCGGAAGGGAAGGGTGGCTTTCTGGAGGGTACCCACTGGGACAGGGGTCTGACTCAGTGAGCTATGAAGCTGGTGCTCCCGTCCCCACGTCCCATCCCTGTTTAGCTTTGATAGCACTTAGTTTGTACTGGTAGAAAAGCAGGAAGGCTCTGTTCTGGGAATGGCAGTCTAATTCCTCATAGGAAACATTACACTGTGTTTGTATTTCACCAGAACTGAACTTCCTTTCTTTCTTTGATATGTGTACAGGTTCTGGTGAACACTGCTTGCTGTGTTTTGATGTTGGTGGCTAAGCTTATCCAGTGTATTGTGTTTGGTCCTCTTCGAGTGAGTGAGAGACAGGTAAGTGATTACTTGCAAAGAAAATTTAAAAGCACTATTAAATTTGATGTAATTTCAAGTATATAGAAAAGTTCCATGAATACTACAAAGAACTCCCAGTTGTGCTTTATCCAGATTCACTTTTTATTTTATTTGTGTGTGTGTGTGAGAGTGTGTGTTGTGTATATGAATGTGCTCACCTATACCTGGCACACATGGGAGCCAGAGGAGAATTTTAAGTGTCCTCCCCTATTTCTCCACTTTGTTTCAGCTGGGGGTTCTTACTGAACTGGGGGCTTGGTCATAAGTGCTTGTAGTACTGAGCCATCTTTTCGTCCTCGGAGTCACTTCTTGCTTACGTAGATTTTCTTTTTCTTTTTTTTTTTTTTTAAATATTTATTTATTTATTTATTATGTATACAGTATTCTGTCTGTGTGTATGTCTGCAGGCCAGAAGAGGGCACCAGACCTCATTACAGATGGTTGTGAGCCACCATATGGTTGCTGGGAATTGAACTCAGGACCTTTGGAAGAGCAGGCAGTGCTCTTAACCACTGAGCCATCTCTCCAGCCCCTTACGTAGATTTTCTGATCCATTTGGAATTAAGTGCTGGACATGGTACAGTTTTACCTCAGATACTTCAGAATATGTTCCAAGAGCAAGGATAACTTCCTGAGTATTCACTGCACAGCGATAAAAATTAGAAAAGTTAGCCTTGATAAAATACTTTAATTATACTCAGGATAGCCAGTCTATCCCATTGTAACTATTTCTCCACAATTTTTTGTTTTGTTTAAACAGGACCTTGCTATGTAGTTCTGTAGGCATGGAACTTCCTTTGTAGAGCAGGCTGCCCTTGAACTCACAGTCCTCATGGCTCAGCCACCCTTGCTGGGATTATCCTTACTTCTGGCTCAGAAGCTCCATTTGATACTTCGTTTTTCATTCTTTCTGAGCTAGAAATGGACCAGGCCTGTGGCACACTGTCTGAGTGGCAGCAGTGGGCCTTCAGTGTTTTGTCTTCTCTAACGTGTGTGATATCAGGTCAAAATTTGCAGGAAACGTTACCTTCAGGAGTTTGAAACTCTTGTTATTCACCCATTTTAGCTTTTCTGTATAGAACACATCTTTATGCTGTTTTTTTGCTGGCTTATTTTATTATTAATGCCACCCACTAGCATTTATTTATTAAGAACTACTTTGAGAGCTAAGCAGTGATCACATATGCCTTTAAGTCCAGCACTTGGAAGGCAGAGGCAAGTGGATCTCTGAGTTTGAGTCCAGCCTGGTCTACATAGTGAGTTCTAGGATAGCCAGGACTACACAGAGAAACCCTGTCTCAAAAAACTAATAACAATAAAAAAGAACTATTTTGATTTTAGACTCGAAGAATTGATATATATATTTGCTCTGTGGGTGCTTAAAGTTTAAAAAATAAGACTAACATTAGAGACAAAGACACTGACTACCTAAAATAGAATAAACACTAACAGTTAAGTAGAGCCTTAGAGCATGAGAGGGGTTTTAGTCTTTCCTTCTCTCTCTCTCTCTCTCTCTCTCTCTCTTTTATTAAATTATTTTACCCTACTTTAAAAAAATACTTATTTTTATTTTGTGTGCATTGGTGTTTTGCCGTGGGTGTCAGATCTTCTGGAACTGAAATTACAGACAGTTGTAAACTGTCATGTTAGTGCTAGGAATTGAACCCGTCCTCTGGAAGAGCAATCAGTGCTCTTAACCACTGAGTCATCTCTCCAGCCCCTCTCTTTCTGTTTGTAAAAATTTATTTTTTTATACCAGTGTTTTACCTACATGTATGTAAGTGTACCATTTGTGTGTCTGGTGCCCATGGAGGCTAGAAGAAGGAATTGGATCCCCTAGAACTGGAGTTAGAGATTACAGAGGGTTGTCAGCTACCATGCGGGTACTGGGAAGCATAAAGTTGTGTTGTATCCTTTATAAGAGCAGCAAATGCTTATAAACACTGAACATTGACCCAGCCAGAGGGTTTTTGATTTTAAATATACTTAAAGCATTTAATGCCTATTATAACATTTTAAAAAGCTCTTTACAGGCTGTGTGGTGGTGGTACATTCCTTTAATCCCAATGCTCAGGAGGCAGAGGCAGGCGAATCTGTAAGTTCCAGGCTAGCCTGAGATAGAGAACGAGTTCCAGAACAGCCAGGATTACACAGAGAAGCCCTGTCTCAAAGAAAGAAAGAAAAGAAAGCACTTTACCTTCTTTAAGTCACTTAATTCACCACCTATTCTGTGATACATAGGCTGTTATATTAAGACCCATTTTATAGCATGGAAAACTAAAGCATGAAATGTCAGCAACCCCACACTTGTACAGTGGCGCAGCCAGGAATCACAACCAGTGTATTTCAAGTTCTCCTGCTTTTCCTGCCTAGGGAACAGACGTTCACCCCGATTCCAGGCTTACTGTGTTGGGGCGTGGTGTTCAGAACCACGCCGTATTCCCTGTGTAAGGGCTGCAGGAGCATTGCTCTGGTTGTCTGCCTTTGCAATGGATAGAACTAGAGGGTACTTTTTTTCCCCCAGTTAACTTTGTTCTCTGAACTCAAGGTATCTAATCAGAGTCATATTTAAACTCTCAAAGTAATTGTATTCTTTGTGTTGGGGTCCTGCTGGCCTCAAACTCAAGACCCTCTTGCCTTTGCTTTCCAGTCCTGAGTGCTGGGACCACAGGTGCCACTCAACCGTATCCCCAGCTTTAACTTCAACTTGTAAATGTTTGTACTCCTTAGAAATCGTGTATGAAAGTCTCATTAGGAGTCAGTCATGTTTTCACTGAGCGGTGGCACATGACTTTAATCCCAGTACTCAGGAGGCAGAGACAGGCAGATCTCTGAGTTTGAGGGCAGCCTGGTCTACATAATAAGTTCCAGAACAGCCAGGGCTACATGAAGAGAGCCTGTCTCAAAATAAAGGGGAAAAAAAGGGGGAAAAAAAAGTCACATTCGTTCATTCTTTTTTTTTTTTTTACCCAGATTCTTATCCTTTCCATCAATAGCTGGGTAATCAGATATTTTAATATTTGTAAGAGCTAGAACTCATTTGCTGTCCCCTTGCCTTTTTCCCCTATCCCAAGAAAGTGACGATTTTTAAAACTGAAAGTTTGAATTTAAAAACGATGATAAGGACTGGAGCTATGACTCAGCACCTTATTGCTTTTGCAGAGGACCAGAGTTTGATCCCCGGAACCCACATGGTGACTCACCACCACCTGTAACTCCAGTGTTGGGTGTTCTGGCACTTCTGACCTCTGGGAGTACCAGGCATTCACGTGGTGCAGATATAGCATGCAGACAAAGCATTTGTACACATAAAACAATTAAAAAATAATATAGCAAAGAAATAACATAATCTACTGCTTATGGAACACCTTAACAGCTTATTTAGAAAACAGATGGCTGTTCTTAAAAATAATAAGACCTTTGTAGTCTTCTTTTAAATAGTGTTGAATTAGGAACTCATTCAAATATATGTAATTTCATAAAATATTTTTTTGAATAAAGGAGAATTAAAAACAATTTGAGTCTCTCTGTTACTGTTAAGTCAGTATGCTGATATATCTAGAGAACATTTACCTACACTGATAAAGTTCTCACATTAATATGTGAGAAAAAAGTGTCCAAAATTAAAATATTGCATATTGGATGAAGAAAAAATAAATATTAAGGGCATTATTTTATTTTTAACCTGCTTTTGGTTTGGTTAGGTCTTTTTTTCTTTTTTCTTTTCTGTTAGCCCAGATTGGCTTCCCAAGTGCTGGGATTGCAGGCAGGCACAACTATACTTAGCTGTGTGGATAGACATTGTTTTAAATTTTTTCTTGTTGTTTTTATATTTTATTGGTTATATACTAGCAAGTGGCCTTTTAATTTTTATTTTCTTGTGTGTAGTGTGTGTATGTTGTATACATTGTGGGTGGGTGTGCATGTATTTGCATGTGTCTGGAGGCCAGAGGTTGACTTTAAGGGACTTTCTCAATTGCTTTCCACCTTTTTTTCTCCTTAAGATTCAAAACATTGTGTTCTTTTTGTGTATATGCCTGCATCAGTTTACTGCACAGTGTGCCTTGTGAGCTGCCTGATGTGGGTGCTGGGAGTGGGGTCCAGTAAGATATTCTGCAAGAGCAGTAGGGGCTCTTAACCACAGACTTTCTCTCTAGCCCTTTCTGTCTCATTTTTCTGAGACAGGTTTTCCTGAACCTGGAGCTCATCAATTTAGCTAGACTGGCCAATGAGCTGCAAGGATTGGCTGTCTCTGCCCCTCAGTACTGGGGTTACAGAGAAGTGTGCTTCTCCACTGGCTTTTACTTGGGTACGAGGGTTCCAAACTCAGGACTTTATGCTGCGTGGCAAGTACTGCACCTACTGAGCCATCTCCCCAGCCCTGCTTAATATTTTATTTAGAAAATCTAATCTTTTCTATTGTTGATTAAGTCAGAGTGCAGAAATAATATAAATAAAAAATAATTAAAATTATTGAAGTAATACTTGTTGATATTTTCTACTATACATGTAAACATAAAATATTTTGTGTAAGTACTAGACTAATATAACTACTTTTTTGTTGGCTGAAACTTCCTGGCTGTTCCAGATTACAAGTTTCAGTTATGAGATCACTTTATGGCTGTCCGGCCCTATTCTGTGAGGAATGCGCCATAAGCTTGCTTTGTTACGTTAGCATCTCGTACGTAGACTTGTTATGATGGAACTCACCTTTACCCACTTTTTTTTTTTTTTTTTTTTTAGCATCTCAAAGACAAGTTTTGGAATTTTATTTTCTACAAGTTCATTTTCATTTTTGGTGTGCTGAATGTCCAGACTGTGGAGGAGGTGGTGATGTGGTGCCTCTGGTTTGCCGGACTTGTTTTTCTGCACTTAATGGTTCAGCTCTGCAAAGACCGATTTGAATATGTGAGTTTTTAGCCCACCTCTTTGACTGCTCAGTCACATGTGTGTGCCAGGTTTGATGTAAGAAGTAAAGTGAGAAAGGCACAGGCTGCATGCTTGGGATACCTCAGAGGGGACTTCTAGGTCATCGTCACAGCCTCTTTCTGGAGGAGCTTCCGCCACAGCTGTAGGGCCACCTCACCCTTGTCATCCCCAAGCTCTGTAGTCACCCCCACCACCCTTATCTTAGGTCAGGAACTGTGATGCTGTGTACAGCCTGAACTTTTCTGGATGTTTCCTGTTTTTTTGTTTTGTTTTGTTTCCTTCTCCTTTTGCCCTGGTTGTGGCGCTTTTCTTTCTCACTGGTTTGTGCTGTTTTTCTTGGTGTCAAGACTGAAAGAGCTGTTTCTACTTCCTGTTTGGGTATAAGATCAGCCTGTGACTTGAGGTCAGACCTGCACAGCGAGCACCTGATACAGGCGGAGGCAAACAGGTTTGAAGTGCTGCCTCCCAGTTGAGCCCACTCTAGGACGTGTGTCCCTCTCTTTACTCAGTGTTCATGGAGATGGTATTGACTTCTTCCAGAGTTGATCTCACTCTTGAAGGGTTTCTTTCTTTTCCAGTCCCCATTCTTGTTACAAATAGGAGTTTCCAGCCTTCCTTTCTGGGCTGGTTATAGCCTACACTCAGTACAACAGGAATTACAACTCCAGGTCCTTTTCCAGGCAGTCTCTTGTCCTTGCCTAGTATTAATATGCCATTATGAGTGATAATCCTGTAATTCCTCTCCATTGTTCTTTCCCTGACAGGCTAGCAGGCTCCAAGTGAATTCTGAGGTGAAGATTAGAGCAAGACGAACAGAAACAGCAGAACCAGGATACTGTTCTAAGTCCTACATGTTCTAGAGATTGTAATCTCATGGTAGAAGGATACTGGAGAATCAGAGTATAGTGTCTGTTGTATCTGGTGAATTAAATGATAAAGTTTTAAAAATCAAAACTCATTGCATTTAGGTCATGGTCGAATTTGGGCTTTTCTATGTTACTGTAGTGCCCCAAGCAAAGATAGCAAGCTTTGTCTTCAATTCTGGGAGGTTGCCGTCGTGGGGGAGTGAACTCTCTCTGTTTTGTTTTGCAGCTTTCCTTCTCTCCCACCACACCAATGAGCAGCCACGGGAGAGTCCTGTCTTTGTTGATTGCTATGCTGCTCTCCTGCTGTGGACTGGCAGTTGTCTGCTGTGTTACAGGCTACACACATGGCATGCACACCTTGGCTTTCATGGCTGCAGAGGTAAGGTGCTGGGCACAGTCATTAGATTCCTAAACATTTTCAAGGAGACCAGACTATTTGAAAAGGTATTTGGTCTTTGACTTTAACTGGCATTACCGCCCCCCCCCCCACACCAAGACAGAGTTACTCTGTGTAGCCCTGCCTGTACCTCCCTAGTGTTGGGATTAAAGGCATGCACCACTACCACCTGGCAGAAAAAGAAATTAGTGGCATTTATTTATTTCATGTGTGTGCTACAGCATATGTCTAGAGGTGAGAGGACCACCCGTGAGAATTAGTTTTCTTCTTCCACCATGTGAGTCCCAGGATTAAACTTAGAGTGTCAGGTGTAGTGACAAGTGCCTTTACTTGCTGAACCATTTGTCAGCCTGATTTTTTTTTATAGAGAGAGTATTTATTTGCTCTTTGACAGTTTTATTCATGCAAACAATTTATCATGATGGTGTTTATCTCGAGTTTTCCCCTGGGCTCCCCCGGACCCTCTGCAACATGCTGCTTTTCCACCTTCATGTTCTCTTTCTTTTAATTTTACTGCCCTGTGACAGAGCTCAGCTAGCACTTCTTGCATACTCATAGGTGCAGGCTATCCTCTCTGAATATTTAAAGATAAAAAATTACTTTTTAAAATTTGCAGGAGATACCATTTTTTTCTCTTTTCAGTAGAACCCAATTAAAAAGTAAAGGTTTATTTATTATTATTTATGTGTATGGGTGTTTTGCCTACATTTATGTCTGCTTACCGTGTATATGCAGTGCCTCTAGAGGCTAGAAGAGGTTGTTGGATCCTCTGGAACTGGAGTTACAGACAGTTGGGAGCCTCCATGTGTCTGTTCAGCTGGGAACTGAACGTTGGTTCGCTGGAAGAGCAGCCAGTGCTCTCAACCACTAAGTTATCTACACCACCCAAAACCCAAAGTTTTTTAATGCCTTGATTTTTTTTTTTTTAGTTTTATTTTAATGTGTCAAAGTGTTTGGCCTGCATGCATGTATATGCACTGTGTGTGTGCTTGGTGCCTTCAGAAGTCAGTTGAGGGCATTAGACCCCCTTGAAGTAGAGTTATAGAAGGCTGTGAACCACCACCATATGCATTCTGGGAGCCAAACCTGGATCCTTTGCAAGAGGAACAAGTTCTGTAAACTACTGGGCCATCTCTTTAGCCTGTTCATACTCTTTATAGTCAATAACTAATATATTTGCCTTTTCCTCAGTTAAAGACAAAGTTTATAATACTTTTACCTATAATTGCTAATTAGGAAAATAAAATATAGCAATTTCTTTTATTTGTGATTTTAGTCTCCACAGTTTAAGTGATTTTCAGTAAGTTGATACCTGAAATTATTAGGTGGAAAATTCTGAAAATAACAATTCATAAAGTTTATTTTGTTGTTGTTTGTTGGTGCTGGCTGTAAACTCAGGGCCATGTGTGCTCTGCTACTCAGCTCACACACTCAGCCCCACAGCGTGTAAGCTGTAAATTCTGCACCATTCTGAGGGCCACAGTGACGCTGGGTGCTACCCGGCTGAAACATGTCATTTACTTGTTTAGGACATCCACAATGTATATCCGACTCACCCGTGAATCATTTACTGGCCAATTCAGTGTCTGATCACCTATAGATGTTTCCTAGTGCTTTGTCTGAGTATCCAAGTTACTTCTCTGTTGCTATGGTTTAAGTACTCAACAAAGGGAGAAAGGCTGAGTTTTGGTTTATAGTTCCTGAGGGATACAGTTCATATTAGCAGGGAAGATATGACAGCAGGCAGAGATGCATGGTGACAGGAACAGGAAGCTGATTATCACATTGCATCTGCACTGTAGAAGCAGAAAGCAACGAATGCATGCTTGCTGCTGAGTTCTCCTTCTATCTGTAAATGAAGACTGCTCTTTCGTTCCTGGCTACCCAGACCCGAATAATCACACAGAAACTATATTAATTACAACACTGCTTAGCCTATTAGCTCAGGCTTCTTATTAACTAACTCTTACATCTTACATTGTAAATTAGTCCATTTCTATTAATCTGTGTATCACCACGAGGCTCTGGCCTACCGGTAAGGTTCCACGTGTCCTTCTCCTTTGGCAGCTACATTGCATCTCCCTGACTCTGCTGACTCTGCCTACTCTCTCTATATATCTCTTCCAGCCTGACTATATTCTCTGCTGCCATAGGCCAAAGCAGCTTTATTCATTAACCAATAAAAGCAACACATATACAGAAGGACATCCCACATCATCTGTCTCTACAGTCCAGGGTTCCAGTCTGGGGTGGGTTTCAGAACGATCCCTATAGGCGTGCTTAGAGGCCCATCTCCATCCAGGTGGTTCCAGAGTCTGTCAAGTTGATAGTCAGTACTATCACATCAGATTACCTTTATCTGCTTTATAGTATACAAGAATAACAAATCAGAGGAAGCACAGGTACAAACCAGAAGGGCAGGTTCCTTTAGTATTATATAGTAACGCATTAATGCCATATATAACACACTTTTAATCCCAGTGCTTGGGAGGCAGAGGCAGGCTCATCTTTGAGTCCAAGGCCAGCCTGGTGTATATAGTAAGTTCCTGGGCACCCAGAGTTATAAAGTGAGACCCAGTCTCAGAAAAAAAAAGGAAAGGAAAGGAAAGGAAAGGAAAAAGAAGGAAAGAAGGAAAGGAAAGGAAAGAAGGAAAGGAAAGGAGGAAAGGAAAGGAGGAAAGGAAAGAAGAAGAAGGAAAGGAAAAAAGGAAAGGAAAGAAGGAAAGGAAAAAGGAAAGGAAAGGAAAGGAAAGGGAAAGGAAAGGGAAAAGGAAAGGGGAAAGGAAAGGGGAAAGGAAAGGAAAGGGGAAAGGAAAGGAAAGGGGAAAGGAAGGGAAAGGAAGGGAAAGGAAAGGAGGGGAAAGGAAAGGAAAGGAGGGGAAAGGAAAGGAAAGGAAAGGAAAGGAGGAAGGAAGGAAGGAAGGAAGGAAACAACATACCTACTTTGGATAAGAGAGATCTGTGTAGTAGCTATACTGAAACTAGTTATTTATCTTTATAATGGATTATGTGTAAGTATTTAGGAATTTGTTAGAAGCAAGGTTAAAGTTTATTTTTGCCCGGAAGTATTCATTTCAGAGCATAATGTAGTGTCAATAAAATTAGAAAAGGGGGGTGGGCTGGAGAGACCACTCAGCAGCTAAGAGAACTTACTGTTGTTGCAGTGAACCCGGGTTTCCTTCCCAGCAACCCACATGGAAGCTTACAACTGTCCTTAACTCCACTTTCAGGGGATCCCACACCCTCTTTTGATGTCAGAGGGCACCAGGTGTTTACATGGTGTGCATAATGCACATAGGATATAAGTTTTTTAAAATTGGAAGCCATTTAAGTATTTAAGGAAAATATTTGTAATCCAGTTGAATATGTATCTGTAAAAATATGTAATAGTGTTTCCTCCTTAAAAGACCTATTTAAAACAGATATAGTAATTAGTTTGCTTTAGATATATTTTATTGCTAAATATTGTTTGAATGATAAGCTTATTTGTTTTGTTGTTGTTGTTGCTGATATCTACTTCCAGTTTAATAATCTGCCAAACTCAGCAAACGTTATACTTAGAAGTAAACACAGTTAAAGTAGGCTGAGTGGCTTTGTGTGGTGGCACATACTTAATAGTCGAAGAACCCAGGAGCATCTCTGAGCTTGAGGCCAGCTTGGTCTACAAACCTATCTTCAGGACAGCTAAGTTTCATAAAACTTTAGTGAGACCTTGTTTCAAAAAAACCAAAACAGCAAGCAAATAGATTCACCCCTTTTTGATTTTTCGAGACAGGGTTTTTCTGTAGCTTTGGAGCCTGTCCTGGAACTAGCTCTGTAGCCCAGGCTGGTCTTGAACTCACAGAGATCTGCCTGCCTCTGCCTTCCAAGTGCTGGGATTAAAGGCGTGTGCCACCGCCACCGCCACCACCACCACCACCCAGCAAATGTGTAGTTCAAGCTGACCTTGAACTCCAGATCCTCCTGCTTCTGCCTCCTTCAGCAAATCCTACTGGCCTGCGCCTGTTGGCAGAGGTTTCTGTCCCACCAGGTCCTGTAGCCGTTTAGTCCCAAAGAAACACACAGAGGCTTACATTAATTATAAACTGGTTGGCCTAGTAGCTCAGTTTTTTCTTATTAACTAATTCTTACATCTTAAATTAGCCCATAATTCTTGTCTGTGTTAGCCACGTGACTTGGTACCTTTGTCAGTGAGGTGTTCTCATCTTGCTTCCTCTGTGTCTGGGTGACGACTGCAGACTGACTTTATCTCTTCCCAGAATTCTCCTGTTCTTGCCACCCTGCCTATACTTCCTGCCTGGTTAATGGCCAATCAGCATGTTATTAAAACAATACAAGACCATTTGTCCCACAGCATGCGCCACCAGAACCAGTGCATTAGAGTCTTATTTCTGGTTTGATTCCTTCATTATCCTTTGTTCTGGTAAATGAAGGGTACAAAAGCCCCAGGATAGAACTGCTACTCGTGTAGGGCAGTCATAGTTGGCATTACAGTGTTACCCTAGTGGGATACCCTTTCAGGTAAGCAATCATGGTGACTTGGTGTTGTGTCGATAGAAGAGATTGTTAGATAGTGAGGAGGACCTCTCATCATTGCAGAAGGTATTCTTGGGAGACGGGGAGGGACAGCTGCTCATCATTCTCAACTGGAAAAGGTTCAACAAAAGTGGGGCTCCTGTGTTGTGAAAATATTCCATGGCGATGGAGCAGAGGAAGTGAAAGGGTGATAAATTTGACAAATCTACTTTTCATCTTGTTTTAGTTTTGTTTTATAGAAATCTGCTTTTTAACTAAAGTAAGAAGGATTTCTCTTTTGCAGTCTCTTCTTGTGACAGTGAGGACAGCTCATGTGATTTTAAGGTGAGCAGAAATTTTGGATGATTGGCATTTACTTGTTCAGTTTATTTTGAGATTAATGGTTTAAAATAGATGAAAATGTGACTAAACTATAACATGTTTAAAGTACATTTTCTTGTAACAGTAAGTTAACACATTTTTCTGTCTAAATTGTAGATATGTAATTCACCTCTGGGACCTTAACCATGAAGGGACTTGGGAAGGGAAGGGAACCTACGTGTATTACACCGATTTTGTCATGGAGCTCACTCTCTTGTCCTTGGACCTCATGCACCACATCCACATGCTGGTGAGTCCCCCAGGAAGAGGGCTGATAGAGGACTGAGGGGTTCGAGACACGAACACTGGTTTGTACATTAAAGAAATGAAATGCTCAGTAGATGGGGATGAACCAAAGACTTGAGTATCATTGGGCAGCCTTCATCTTTGGTGGCTGGGTGCAAAACAGTGCTGTGTTTGGTTGGTGCCCAGCTCAGGAAGTGTTTGCTGTGCCAGGAGACTTGGTTAACTCTGCTGATAGTCAGGAGAGCTTTCTTTGAGCACGATAAAAGGGGTTTTTTCTTTAGTGTCTGTGGTTTTTTTCTACTGAACAGTTTCTCTCTAGTGGTACTGGGAATTCTTGCTGTCTTTACCTCCTTATAGGTTTTTTTTTTTAACCTTTGTAATGAAAAACAAATGCTTGTACTTAATATCTACTGCTTTAAGTTTGTGTGTCAGAAATGGTCAGTGTTGAAGCAAGGCCAGTTTTACCCATCTGTAATTCCAGCACTTGTTAGGCAAAGGCAGAAATTTTCCTGAAGGTCAGGGACAGCCTGGGTACATACTGAGACCCTGTCTCAAACACCAAGAACTCTGGGGAAACCTGAGGTGGAGCACCCGCCTAGCATATTCAGTGTCCTGGGTTAGTGGTCCCCAGCACCACAGAAGGGAAATATAAGCCTCCTTGACAGGTGAACATTTTTTTAAAAAATCTACTAGAGTGCTGGAGAGATGGCTCAGCAGTTAAGAGCACTGACTGTTCTTCCAGAGGACCCAGGTTCAATTCCCAGCACTCACAACTCTCTGTAACTCCAGTTCCGTGGGGGATCCGACACCTTCAGACAGACAAATGTGCACATACAAAAAAAAAAACTAACTAATGATGGTGAGACTCAGTGTAGTCATGGGGACTTATTTATAAACTCGTCACAGTAACATTCAGGTCACTGGCAGAGTGGGGCGTGCACATTTATAAGTTAAAGGGCCAGTGAAATGGGCTCAGAAGGTAAAGGTGGGTGCCTCATGACAAGTCTGACACCATGGAGCTAGATACCCAGAACCCACGGTGGAAGAAGTGAATCAGCTCTGCAAGCAGTCCTTTGACCTCCAGAAATGGTCGCTTTCTGGTTTTGTTGTTGTTGTTTGGTTGGTTGGTTTTTTTTTTTTAGAGGCAGGGTTTCTCTCTGTAGCTTTGGTGCCTGTCCTGAACCTAGCTCTTGTAGACTGAGCTGCCTCTGCCTCCCGAGTGCTGGAATTAAAGGTGTGCCGCCACAACCGCAAAATGAAGAAAAACAACACTTTGTGTTTTTTAATTTTATAAATTTTATTATAGAAACTTGCAAATAAATAAACATTATGCATCGAGTTAAACAGATCCAAAGTCTATACAATGTAATGAAATTATATACATTTAGAACTGACATTTGAAGTACAAGCTTCACATTTTGTTGTATTCCTCTGCTTTTGTTTAAAAAAAGCTTTCTTACATTTAGAGAGTGTGTGTGTGTCTCTGTGTGTACATGTGTTCTAACAGTGGATGTGTGGATAGTTTTCTATTTCAAGATATTATATAGTTAGAAAAAAATCATGTTAGTATATTTAAGGTAGTGAAGCTGTTACCTAGATGTGGAATAACCAGGCTAGCTTAAAGATAGACAAATATATTTTATTTATTATAAGGGGAAAACTCACGCCACAAGCATGGAAGATATAGGCTCTGCTTGACCATGGGAGAAACTACACAGAGCACATCTGGGTGGTGCACAGGTTTATCTCCTGGTCCCAGAAAGCCATGCCTAAACTAGGTTACACCTCTTAAAGATTATTGGTTAACAAGGCTTTCCCCATCAAGGTAGTTATATCCTATCTTTTTACTCAAAAATGTTAGTAGTAAATTAACACTCAAACCTACTTTGTATAAATTATGACATTAAAATATATTTATAAATTAGTCAGGCAATGGTGGTACACGCCTTTAATCCCAGCACTCGGGAGGCAGAGGCAGGCGGATCTCTGTCAGTTCGAGATCAGTGTGGTCTACAGAGTCAGTTCCAGGACAGGCTCCAAAATGACAGAGAAGACACACACACACACACACACACACACACACATATATATCCAATAAATATAATCTATATTTTATATACATCTAGTCCAATGTGATTCAAATGAATTATTTTATATAAACTTACAATCTACCTGTTCTTCTGTTGGGCATCTTGTTGATTTACGTATTTTTTTTTTTATAATTGCATGAATGCTTGGGCTGGGGATATAGCTCAGCTGGTAGAGTGTTTGCTTAGCATGAATAAACCCTGAGTTTGATCCTGGCACTGCATAAACTGGGGGTGGGGATGCATGACCATAATCCCAGAATTTAAGAGGAAGAAGCAGGAAGGCTGGGAGTTCAAGGTCATATTTGACTACATAATGAGTGTCAGGACAATCTGGGATACAGAAGATCCTACTCCATTCTCCAGAAATACGTGTATGTTTATGTGTATATAAGTCTGTATGGCTGGACATTCTTTTTGCATTAAGCGTTTAAATTTCTGGTTAATTACTCAGGAAAGATTGCTGGCAGTGGGATACCTCAGCTGATGAGCCAGTGTATTGTGTTTAGGGCAATCAAATAGATACATGCATCTACCTACTTAAAGAGTATTCCATTTCCCTTTCACCTAAAATAGCTTCTGTTGTTGTACATGCGCCTTTGTCACTAGCAAATTCACTTGCATGCGCATATGTGTTTGTGTGTGTTTGAGAGTGTACGTGTAATTCATGTACATGTTTGTGTATATGTGCTCACCTCACACAGATATGAGTGTGGAGACTGGAAGTTTCCTCTATTGGTCTCCACCGTATTTTTTGAAATAGATTTTCTTCACTGAGTCTGGAACTCACTTGTGAAGTAGTCTGCTCAGTGAGTGTCAGAGTCCTTCTGTGTCTGGAGTTGAAATGTGCATGGCCGGGCCTGGCTTTTTATGTGGGTGCTGGAGATCCTAGCTCAGTATTCTACCCACTGAGCTTTGTCTTTAGCCCCTCACATTTGTTTTTATTGTTTATTTTACTTTCCCCCATCTCTGCTTAGTTGTTTGGCAACATCTGGTTATCTATGGCTAGCCTGGTCATCTTTATGCAGCTTCGTTACCTGTTCCATGAGGTACAGCGGCGGATTCGTCGGCACAAGAACTATTTGCGGGTGGTAGGGAACATGGAAGCCAGGTAAGACAGTCTGACTCAACGTTGCCTGAGTTTACTCTTTTTAACTGTGTGTGCCTGGCCGACGACCTACTTCCTCCCATCATACTCATCCTCTAGGCCAGCTTTAAATTCATAATCTGACTGCGTCAGTCCCCAGTTCAGCTTTCATCTGAGCTCACTTAATAGCAACACTTCCCCATTCCACCAGAATGTGCTTCTGTATACTTGTAACTGGACAGAAGAGTGCAGGCTGTCATGTCAGACTGCTTAGAGTGTGTCCCACGTAGGTAGTTGCAGGGTGGTTTGTACTCCAGTGACCTTACCTTCTTTCTGGAATGTGGGGAGGGTCCCAGGAGAAACAGCGTTCTTATTTTTTGTCACTGTCTGTTGTCACTACTGAGCAGAAGCACCTGTGATCTTCCGCCATCTTTGTTTTAGGAAGGTGTGTCCTGATTGCATTTTGCACATGTATGTTTATGGGCATGAATCACTCTCTGGAGACACTCACTTGCTATCCTGAAGCTAACCCAAACCAGAAAGTGCAGGAATAGTGGATATGCTTTTTGTTTCTCAGGAACGGTTTGGGTCTCTGGGGTCTGGTTCCTCTGATACGTCCATAACTGTTCTGAATGTGTCACAGACCAGTGGGACTGTTACTGCAGGGTCAGTTCTTTTTTTTTTTTTTTAATATTTATTCATTTATTATGTATACAGTGTTCTGTCTGCATGTCTGCCTGCAGGCCAGAGAGGGCACCAGACCTTATTACAGATGGTTGTGAGCCACCATGTGGTTGCTGGGAATTGAACTCAGGACCTTTGGAAGAGCAGGCAATGCTCTTAACCTCTGAGCCATCTCTCCAGCCCCTGCAGGGTCAGTTCTTGTGCTGAAGTTTCCCTCTTGGTTTTCTGAGAACTATGAAGAACAAAAATACTTTAACTAATCAGTTTTGCTGTGTAATTGTGCCATTATAGTGGTTAGGTGTGTAATATGGTGTTCGTTGGATATGTCTGAAGAGTTCCTGCTGAGCCTGTGATGTGTTTTACAGGTTTGCAGTTGCCACTCCAGAGGAGCTAGCTGTCAATAACGACGACTGTGCCATCTGCTGGGACTCTATGCAAGCTGCAAGGAAACTTCCCTGCGGACATCTTTTTCACAAGTAGGAGCTTTGTACAGGGTGCTTGGGAGTGGCCTTCTGTTCCTGGGCTCTGGGCGCTTTTTCACATGGATTTGAATATAATCCCAGCAGTAGAGCAAGGATGTTACCTCAGCCTGGCCTTGCTGTTGCTGCTTGGAGCCTGTGACTGGGTTTTTTTGTTTTTGCTTTTTTAATTCCGAGCCTCTTCTTTTGCTCTCAGTCCATTCTTTACCCACGTTTGCCATCTTAATTTCTATTTTTTAGCTTTCTTCATAATGTTTCTCCATTTACATTCTAGAGTAATAAATATGTCCATAATATTTTTTAAGGGGTTTTATTTTCCAGGGAGAGAAAAATCTTACAGAGAGCTGTGTTGAAATGGGATTAGACGAAGGCTACAAGTGACTCCTCTGCAAGGATCAAGGCCCTTCCATAAATCTCATATTTCAGAGATCTCATCACAGCTGTTTAAGCTAAATAATTATGTGCATGAATTTAGTGTCTTCTTATTGATGGATTTAGAGATGTCTTTTGGCCCCTTGATTATTGAAAAAAATTTTTTTTGTTTGTTTTTCGAGACAAGGTTTCTTTGTGTAGCTTTGGAGCTGTCTTGGCACTCATTCTGTAGACCAGGCTGGTTTCAAACTCACAGTGACTCGCCTGCCTCTGCTTCCCCAGGGCTAGGATTAAAGGTGTGTGCAGCACCACCACCAGGTTGAAATTTTTTTTTTAATCTTAACTGTTGTAGTGTTGGACCCTGGAGTCCAATTACTGAGGAGGAGTTGCCCCAAGAAAACACTCTCACTCTTCAGTTGATGTAAAAGCATGAGGATTTTAATTAATTCTGTCACGACAGGGTCTTTCAGCATTCAAGAAGCCAGAAAGATCCCGAATAGCTGGTACAGCTACTTTTAAAGCAAAAAGCCATAGAAACAAGGGAGGGGGAACTTGGGGGTTGTTTTCCAGCTATTGGGATTGGCTAATTCAAAGGGCTATTAGCAATGATTGGCCTGAGCCAGGACTTGAGGGTGGTTGCCAGATCAGGTGAGGTAAGAGAAAACATTTAAGGGTTACTAAGTCAAAACATCAGGAACTGAGTCAACATCTTAAGGGTTATCTTGCCCCAATTTCAATAACTGGGTTCTATCTGGAGAACATTTACAAAGACTCAGGGAGATGGAAAGTTTCCAACATTTCAGTGCATGTGTGGGTAATTGTTAGATTCCTGGTTCCCAGGGGAGGGGGAAAGCACTAAGGCTGAGAGGCCTCAGAGTTGTCTTAAAGTTCTACAGTAGAATATTATTTTAATGTGTGTTACCTTTTGTTTATGCTCTGAAACATTTGTTTAATGATGCAAAGATGTGTTTGATTAAATAAAATTCAGTTGCGGTCTTGAGACTGAATCAGCAAATAGCTGACAGGAAGTAGAAGGGAGGAGCCATCTGGGGAGGGGTTTATAAGGAGGGCTGAGAAAAAGCAGCCGAACTCCCAGGGAGACTCAGGAGGATCTAGGTGAGCTGCTTGCTAATCAGCTTCTTTGGGAATTCTACTTCAGCCTTTGAATCTTGAGTTCTTTAGCCGGACAAAGATTTAGATAAATTCATAAATTCTTTTAGCTTTGAAAGAGTTGTTGCCTGAGGGAACAGTTTCCACAGACTGTGCCTCTTGTGGCCAAACTGGTAGAGCCGGAGTTGCAGTTGCTGACTAGAATAGCCATAGCTTAAAAGTCAGCAACCATTAAAAAAGAAGAGGACACCACTTAACACCTTCAGTCTTTTCTTTTTAATATCAGAAAGGCTTTGGAACTGGAGAAGCCCACTCAAATGTCCTGACAGCCTTTTTTTTTGTTTTGTTTTTGTTTTTTGAGACAAGGTTTCTCTGTAGCTTTGAGCCTGTCCTGGAACTAGCTCTTGTAGACCAGGCTGGCCTCAAACTCACAGAGATCTGCCTGCCTCTGCCTCCTGAGTGCTGGGATTAAAGGCGTGCGCCACCACTGCCCAACCTGACAGACTGTTTTATGTTAGGACTAGAGGACTGTGTTGGGCTGTGGGTATAAAATAAAAGTAACGAATGAGGTCTTTGTGGAGCTTGCAATCTAATGTAAGAGCCGAATTTGAATGAACTGGCACATTGAGAATGTGAAGTTTAAACTGACCTGTGTGCTTTATAGAAAAGAAATAGGGTTTGAAGTGACAGCACACACTTTTTATCCCAGTATTCAAGAGGCAGACACAGGCAGATTTCTGAAGAGTAATAAGAACGTAATCTGATTCAGATTTGGAGGGGAGTGACTTTTGAGGATCAGCCGACATGAGGTCTGCGAAGGAAGAGCAAGTTGGAGAGGATGTAAGATGGGATGTAGTGGCATTTAAGTTTTATTTTAATAAATAAAGACTGCCTGAAGATCCGAGAGTAAAACAGTCCCACTGGCCAGCCTTACAGACCAGGTTATAGTAACACACACCTTTAATCCCAGTAGCCACAATAACACCTTTAATCCCAGCTGCCACACTAGTTGCCATAGAAATCGGGTTGTACATGCCTTTAATCCGAGCCCTAGAGAGGAATATAAGGTAAAGGAAGACAGCTCTCAGACACAGTCTCATTCTGAGATTCCAGGAGGGAGGCAGGATCGCCATTTCAGACTGAGGTCGAGGTAAAAGCCAGGGGCTGACTGCTCTAGCACTGGGGAATTGGTGTGTTGATGGAAGTAGGAAGAAGCCAGTATGTGAACTCATGGAAAAGAGAAAGGAGTGTGTCTGCCGAGTTAGGAGTAGTAGGCAGGGTCCTGAGGGCCACTAGATGGGTGGAATACCATTGAAGGGTTTTATGTAAGGTTGGTAGGTCGAGAGGAGTGAATTGGTAGATCTCCAAAGTCACTGTTTTGAAGACAAGGCCATGGTTATAACCATACTGGCCAGTAGCTAAAGTAGTAAAAAGGAAAATCACTTGAGTAGAGAACTCAAGGATGGAAGGGCTGAATCCTGGATGATTAAGTCTCGTGGGTTCTGAAGTAACTGAATGGAGTTGGGGCTGTGACGTGGTTGAGGAGGGACCACTACCAGGAATGTGGTAGGTGTCTGTGTATTAAAGCAAGGAGGGTAAGGGACTTAGCTACAAAAGTCTGCCAGCATTTAGATCTGGCTAGGGGGAAGTAGACGTCAGTAATGGTAGAAAAACAAGTCATTCTGGTGAATTCTCACAAATATGTGAAAGAGCCAATGAATATGTTCCTGTCCTTTCCTTTGGACTTTTTGACAGCTCCTGCCTGCGTTCTTGGCTAGAACAGGACACGTCCTGTCCGACGTGCAGGATGTCTCTTAATATTGCAGATGGCAGTCGTGCCAGGGAAGACCAGCAAGGAGAGAACTTGGATGAGAACTTGGTCCCTGTGGCAGCTGCAGAAGGCAGACCTCGCTTAAACCAGCACAATCACTTCTTCCACTTTGATGGTAAATTGTCTGTGACCTCTACAGTTCTCTGTGGGATTTCTTTCCTAAAATGAAATTGATAGGATTATAAAATGCCCTTTTTATTATTATATTATAAAAACTAATACTAGACAAATTTAGTATTACTTTTGCAACATCTTTTTATTCCATTCATTTATTCTGTGTGCTTATGTTTGTGGCACATGTGTACATATACTCCGTGACCTGTGGAGGTCAGGGAAGGTAGTGAATGTTGGTTCTATTCTTGTGTCATATGGATCCTCGGGATTAAATTTGGTTTGTCAGATTTAGCAGCAAGTGCTTTTACCTACAGGGCTATCTTGTCCTTTTAGTATTACATTTTGATTTCCTTTATTTGGTTTTTATTACATTTTTTTTCCTGTGTATCCTAGACTGGCCTTGAATTTAGGATAGTTTTGCCTCAGCCTCCCTAGAGGTAGGATTACAGGCTTGTGCGAGCCTGCCTGGCTTATACCTCAATTAAAGGTATTCAGGATAGATAGAACCGAGGGGTTATTCTGTGCCATTAAGAAGTAGACTGTGGTGGGGATGTAGAGGTAGTAAAACTGGATTAAGTTTACCTTCAAGGAACCCATATAACCAGTTTAATAGTTAGCCTTTGCTAATAGTTGGTTTATTGGTGTGTTATATAAACATGCGATGAAGGCTTCTTGAGTTGGCTCCTCAGGGAGTTCCATAGGTGGAGTAAGAACTGGAGCCCCGTTTCTCTGTTCTTAAAGCATGATTGCTCTTCAGTGTGTATTCTGAGGTCCTGGGCATTGTATGGGGGCACTGATTATCTTTCCTGGATTCACACGCACCCAGTGGATAGTGAGCCCATCAGTTCCAGTGCCATCTGTTGTGTAAATTCCCATTCTGGAATTTTCTTAGGAGCGGTGCTGTTCAGATTCTGGCTTAAGTCTTTGAAATACAGTGAGAGTATTGGTGCCACCCTGAAAGGTCCACGGGGAGTGGAGGCAAGTGTCGAAATGTGTTGGAAGAGGGGCCTCAAGAAGCTGGTTTGGTTTTGTTAATTATGAAGGGGTAGTAGGATAGACCTTTAATCCCAGCACTTGATTAAAGGTGTGCACCACCATGGCTCGGCTATTTTTTGAATTTTTAATCTGAAAACTAAGGTAACTCCTCTGTTGTCCCCCAAGGCATTGTCTCCCTGTGTAGCTCTTGCTGGCTTGAGATTCACTGTTTGTAGACCAGGCTGATCTTGAATTCGCAGAGATCCTCCTGCCTCTGTCTTCTGAGTGCCAGGATATAAGGAGTGTACCAGGGACTGGAGGGTTGGCTCTCCAGAATGGTTAAGAGCACTGGCTGTTTTTCCAGAGGACTGGGTTTGGTTCCCGGCCCCCATACTGTAGTTCCAGTTCCAGGGGATCACCCTCTTTTTGGCTCTGCAGGTATAGCATACCTGCATGGTACAGACATACAGGGAGGCAAAACACCCATATACCTATAAAAAAAAAACATGCACCACAATGTTCAGACCAAGGTCAAATCTTTAAATCCTATTAAGCAGAAAATACTTCATGAAGTATTGTGAAAGCGATTCCGCCACATTAACAGTATTTTATGCTGGGTGGAAGAAGGGCATGAAACTCAGCTGTTGTAGCAGTTACTGAGTCAGGAGAGCTTCCTTAGGCTCTTTGCTGAGAATGGATTAAGGTGGAATGGCTGTTTGGCTTCACATCTGCCATGTCATTAACCTGTGTGATGTTGGATGTGTTAGATGTGTTATATAATTGCTCAGTGCTGATCTGGGTAGAGCACTTGACAGGAAGGCCTGATAGAAAGGAGCCTGCAGTGAGTGGCCATTGTCAGTAGAGGGACTGAACACTTCGACTGACAAGGGGGGGGGGGACAGGCACCAGGGCACTCATTGTTGTGTTGGATTCTGACTTGTTTTAGGGTCCCGGATTGCGAGCTGGCTCCCGAGTTTTTCAGTTGAAGTGATGCACACTACCAACATTCTTGGTATCACGCAGGCGAGCAACTCCCAGCTGAACGCCATGGTAAGAGCTCCTGACTGCTGCTGAGAACTGGTGTGTGGTCAGGAGGGCCTGAGGGCTCTGGAACACATGTCTGTGTACTGTGTGTGACCCTGCTGAGAACTAGTGTGTGGTCAGGAGGGCCTGAGGGCTCTGGGACACATGTCTGTGTACTGTGTGTGACCCTGCTGAGAACTAGTGTGTGGTCAGGAGGGCCTGAGGGCTCTGGGACACATGTCTGTGTACTGTGTGTGACCCTGCTGAGAACTAGTGTGTGGTCAGGAGGGCCTAAGGGCTCTGGGACACATGTCTGTGTACTGTGTGTGACCCTGCTGAGAACTAGTGTGTGGTCAGGAGGGCCTGAGGGCTCTGGGACACATGTCTGTGTACTGTGTGTGACCCTGCTGAGAACTAGTGTGTGGTCAGGAGGGCCTGAGGGCTCTGGAACACATGTCTGTGTACTGTGTGTGACCCTGCTGAGAACTAGTGTGTGGTCAGGAGGGCCTGAGGGCTCTGGGACACATGCCTGTGTACTGTGTGTGACCCTGCTGAGAACTAGTGTGTGGTCAGGAGGGCCTGAGGGCTCTGGAACACATGTCTGTGCAGTGTGTGTGAGACCCTGCGAGTTTCTCTCTTGCCTAGGAGGACAGCAAAGATTTCAGGGGCCACCTTTCTTTCCGTTTCCTTCTCTCTCTTCTCTCCCTCTGTCTCTTCCCCTTCCCTCCCTCTCTTTACAGGAAGTTGAATCCAGGGCCTTGCATTTCCTTAGCAAACGTGCTACCACTGAGCTTTATACTTGGTGTCTTTCAAGAGTTGTGGTTTCTGGTGGGGGAGGCAGCCTATAGACACAATAAGCTTCTGTGTTGGTGGTGATTAGTGATGCTTAGGCAGCTGAAACTAGTCTGAAAACTTGCTGTCATTTTACTTCTGTGGCAGATAATCTACACTTTAATATGCACTACTAGGTTGACTTAACTGTGACCTAAGCCTACTTTGAGACTGCTTGATTTAAGCAAAAAATTCAGACAGAATAAGAAGGCATAAGTCTATTAGTCTTCCTTTTCTTCTTCAGTGGTGTATCGGCTATCCTGGGTCTAGGTTTTCCATACAACCTTTAGGATCACTTTGTCTTTATATATAAAATTGCTTGCTGGGATTTTAACTGAGATTACATTAATTCTATAAATCAAGTTGGGAGAAACTGACAGACATCCATCTGCCTCTGCTGGGATTATAAATGTGCACTACCATGCCTGACTACCTTATTTTTTGTCAATGGAAGTTCTTTTCTATTCTTTTCTCTCCCTCCCTTCCTCCACTTTTCTTCTTACCTTTCTTTTGAGATGGTCTATTTAGTCCTGGCTGTTCTGGAACTTGCTATGTAAAATAGGCTAGTTTTAAACTCACAGAGATCCTCCTGACTCTGCTTTCTAGGTGCTGGAATTAAAGGCGTGTGCTACCATACCAGGCTCCTTTGTGTGTGTGTGTGTGGGGTGTATGCATACATGTGTGCAGGTGATCATGCTATTACTGTCTTCTTCCCCTGAAACAGGGCCTCAGAACCTAGAGTTAGGCTCGCAACTAGTGAGCACTAGTGAGCCTTCTTTCTCTGCCCCGTATAGTGCTGGGATTACAGACATGTAATTGGCCATGCCTGGCTTTTAAAAAAAATGTATTATTATTTATTAACTGTTATTGATTATTTTTGGATTTCCCATCATATATCCTGATCCCTCTCATCTATCTCCCCATCCCCTCGCATCTGCCCTCTGCCCTTATAACCTCCCCCCCAAAAACCAAATGAAATTTAAAAGAAAAACCAAAAAAAGCAAACAAAAAAAAAAAGAAGAAGAAGAAGAAAGGAAGGAAGGAAAGTATGGTCATTTGAATCTCACAGTCTGCCCTTTAGTCATCTTCACTTGCAAGTGTTTTCTGCCAGTCATTGGTCTGGCTTGATGCCTGTGGCTTGTGCTACCTCACTGGTAATGTGCTGTCACCGGGGCTCCTCTTGGCTGTCCTGTTGTTGTCCTGTGCCTTGGAGATCCTGCTGCTTTGGATCCATAGGTTTGTCCCCTTCACATGTTCCAACAGTTAATAGATGAGGCGGATGTTGGGGTGGGACAACCCACAGCCCTGGTTCTGGTCTTGGGTGGTAGTTGGGTTGGTCAGCCTGCCAGCTTTCTGTCATCATCACTACCTGGGTGAGCTTTCCAGCATTGCCTCAGGCTAGCTCCTAATGTAGCCTGTAGCAAAGAGTGGGGCCAGTTGTCCTGCTCTTAGGCCCCCAGATCTGGGTCACCCCCACACACACTGCCAGGGCACCTCTACTGTTTTGCCCATGCGAGGTGCAGGGCTTTCTGTCCGGATTGCTGTAGGGAGCATACGAGAGGGTGTGTGTGGGGTCAGCTCTGCTTTCACACCTTCAGGGTCGACTCACCTGTGTCCCTGACCATAGGGTCAGCTCTAGTGTGCTGCCCAGGTGAGGTGCATGTCTGTGCTGTGGTAAGGGATGGGGCCATCTTTCCTAAGTGTGTGCGGGTAGGGTGGGAGGGAGGCAGCTCTTCCCTTAGGGGTGGGGCCAGCTCTTCTGCTGCAGTATCCAGTGAGGGGCAGACTGCTATCCCAGGGCTAGTGAAGGACAGGGCTGGCTCAGTTCAGCACGGTTCCAATGACCCCCTGTGCTAACATGGGCTTTGGGCATAACCACAGACTCCAGCTGCGGTAGGACCACGGATACAGACATGGCCCTTGGCAGCAGCTTGGGCCTGAATTGTCATTCATGACCCCAGTGGCAGCATCGACCACCTAGATCAGTATGGCCCTGGTGGCAGCATGACCCTCACACACCCAACCTGGTCTTAGGTGGCAGACAGACCTGGTCATCTGCACAGTCCTTGATGGTAGCAGGGACCGTAGACATCACCATTGGCTACTGCAGGGCTATGGACCCAGACGTGACCCAAGACTTGGATGCTTCCATGTCCCCAGGCGGTAGCACAGGCCAGACAGACCAATATGGCTTCATATGCCTGCTTTTTATGTGGTTGTTAGGATCCGAACTCCGATCCCTATGCTTGTGCAGCCGGTGCTTTCACCCCAGCTCATCACCCAGCCCCTCCTCTTCAGTTTTGACGTATAATTTAGCAGGGTGCACAGTTCGAGGTTGCTTTCGTTGGTTTCTTGGATTTTTGTTTTTGTTTGTTTGCTTTTGTTGTTGCCTTTTCCTTCAATTTTTTCACTTATTCCCTTGCGTGTTTAGTTTCTGAGGAGAAATCGGGGGCAGTGCTTATCTTTGCTCCTCTGTAGGGAAGCTGTTTCCCTTTGGCTTCTTACAACGTTTTTGTTTCACTTCCCTTTGATTTTCTGTAGCTTGAAAATGATTTGCCTGGATTGTTTTTATTTATTTTATTATTTCGCTTATTTTTGGGCAAGTTTCCAGCTTAGTGTTCTGGGAGCTCCTGGACTGTGACTTGGTGCCTGACATTGATTTG
Organism: Myodes glareolus; assembly: GCF_982192425.1. Classification (NCBI taxonomy): domain Eukaryota; kingdom Metazoa; phylum Chordata; class Mammalia; order Rodentia; family Cricetidae; genus Myodes; species Myodes glareolus. The sequence continues at coordinate 23,136,267 of NC_142047.1, read as the reverse complement.
GGGAAAGTTCTGCCTCACTCACTGTCTGAGTATTCTCTGTTCCTTGCTTTTTTCCCCTTTGGGTGTTGACGCTGCATGTTTTCACCCTCTGCACTTGTCTTCAGGTATTCTGCTGTTATTCCCAGTCTTGGTTCTCTGTCTTTGTGGTTCCACATCTTGCAGTACCCTCAAGCCCAGAGGTTCTTCCTGCAATTGAGACAAGCCTGCATTTCTGCTCTAGGGGGCTTGCTTGCCAGCTTTGCCTTTGGCTCCGCTGCGGGCTTCTGGCTGTTTTGCCCCACATTGTTCTTTTGTGTTTTCATGCTGTGTAGTTAGCATACACACTGAGGGCTCTAACGGGTAGTCAGTGTAGTCTTTAGTTTAATTCCCAATCTAGGCATCCCTGTCATGTTCTTCAGATTGTGAAGTTGTTGAGTTTCTATATTTCCCCATGATGCTCTATGCTAAGTGGGAAGTTGAACTTCATGAAGTTGTCTAGGGATCTGGTCCTTAACTGGTGAGCCAGAGGCAGAATATGGATGTTTCAAATGCTTCTCAGCCTCTTGTTCACTTTTAGGAGAGACAGAGTGACTAGGGAGGCCTGGACTTAGAATTAGGGAGGCAGAACCAGGTGGAGATGGGTATTTTTTGTCCCTAGGTCATGTGGACTCTGAGCAGCCTAGCCTAGCAGAGTAGACTCTGGTTAAGAGTTCTCCTGAGAGCAGACCTTAAGAAAGAGGTGCCCTGGTGAGTTCTTTCTTCCTTGCTGGAAGCAGGGAGAGATGTTTCTCAGCTATTTCATGTAGGACCCTGGTGGAGCTCCCAGGGGTTAATCCTGGATGTTACTTGTGTGTGAGGGCTCCTTCTTCCTTCCCCCATGCCTCTGCTTCTCCATCTTCTTTCTCCATCCCTCTGCATGCTGGAGGCCTTGTGCCTGCTGGGCAAGTATTTTCCTTAACACTGTACCCTTGGCCCTTACTTACCTGCTTTATACTGTATATAGTCATTGTACTTATTGTATATTGTTTTTCTTATATTAGTTAGAGCTTTCTTTTTATTTTAGACAAAAGGGGGAAATATAGTGGCATTTCATTTGTACTTTAATAAATAAAACTTGCCTGAAGATAAGAAAAGTAAAACAGCCACACTGGCCAGCCTTACAGAGCTGGCAGCAATGACAATGCCTTTAATCCCAGTAGCCACACTAGCTTGCCATAGAAACTAGGTGGTAGTGATGCACACCCTTAATCCCAGAACTAGAGAGGATTATAAGCTGGAGGAGACAGCTCTCAGCCTCAGTCTCATTCTGAGGTTTCCTGGAGGCAGGATCACCATTTTCGGACTGAGGTTGAAGTAAGAGCCAGTGACTGGCTGCTTGCTTTTCTGATCTTCAGGTTGAACCCCAATATCTGTTTTCAAGTTTGTTAATCGTGTTTCTGATCTCTAGTCTAGGTTGGCTTGAATTCATGATCATCCTGCTTCAGCTTCCTTAGACTTGGGAAATGGGCTATTTTTAGGAAGAATGACTGACTAGGAATGCTCTTTGGATAAGCAGAGGTTGAAGGTACAAAACCTCTAGAAACACTGACTGCGAGGGTAGCATTCTTCAGATGGAGGGTGGGGTCGGCGTGGAGCAGGGAAGAGGGCTTCACTGAGGGAAAGAAGTGGATAGAGCTGCAGACAAGGTACTGGGGTTTGGGTGAAAAAGAAAAGGTTGATTGGGTCGAAGCAGGAAGGTATTAGAAGGAATATGAATGTACCACAATGTACAGGGAGAGGAAGTGTAGTGTGCCTGTGGCGGGGTAATGTTCTGCCTTAAAGTAGTGGTGATTCTGGCCCTTACTACACTGTGGACAGATTTGAGACCAGTGTGCCAGGGACAAACAAACAGGTTGTAAGTGGTTTTTGGTCACAGCCAACATAGGAAATGGAGATGTGGCTCCTGCTGGCTCCTCTTGCTCCTGCTTCCTCTCTGAGATCACCACCATGGTAGGTGTGCGTGTTCTGGAGTGGATGGCCTAGTATGGTCACTGGGGGGCCCTTGGCAGGCTACAAGCCTGGGGTATGAGCCTCCTGAGAGGGGTTTGGCCTAAAAGCTAGGCAGGCCCTATCTGTTCTTTAGTTCTTTGAATGGTCTGAGATAGTTAGCATAGCTAACTTACTGGAAGTACATATTTTTAATTAAAATCCAATATTTAACTAGATTTTCTGATAGAAAGCTTTAGTCTCATAAAATTAATCCAGCTTTGTTTCTCATATATAAATATATCTATATGCACAAACACACACACATTTAATTGGGGGTGGAGAGCCATGTGAGGAGAGAATGATTTAATCTGTTTGTAGAGACTTCCCACTTAGCTTTGGCTAGATGGGGTACCAGTATTCTCTTCACAAACAGTAAGGTCTGCAATGATGTGGAGTCTTGGGACCCCGGCACTGAACAGCTTGCCATTGTCTACCCCCTGTGCTCAGAAAAGCTCTGGACAGCTCAACCTGACCTATTCTTTCAAGCCTTAGTCCTTACTGCGGTTTCACTCTGTCATGCCCCAGCCGTTACCCTTTCTGCCGACTTCCCTTTTGCTTTTCTCTCCCTTGTTTTCTGTTCTTACTCTGTAAATTATGGAGATTTTTTTTCACAATCGAAACCTAGAATGTAAACATTTCTAAATTATGTATGTGTAAAACACTCTCTCTGACACACACATTTTGGGGTTCTTAGATTGAAGTATGGGCAGAGTTAGGCCTTTGTCTGCCCTTCCTACACACACATGCCTAAAACCCTAAATTCATTCTGAGATGAATCTAGAGTATAGTTTGAAAATTACAGTTCTAAGGCAGTACTAGATATTTTCATAATCCAACTATGTAGCTGGGTATAAAAGAATTTACATTCTTTAATTGAGTTTTTCTAAGTTACAGCATAATTTACATACAGTAAAAATGTCCCAGGCTGTGGTAGCTCACGTCTTTAATCCCAGCACTCGGGAGGCAGAGGTAGGTAATCTCTGTGAGTTCAAGGCCAGCCTGGTCTACAAGAGCTAGTTCCAGGACAGGCACCAAAGCTACATCTGGCTTTCAAGTCAGCTTTTTTTCACTTTGCATAATGGACATGAATACTATAAATGCTGCTGGATCTGAATGTTGAACTTTAAAATGATCCTTTTTATATTCAATACATGTAAGTAAATGTAACATGAGGGCCAGGCTTGTTGGGGTTTCTTTCCTACTCAATTCCCATAGCTGGCAAGTCCAAAGAAAATCACACAGAGGTCTCCATAAGTTATAAATGTAATGGCCCATTAGCTCTTATAACTTATATTAACCCATTATTCTTATCTATGTTAGCCACATGGCTTGGTACCTTTTTCAGCAGGGCAGGTCACATCCTGCTTCTTCCGTAGTCTGGGCAGGACTGGGGAAAGAGCTTCCTTCTTCCCAGAATACTCCTGTTCTCATCGCCCCACCTCTACTTCCTGTCTGGTTTTCCTGCCTATACTTCTTGCCTGGCTACCAGCCAATCAGCGTTTATTTAAAATATAATTGACAGAATTATATTTTAAATAGAATTGTCCCACACCAAGTAAATGCTGGTACACATAAAATTAAAATCTTTAAATGATTCCTTTTAAAACCAGAAGATTCTACTTGAGCTTGTCTTGGGATCTCACTAGACTCCTCGATGCTCTTGAGTTTGGAATTGATGCTGCTCTAGTGCGCTAGTCCTGAAACAGTGAAAAGACAGGGTGTGCAGGGAACGTGCTGAGCCAAGTGAACTTTACCTGTGCTTTCAAGATACAGTGTCAGCCTCTGTGTCCAGGGCCTGCCAGGCACACTGACTTCTGCTGTGGGATCTTTGTATTCTTCCAGGCTCATCAAATTCAAGAGATGTTCCCCCAGGTCCCATACCACCTTGTGCTCCAGGACCTCCAGATGACACGCTCCATGGAAATAACAACAGACAATATCTTAGAAGGACGGATTCAAGTACCTTTTCCCACGCAGGTAGAACTGGGGTTTTATACATGATATGTATTTTGTTTTACAAAGATTTAATTCTAATACTTAGATATTACTTATGATTTGAGGAAGGATTTCTTTAAAGTTCATTTTGTAAACTTTGTTTTGTTTAAATCCTGCATGAGAACAGACCCACTAAAGATAAATACAGATACTGAGTAATTTTTGTACAGAAGTGTGCCTAGAGCAGCCTATCCTTGCTGCAGGTCTATAAGAGAATGCCGTTGGCTCCTGTCAAAGGCCGGCATTTGTTTCTGTTAAGAGCAGAGAATGAATATTGAGGCTCAGCTATGCCACTGTTTGTTGCAACTGAAGCAGCCACTGGCAGTGGGAGTATGTTAAACATACTCTCCAGCCGACCTGGAGATTAACTGTAGTGACTACACCATAGTGCCTTAGGAAAGTTAATGAGAAAACCAAAACTGTGTTGACTGCATGGTTGGCGTTGGCCTTTGCTTTTGTTGTGCAATTGCTGCTATTGCATGGAGAGCTGAAGGTTTAACTCTCAAACTTGGAATTCGGATGTGGGCTTCTGAGGGCTTTGGCCCATCTTTCAAGTTGTGAGCTATGTTGAGAACTGTTGTGCCCTCTGTGTTCTGGGTTTTCCTGTGCCTGTTCCTTCATTCTGACTGACCACTGTGTTTGCTTTCAGCGATCGGAGAGCCTGAGGCCTGCACTGAACAGCCCAGTGGAAAGGCCTAGCACTGATCAGGAGGACGGGGAAGCCTCTGTTCAGGTGAGGTCAGCTCACTATAGACTGTAGTGTGGCCCTGAGTGTTAGTGACCTCTGCCTTGCTGTTGGCAGAATGGCTTAAAGGAGGAACTTTTTCTTTTGACTAACAGTTTGAGAGGGTTTCAGTCTGTCGTAGTGGAGAAGGTGGGGTGGAGTAGTGGAGTTCATGGTGACAGAATCTTGTGATGTGATAGAGGAAATTTATATCACCACAGGCTAAAAAGTAGGGAGCAGGCAGAAACAGGCTGGGTATCATCTACAAATTTCCCTGCTAGCTCCACTGTTAGAGTTAACACTTTCATATCCACATCTGTGACTGGAGCAGGCCATGGTGGTACATTCCTGTAATCTCAGTTCTCAGCACCCTGAGGCAGGAGGATCACAAGTTTGAAAACAGCCTGTAGTGAGACCCTGTCACAGAAAGCACTGGACTGTGCATCATTTGAAGACTGTTGCGTGACTTCTAAAAGGGGGTCAACTGCTGCATTTTTAGAGTTCGGACAGTTAGCAGAATGGTGCACATGAGACTGCCTTGGAGCCATGTGAGGGAGCAGCATGCTTGATTTCTCTTCAGTTCCCCAACTGTTTTCAGTTAGCATAAAGAGTTAAAAAATATATATTTTAGTATAATGAAAGCAAGGAATTTATAGGAACTTTGCCAAGCCCAGAAAATGCAAAGTCCCCAACAGTTCATTAATATGTCAGTCTGATAGATGGCTGTGGTCATATATAACTTGACCAGATCAATTATACTTGCTTTATTATACATACCCTTTCGACTCAGTGTCAGTACTGCAGAGGTGAACGTGGAGTCACTGGACCCTTTAGTCATCTGTTCCTTTTCCCAGTGTAGCTAACTGCTTCGTAGTAGTAGTTATTTGCTCCGTAGGTGGTGAGCCTGTCCCCGTGAGTCTGTCCACATCCCAGCAGTGAGTGAGACTTGGAGGATGTGGCAGGGCAGGGCTGAGGCAAACTAGGTGTGCTTTGCCTTACTTAGTTTTCCTTGTCCCTGCCAGCCAGCTGTGCTCTTTAGCTCCCTCAAAGGGTTAGTAATGAGGCCTTGTGTCTGTGTTGATGTTACTTCTTACTGCTCTAAATAGTACCAGAAATTTCACGTGTCCTTAATTTGCATTTGAGTTGGCTCTTTATGACCGCCTCTGCCTCTGGAGAGAGGAGAGCACCTTTCCAGTGATCCCTTTGGGCAAGGTCTATGTCCGGCTTTAGGCTGGCTCCCTTCTGTAGAGCTGTCACCTGACCTGAGATGTGAGTTGCCTTCTGTCAGGCATCATACTTGCTCCCTTCCCAACTCTGTCTGTTTTTTGGTGACTCCAGCCCGTTTCTTTTAGACTTTGTAGCTGTCAAGTTCCAGTGGGTATGAATGAGGCTGCCCTCATAGTGCTCTTATCTTTCATGTTTTATTTTTTCTTACAGTTGAATATTGCCCCTTTCTCTTCTATTAATGGGTATCTAGGTTCTCTCTCTCTCTCTCTCTCTCTCTCTCTCTCTCTCTCTCTCTCTTTTTCTCTCTCTCTGTGTGTGTGTGTGTGTGTGTGTGTGTATATTCCTGGTGATGAAACCCAAGGCCTCCCACATGCTACCGAAGTCCTCCGCTGACCACACCCCCGCTGTTTTCCCTGTGTCACTAAGTAGCCCAGCTCGTCTCAGACTTACTGTGTGGGCCAAGTTCCATATGGCCGTCTTCAGGTCCACTTTTGGACTTGGCTGAAGGCAGAGCTGGGAGGTGAGCTGGCTCTGGCTCCTGTAACCCTGAGTCTGGGAGCAGGAGCAATGTAGGTGGATTGTACCTGCTTAAGGATGTTTGGATATCTGGGTAGTATATTGGCTTTTGGAGCTTCAAACCAGGAAACCAGCCCAAACCAGGAAAATCCTGTTACTTTTAAATCACAACCTGCTGTGTCTGTTTTCACAGAGGATCCTGTCTGGCTCTTTTCACCTCGAGGACATAGATTTCATGTAGCAGCTTGGTGGTTTTTTTTATTATTTTTTTTTTTAGGATTTCTTTATTTATTATGCACACACCAGAAGAGGGAACCATACCTCATTATAGATGGTTGTGAGCCACCATGTGGATGCTGGGAATTGAACTCAGAACCTGGAAGAGCAGCCGGTGCTCTTAACTTCTGAACCATCTCTCCAGCCCCTTTGTTTAAATTCTTAAGCAACTGGTAGAATTGAAAAGAAAGTGTTTGGAGTGCTGACCAGCAGTTTATCTTGCTCTGTTCAAGAGTGCCGGTTGGGAGTGCATATTATGATTCTCATACTGGTAGCCATCTACTGCCTCCACTACAGTGAGCGTCTTAGCATCATGTGAGCCATGGCAGCTGGCATGCCTCCCCAGAGCCCAATCTGCTTCGGATTCCTGACTGACAGAAGACCCCTATGGTCCAGCAGAGGCCTGTGCAGAGATGCCCTGGCAAGGGAGGAATCTGCCTGGAAGGGAAAGGCCTGTGCTAACAGCTGCCTCTCTGTCTAGACGGAGCGTGTACCGCTGGACCTCAACCCTCGCCTTGAAGAGGCCTTGGACTTCAGTGAGGTAGAAGTGGAGCCCAGTGAGGTGGACGACTTTGAGGCCCGGGGGAGCCGCTTCTCCAAGTCTGCTGACGAGAGACAGCGCATGTTAGTCCAGCGCAAGGATGACCTCCTGCAGCAAGCTCGGAAGTGAGTTGATTCTCCAGTCCTAGTCAGCAAGCATAGTTACAGGGAAGATGGTGGCTTGGTGCCAGCTGTTCTCAGCCCTCTCCAGCAATTATCTTTCTTCTCTCTAGTTCTGAGAAGGGGCACTGTTCATTCACGTGACAGACATACAGATAAGAAATTGGTACCTAGGGTGATTAATCCTGCCAGAACCTGGGGTCTGCCTTTAAGACTCTTCCTTGACCACTCTGCCTTGGGCCAGCAATGTGAAGAAAGCACCAGGGTTCTATGTTGGCAGCTGGGGCATGCAGTGTTCCTTTGGGTTGGTGGAATCTTATGTTCACTTCTTGAGGCCTCGGCCAGTATTATTCATCCACATGGGTTTTGTGCCTTGCACAGACCTTGCACAAACTGTGTCTGTGGGAAGGGACCAGGCAGAGAGAGCGCTGAACTGTGACATGATAGTCCTCTCCCTGGGAAGTAGGCTCATCCATTGAGTAGTCTATGCTGTGTCCTTCCCTCCCCGATTCTTCCCTTTTCACCCTGCTTGGCCCTTCTTTCTTTCTCGCTTCCTCTCCTTTTACAGTTTTGGGTTGAGCACAAGGCCTCACACATGCTGAGTAAGTGCCCTGCTGCTGAGCTGCACTGACCTTAGCGCACAGGCCAGGGTGTTGTCATGGGATGGTCTTGAGTGACAGCTTCGGGAAGGGGAAACTGACGACAGCGGCATTCTATGTCTTCCACATTTCTCAGTTTCCTCTTGTGGCTCTCTCATTTCTTTCAGGCGGTTCTTGAACAAAAGTTCTGAAGACGATATGACCTCAGAGAGACTCCCCCCCTCTGAAGGCACATCCTCAGACCCTGTGACCCTGCGCCGGAGGATGCTGGCAGCTGCTGCTGAGCGGAGACTTCAGAGGCAGCAGACAACCTAGGGCTTCCTCACCTTCCTCAGCCTCCTGCCCAGCCCTGCCTACTGGAAGAGGCCTGTCCCAGTTTTGCCTGCTGTGTGGAGACCTGCGACTGCATTGCCGCTACATAAAGCATGTGGTCTTAATAGTGTGTGGACAGCTGACAAATCTAACCCTTTGTAATACTTTCTATGTGGCATTTCTCTTCCCCTTAGAAACACTGCACATTTTAACTCTAGGCATGACCCTTCTGGTGTTGACGGGACTTCTCGGGAGTAGGGACAAGCAAAAGGAAGTGTGCACTTGGGCACTGACTTGCCTGCAGCAGGTAGTTTCAATTTCTGCTTTGGTGTAAGCCATGGCTGATGTTAGTGTCTTTAGCACCATAGCTGGAAGGAAGCGTGGGTCCTGGGAAGAGTACATCCCAACAGCCAGGGGGTGCGCAGCAGGAGGCTGACTATACCTGACAGGCCATCCTGTTGTCAGATGCTGTGCTTAGGGAGGAAGCATCCACAGTGTTCCAGAGGCCAGTCCCACAGGCTTCTGGACATAGACCAGCAGGGCATCATGTATAAAGAACCAGTTTGGTACCTGGAGCAGAAAAAGAAAGCTCCAGGCTGCAGAATGAGGAGACCCTTTTCTGCCCTTAATATTCAGGACCGACCTGAGCCCCGATCCACAGCTGGCGTCACTTCCGTTCACTCTGGTGCTCCTGCATCACATAAGCTTGCCCCATGGCCGCCTCCTTTTTCTTCCTAGTCTCTGCTTACTCTAGGCATGGGAAGGGGTGGGCAGCAAGCTTTGCTCATGGTTTTAATTCCTTGGTCAACCCAATTAGGCTGTGCTAAGCATACGGATTTGGTCCTTGGATGGGTGTGGGCCTGCAAGGCAGGGATGGTTTAGAGGACACTGCTGAAGAAACCTTGTGTGTCTTCCTCCCCTGGAGCCCTCCAGTTCCCTGCTTTTGTTCCTGTGGGTCTCACTAAACAAAGGGAAGATGTTGAATAATCCACATGCCTCAAGTGGACTTGGTCCTGGATTTTCTCAAATTCTCCATGTATTTAAGGATTTGAAACACGCAATCATAGGTTATATAGTTTTATGTCCCATTGAATTTTTTTTTAATGTTTCAAAACCTAGTTTTATGGTAGTCCTTTTGGGAAGAATCCAGTATTATCTAAAATTATTGGCAAAGTTGAATGTATTTTGCATACCAGAAAGTTTTTAGAATGTTGACAGGTAATTGAAGAAAGGGTCATAAGTGAATGGGCAAAGATAATTTATTTCAATAAATCTTCCAAAAGCCTTACCTTGAACTGCTGTTAGTTAAATTTGTTTTTTTTTAATTTGTTTTGCTGAGAGCATAGCGATTTGTTTTTATTGTAAAACAACAATAATAAAAAGCAACCTCTTTTAGTGTGTTGTGTGTAGTTGGAAGCTGAGGCAGCACTCTTCCCAGGGGTCACTTGAATCCCATCTGCTTTTGTATCTACTGTTTGGGTCGGAGGTGTTTTATAACCCTTTTGGACTGGGGAGGGGGCTTTTCCTAGTGTTTTATGTGGAAGGCAGCACTGAGCTTTCCTATGCCTGGTATTCACGTTCTCTTTCTTGCTGCACATGCAAGCAAATTCCACATACATTCCAGATGTGCGAAGGTGGAAAGTATTTGCAGTCATCTCAGAGGATCTTGACATTGTAGAACATTGGACAGCAGTGATGTAGCTTAAGATGGTCAGGGAGAGAAGACCCAAGTCAATGCTTGATCTGCCTGCTCTGTAGACAGCGTGGGTCAAAGGAAAGTGGTAGAGAAATATCTGGGTGGTCAAGGATTCTGGGCGCTATAGAAGGCTTCTGGCTTTCATCACTTCTTGGACAGGTGCTAAGTAAAGGCACTGGTGGTGAGACTGGAACTTGGCCATTGCTTTCACTGTCCTCAGTCAGCCAGGTCATTGGCCCTCCAGCTCAGCTCTGGAGCAGCAAAGCCCCAAGGAGCTGGGACATTTTGGAACTATTTTGTAGTCCCCTGTTTTCCTAATCGATTATATTTAATTTTTGTTGTCTTGGGTCCTTAGTTTTTTTCCCTTTAGAATTTGAGGCTTTTATGTAGCAGAGAATGATTATGCAAATTCGTTTTACTGGTGTTAGTGTGACTCTAGAGTGCTCAGGTAACCTGAACCAGCAGGCACGACCCCGTCCTGAGATTGGCACACTCAAGTGGGATGCTCCTAAGGAGCTGTGTCTGTCCTGGAAGGCTCCCTGTCCGACCTGAAGTTCTGTCTCCCTCTGCTTTCCATTGGGTTTGAAGTGTTTCTGACCCTGGCTGTACATGGAGTTTGTGCAGTTTTGGTTTGTTAAAGATGTATTAGGTTCTGTCCCCTTACTTCTTGTACTAAACCTTCCTCTCCCTGTCCTATCCAAAACCCGCTTCCTGACCTTTCTCCTAAGAAATGAAGGCCGTGCTGAGGTGTAACCGTGGGTAGAGACTTGCCTAGCATGCACGGCCTCCTCCATTCCATGTCCAGAATTAGGGGAAATAGAAAATAAAACAAAACATTGGCTTTTATCTATCTGTAAAATCGCCTGCAGGTTGGAAAGTTGGAAAAGAACCTAGTAGAATGTAACTCATTTGGAGAGAAACTCAGATCTGTCAGGAACAGTCTTGTTCTTCAACCTTCCATTGGGATCTGCAACAACAAAGTATAGACGGGGTGTAGGTTGTACAGTTTCTCTGTGGACAGCAATCTGGGGTGTAGGGAATTTCGGGGGGTACCTGTATTACCAGGTATTCATGAAAACAGAAGCCAGGACTGTTAGCCTTGGTCTGAAACAGTATCGTGCACTCCCCCACCCCCTGCCTTCCCACACACACCATGCTGGAGTCAGACAACCAAAGGGAGAGGCCTTCCTAAGCTGAGAATTTCCATGTAGGGTGCTGTTGAGAGAAGACATGTCTAAGTAGACCCCTGTGAGGTTCCCCCCACCTCATTATAGATACAGAACCCACTTTTTAACGGCTTGCCTAATGATTGGTCTCTGGTGTGAGGCATTTTGGTTGGCCCAGTTTCAACTCATTTGCTAGTAGTGCTTTGGCAAAGCCACGGTTAGGGGGTCTAGTGAGGCCAGCAGCCAGGGAGCTCAGCCTTAGAGCCAGGCTGTGTGGTCTTGCTTCCCGCATGTTCCGCCTGCTGAGTACCCTGTGCCCAGCTGCAGAAGGACAGCAAAGCAAGGAAACCTGACACTTTGGTGCAGAAAGGGGAGGTGGTTTGATCCTCCTGGAGGGAACACCCTGGGCACAGAAGACAGGAGAAGGGTGTGGCTTTTCCCTCTGCTTTTCCTGCCCACCAGAAGCAAAACCAGATGAACTGGAGGAGTTATTGCCAGAAGGAAGCTGCCCCACTCCTTGCTCTCATTCCTCGGTGTGTGGGGCCGGGGTGGGCAGGAAAGACAGACACTGGGTAGCTTTCCCAATTACTGTGCTCTGAACTGACTCCCCTGGTGACAAAACTTGGGCTTAGAAGAGCATGTGGAAGAATTCCTACCCACCACCCTCCCAGGGTGTGTGGCCAAGCGTCTCCTTATCAGAGTGAGCTTGCCCTGGGAACCGTCGTCTGGAAGGCAGAAGGTGAGACACTCAGTACAGACAAACATTCTCTTTATTGAGCTACACATGAATTTCCATTAGAGAAGTAGGCTGGCAGTGTGTCAGGTGTCACAGAAACCCCACCAATTGGGAATAGAAAGGCTTACAAAGACCCGCGGGCTTTTGATTGATTTTTTTTAATGTTTTTTTTTCCTTTTTTCAAGTTTTTTTTCTGTATTTTTATTTTTTTTGTGTGTTTTGTCTTTTTGCCTCCGTTATTGAAATGGCTGTGACTGGTCTTCAGCAAATATTGTCTTAAAAGTGAAACTGTGAACAGGTCTGGGATTAGATACTAGTCAAGTAGAAATGACATAGGACTGATCATGAAAACTGGCTTTAATGTAAACACTACATTCCATCTTTGAATTTTTTTGTTTTTCTTCCATCTTGTGGCATTTAAAAACTTTTATTTATTTTTTTGTTCTTTTTATCTGCAGCACAAACATCCCAACATGAGAGAGAGCGAACACAGGTCACTGGAAGGGAGAAGTGGAGAGGGGACACACAGGAGGAAGGGCTTCTGCCCAAGGCCTGGAGGCTGTGGTGTTAAAGGGGAAAAAAACCAAAAGCCACACAACCCCATTCCCCAGATACCAGCAGAGCTGGTCGGTGTGGGATGGGAGTACTCATCAGGACGGAAGGAGAAACCAAAAAGAAACAGCACAAAGGGCATCTGGGAAGGGGCGGGGCTCCTTGCCTGTCTAGGGCTGGATTTCTATAGATGGCGGGTGTTCTCTGTGGCAACCATACGCCAGAGCTGTGCTTTTTCTCTGTGAACTTGGAGTGACTGTGTTTGCAGTTAGGTGGGTGGGCAGGGCAGAGCTGCCACTGCCTGGTGGCATATGAGGTGTATAGCGACCGGAAGCCTTCTAGAAAGCCTGGCCTGGCTTATTCCCACCAGCCATGGGCACACAGAAACCCTGGGAGCACCAGGCCCAGCACTGCCGCTGTCTGCCGGCCCCACGCGGAGCTGGGATGGGCAGGATGTCGGTATTAATGTGTGTGGTTTTTTTTTTTATTTCAAAATAAAAGGAAATATGAATGATGAGTTTTCCTTTTTTCTTTTTTTTAAAGCTACAAAGCACATGAGAAATGTTCTTTTTTAAAAAATCCTTCCAAGTTCTAAATGTAAAGACGCAACTAAAACCGGATTCTACAGCATTCTACAGAAATACACAGCCGCCAGTCACTCTGGGGTCGTAGGTTAGACAGGGGCTTGGTACACAAAGGCTGTGTGTCTTACAAAGGCCAAAGGTCATGCTACCAGGAGATCAACATCAACAGCAAAGAGTCCATGAAGCGGTCTGTAGAGAGAGAGACAGGGCCGGTCTGACCATTTTCTTTGACTTTAAAAACCAACCAACCAACCAACAAACCCTAGAACATTTTAACTACTGCAGGGGGAGGGCAAAGCGGGGTACCCTTATTAGGGAAGCTCACCTCTGCCTTGTCCCCAGCTTCTGGCCCCGTCTGCCAGTCCAGCCCTCCCCAGACCACTCACGCTTGTCCGCGTGCCCTCTCTGAGGGATCTGGCTTCAACTCTGTTAGGCGGGTTTGGGCAGTGGCTCATATGGTTCCTCTCCTCAGCTATTTGAAAAAGCTGACCAGGTCACCCATCTCTCTAATTTTTCTCTGTTCCCATAAATAAAGAAAACTCAGGAGACAGTAAGATTGATCAGAGCAATGATTCTTCTAGATTCTTGAAATAAACAACCACCACCACCCAAAAGAGAAAGGTCCTCCGAGTTTCCTGTTGTAGCTGTGGGGGAGGGGGATGTTAGAGTGTTGGCCATTTCTTAAAGGGTTTTGGAATCTGGGCAGGGGCAGGGCAGAGCCAGCCTTGTGGTCAGATGTGGAGTAGGGCAGGCTGGATGGACAGAACCAGGTCCCCCTCTGCCTGCCCTGCTCATGGAGTGGGTCTCAGAAAGTAAAACCCTGGGGCTGTCCAGAGGACTCCCACCCCAGGCTCCCACCATGCCCTGTGTGAGTGTGTGCACGCACATGTGTGCATGCACATGTGTGCACGCTCATGTGCTGTCCCGGGAAAACGGATGAGCTAGGGATGGTGGTCAGTTCTGTCCGTAGCTCTTTCCAGTATTAACTAAAAACGTTTTTCTAATATATACTTGTGTATAGATAAGGTTTTGTTATGCCTCTTTAAAGTTTATTTACCAACTTGTACTGGTTAGTGGTGTGTGTGTGTGTGTGTGTGTGTGTGTGTGTGTACACGCAAGCTGTTCTGTGAGTGCTGGAATCATTACCAAATAGGTTGCTATACAGGACAAGAGGTCAGTACAAGCCGCAGCCCCGGAGATTGTTGGCAATGATGATGTCGGTGACAGCGTCGAATACCACCTGGATATTATTCGTGTCTGTGGCACAAGTCATGTGACAATAGATTTCTTTGTTGGGAGAGCGGTTTTTGCTTTCAAACTGTGTTTGGATGTAGGCAGCTGCATCTTCATAGGTGTTGGAACCTGTAGGGAGATACAGAGGAATAGGCAAGAGGCCCTAATGAGAGCAGGGGGTGACAGGGAAGTGGTTGGGATGTAAATGGGGGGCGGTGAGAGGGGAAGGAAGAGCAGGGGTGCCACACCCTCCTTCTCCAGGGTAAGGCAGCACTTTAAGGTGAAAACCGTGGAAGGCCTGGCATTGCCTGGCTCTGCTTCCTCAGGCAGCCAGCCACAGAAGACCTCATTTGTTCTATATTAACAAATCTAGAGGACGCCTCTCTCCGTGGCCTAAAGTTGAAATCTAAATCAATCCATGACTCTTTGGTTGTTGTTTTTTTCTTTAAATTTAGTACTTAAATTTCTTTAAATTGCTTGCATGCATGTCTGGGTAGTACATGTGTGCTTACGTCTGCAGTAGCTAGAAAAGGATGTTGGGGCCCCTGGAACTGGAGTTACAGACAGTTGTGAGCTGCCATGTGGGTGCTGGAACCCAAAACCAGGTTCTCTGGAAGAGTAGCAGGTGCTCTGAACCATCTTTCCAGTCCACTGAAGACTTCTTAAGATTTATTTTTATTGATGTGTATGTACATGCGTCTGTGTGAGTATATGCACACGTGAATGCAGGTGTCTATGGAAATCAGAAGAGGGCTATTTTGGAGTTGGAATTCCAGGTGGTTTTGAGCCACCTGGTGCTTGTGAGGAGCTGAACTTGGATCCTCGGACAGAGCAGAAAGCGCTCTAACCACTCAGCCATCTCTGTCTCCAACCCTGCAATTCTAACAAACCTGCAAATGAAGCCTAAGGAGGATGGCACAGGGGTCTTGTGGTACTTTAGGTGTGGTGGGCACCAAGCTGGCCTGGGCTCTATCTGCAGTAGGTCCCTCCATGGACTGGGCTAAACAGTCTTAGTCCTTGGGAGAGTGGCCAGGACACGGGGCCAATGAGAGGCTTAAAGGATATCATGTGAGACATCCACTGGGCTCCTCCAATGCCCCTAAAGATGCCTCGTGTGTTGCTTTTATTCTGGCAGGCTGGCTGGTGATAACAGCACACCTGTGTGTGATACAGCTACAGTCTACGCGCCTGTAGATCTGCTCCGTAGGCACCTTTTATTGAATACCACATAATATGGACCATGACGAAAGTATGGAAAAGCCCAGAATGAGGAAGACTTCCTTCAGTCTGTTAGGGGTGGCCTAGAACAGAAACAGCGCAACGGTATTCTGGGAGAGTGTGAGCACAGGCTGGCTGGCCGGGGTGTGGACCATTGGAGGCACTGACTTTCCTTCTGAAACAAAAGATAGTTCTAGGCCAGAGTTCCAGTCTAGTGGTGAGCCAGTGTGAAGGCTGACGGGTGGAGCATCCCTCAGGTGGGGTCGGGGTAAGCCTCCTCCACCCACCATCACAGAGCTATTGGGAGCAGAAGCCTGTCCAGTGCCAAGCCACATCCAAGCCTTCGGAGGGCAGAGAGTGGCAGAGGCTGCCCTGTCAAAGAGCTTCCTGGCTGGAAAGCTCCAAGAAGAGCAGGTGGACTTCCAGACGGACCGGCTCCCACCCTGTGCCATGTCTGCTGAACCTGGGATTTTACACAGGTTCACTGCTACCCTGAAATGCTGGCCCACCTAGTTTCTCAGGCAACCACCTCCTAACCCTCTTCCTCTACTTGTTCCGCATCCTCACACCCCACTGTGGCATGACGTTTGCGACTGCTTGTTCTCCTTCATGTTGTTTAAATTCAAACTGTATCCTGTGTAGGCCCCAGAGAACTGGGGACATCCAGCAACTACTAAGCTAAGAGACTGACCACTCAGGCATCATTCCTAATGAGCCCTAAGACAACACCTGGGGCCACCAGGCCTCCTTACATAGCCACAGTTTTATAAAAATCCTTGGGAGTTGGGAAGTTCTTACTGAGGCTGAAGAAGGAAGCAGTAGCTGCCAAGAGCTGTGCTTACAGGTATGGCCTCCTGTATTGGCTTTTGGGGATTTTTTTTTTTTTTTTGCACTTGCTCTGCCTACAGAGGGTACCACCTCGGTTCCCTCAGTACCGTGACAGCAATGACCAGCAGTAATGTAAATATGGCGCTAAATACCAGTCTCTCTCATCATCCCTCTAGCCACCCTGAGGGTACCAACATGGTCTGCTATGGCACACAGATGAACACAGGGTGCCGCAGATTAAGTAACAGGCTCCCTCTGCCCCTTGCAATTGGCAAGTGCCACAGCGCATCTCGGTATCGGCTGGTGGGTCCTCTCCTCCACATGGCTAATCTTTGGTAGTGAAGAAGCTGGGTGAGACTGTCATCCATCTGAACCACAGTTTAGGACCCTTTGGCTGATTTTGGGAACCTGTGTGGCCCTAGGACCTGAGTCCAGTACCAACTTTGGGGCCATGTCAGTGAGTTTCATTCAGGTCCATGCAACATGTGCTCATATCTGGAGGCTGGGGTACATTTCTGCCTTAGCAGGGTGTTGGTCTTATCCTCAATTCTGCCTCAAGGGAACCCCAAAACTGTCCAGTCTTTAGAGGGCTGGGCTTGGCTCTGGCTTTGAATCAACCCTCCCTTTAGCCTTTCCCTCCTGGACCTGTTTGGAGAGAGTTTTGTTGGCATGGGGCGGGGGGGGGGGGTGTCTGTGATCCATTCCTCTGAGAACCAAACGAAGTGGGGAAACAGGTTCAACAAAAGCAGAAGAAAAGCAGGCAGGTGTGGAGGAACCTCACACTACATGGAGTGGTTTGAGCTGGGTGAAAAAAGCAGGTTTCGTGTGGTTGGGGGAAGGTGGGGAGAGCTGGCTTGATGGGGAAGGTGAGGCGCATCTGAAGCAAACTGGTAGAGAGCACAGGTCCCTGAGTCACCCTCACATGCCACCAGCCTGTCTTTTTCTTTCACAAGGAGGTGGCTGTGCTGGGCCAAGGAGAGGAGAGGTACCTCATGAGAATTTGGAAGGCGCTCCTACTACGTCTCTAGATATCAGGGATGACCAGGAAGAAAGCAAAAGAACGCAAGTGTCCTGTCCTCCTGCCTTAACCCCTAAAGCATCACCAGAACACCCTGGAAAGGCCACAGCCTACCCAGGGACATGTCCACAGCTAGCCATGTCTCGGTGCTTCTCCAGTATGCTAACAGACTCCTGCACTGGCCCCTTGCTTTCCAGTTGCCCTGCCCAGCGGGCTGTCTCTGCAGCCCACAGGTTGGGGGATTCCAGTTGGGGTCTTTTGTAGGGGATGTGGGAGGGGGATCCAGGTCCACAACCAGGACTGGGGTTTTCGCTGGTCCAGGGCCGTAGCACCCACCTGGGTATTCAGGGAAGCAGATGGTCAGGGGCGACTTCTTAATCTTCTCGCCAAAGAGGTCTTTCTTGTTGAGGAAGAGAATGATGGAGGTATCGATGAAAAACTTGTTGTTACAGATGGAATCGAAGAGCATGAGAGACTCGTGCATGCGGTTCTGCAGCCCCGGTGGGGAGGGGAGAGAGCGAGACAGAAAGAGACACACAGAGACAGGGAAGAGAAGAAGAGAGTTAGGTGTGAAGAGAGACTGGGTTGTTCAGCACCCAGGAGGCCCTGGGCTCCAGGCTCCTCCGTGAGGTCAATGGATCAAACCTGTAGTTGGGAATGCATCACAGTGCATCTGATGCTAGCACGCCAAGCACTCACCATTCTGGGCCAGTGGGAGACTGATCTTGGAGCCGGCTGTGGCTCCGTGGATGAGACTGAGGTTAGGAGACCTAGGATCAGAATGGCAGAGCCCCAAGCTGTGTGATTGTCTCCCTAGAATGTGTGTGAGCACAGTGTGGGACTGGAGTCAGGGAGCTGGGCTTTCACTTTGGCCCCCTTATCTTCTGCACAGTCAGGCCTCTCTCATGGGTTGACAGGTGGGAGGGTACATGCCAGGAAGATGGGGTGACTGCTACTAGCATCCCTGAAGGTGGCCACTTGCGAGGCCATTTTCAGGGATGGGGCAAATGTCTCCTCTTGCTGGGCTAAACCCAACCTACATGGCAGATAGGAATTACAATCTTGTATACAGAAACTTATACTGTCTCATATACAGAAACTTATGGCTGAATGGGATGGACACCCAGAATAAGGCCCGAGTTTCAGGAGAATGACCTTTCACCCCAGGTAAAGGCCAATTGTTTTACTTTAGAAGCCAAGCACATTCACCTGTTTCTCGCTATAGGGAGCCTGTTGCTCTGTTAGTGAACCTCTCTGCAGAGAGGTGTGGAGAGAGGTGCCTCTCCTAGTGTCCCAGGTAGTCTGTTCTGGTTTTGGGAAGCTTGACACCCGAGTCTGAACTCAAGCTCTGAGAAATCCACACTAGATCTCTGGCAAGTAACAGAAGGGCAGAACGAGTGTGGATGTTGCTGGACACTGCTGAGGCTCGTGGACCCGGGGCAAACAAGAGCAGGAGCTGGGTTACCTGCAGGCCTCGTGGCCATTCTGCCTTCCTGCCTAAGCAGGAGCTAAGATGACAGAGTGACAACTGCTGTCCTTGTGCTGGCACCATGCTCAGCACTCTACCTGCCTAAGGTCCTTCAGCTCATCAACCTGTAGGGGGTCAGTAGCTGTGACTGAAGAGCAGAGAGCAGTGTTGGGAGATGTGACTCAGTAGGCAGAGTGCTTGCCTAGCATGTTGGAGGCTCTGGGTTCCATCCCGTGCTCTGCAAGCAAATGTAAACCAGAGCAGACATGCACCGGGCCCTGAGCTCCACCCAGAGCTTCTTGGGCCGTTTTTCCAGTTAGTGTGGTAATCTGGGCCTTTCAAAGTCATCAGTGTCATGGCTGGCTCCATGCCTTAGGGCCAGCCCTGCCTTCCATCATCTCTCCCAGCCTGGGAACTCTGTTCTTCGGGCTGACAGTAATGTGGGGTTCACAGCCCGAGTGCTCAGCTGCTTCCCACATCCCCTGGACAACAGGAAAACATAGTGCCCCCTTGTATCTGCAGCAAATTACTGTCCTTGATTCTGCTAAGCAAATCCAGTGACATTCATTCTTATTCTCCAATAAAGCCTCCCTGTCCCCTGCACAGGACTCACGTGCCATCTTGGTGGACTCTGCTCAGAGAGGTGCGCCATGTGGACCTGTGTTCAGGACCTAGCATTGTGATACTTGCAACAAATACGACAGCCGGAAAGCTTTGAGACTCCAAGGTTTCAACAGGAAAACATCCTACAGGGTCACCATGGCCTATAGCTGCCAATGCAAAACCTCAACCATTGCACATTGTCCCAAGAGTTACTGAGTCTCCAGGTGGTGGTGGACACAATACAGACATTTGGGATGCTAAGGACCAGAGAGAAATCACAGAGGGGTCACCAGAGTTGTTCAAGCTAATATTGGGGGCCACCTGCTATGGACAGGGCTGAAGGACTCCTCAAGGGTTGATATGCCTAGGTTTGGAAGACTCAAGAGCAATTCACCAAGGTTCCTGGATTCCCACCTGCTGAGTCTCGGCCCACACAGTTCCTACCCCCCACACTGCAGTCCACTTTTAGGTCAGTGGTATCTTGTGCATTAACAAAGTCTGAGGTCCTGAGAGCAGCATGAATTAGCCGAGATTCTGGCGTCAATGGACATACACGGAACTGCTCTGAGGGATGGGGCATGCAGTAGGGCTGGACAGAGCTCCGGGAGGGCGGTGAAAAGGGAAGCTGCTGGGGGAGCGCCGGTACTGAGACCCTCTCCATGCTCAGCCTGACAGCCCCCCCTCAGGAGCCCATGACCAACATGCCTGGAGTACAACAGCTTGTACTCACAGGAGGAAACAGACGCCAGGTACATTCAGAGCAGACATCACCAAAACTGAGAAAAGAGAAGTTAGGGACCACAGATGGCCAACAGCCACCTGCCTGCCATTGCTTTCTCACGGAGCCACTGGAGTCTTCCCGAGGCTCAATTCCTCCCAGTCCTCCACCTGCCCAGGTGGCAGCAGAGCTGAGAACAGAAGGAAGCCATGTCACAATGACCAGCACCCAGCACCAGATCAGGAGCCTTGGTCCTAAGCATCTTGAGACACCAGGTGTTAGGGCGCTAGGACCCTGGGAAGCAGCTCAGCACAGGACGGATCCACCTCTGCCTCACAACAAGGCTGGAGTGAGCAGGGTGGCCAGTGGCCTGAATCCCACTCCCAGTAGTGCTGTGCCTACTCTGCTAGTCCGCCTGCCCGCAGTCCCGACACTGGGGAGAACAGAAGAACCGGTTGCGTAGGTTTATCTGGCAGAAGCTCCTCGGCACTGACACAATACATCACACTGGTGCTAGAAAGAGCTGGCACTTTTTATTAATGGTGGGTGACTAATAAATACATTATGGCAGCCAATAAATTATTACAGTAACTAGGTATTTATTAAATCAGCAAGCCACTCTTCTTACAAAATGACAGTTAATGAGGGTAGGTGATGGCAATGGGTCAGGAGGTGGGGCCACTGCACCTAAGGCTCTGCTAAGGGGAAAAGAGGGTACCCGGCCTGTGGCCTGGGACTGGAAAGTGCGCATAGGCCACATGGGCCAAGTCAGAAGTCAGGGAGAAGACGGGGAAGTGGGGGGCTGCTGCCCACGCAGGGCAGGCAGCTGTGGTTGGTGCAGGAAGCTAAAGGGGAGCAGGGAGTGGGCAGAGAGCTGCTGGGAGGAGCAGTGTATCTGCTGGTGGCCTTTCGTGCCTGGGGAAGAGAAGAAAGCTGCCCTTCACAGGGTAGTCTGCTCCCACTAGTGGGCTCAGGACTGTGGATAAAGGCCATTATTTCTGTTTCCTTCCACCGGTTCCTGCCTTGACACGGCCATCATCTGGCATGGTCTCTAAGGCCAACCCCACTCTCTAAGCAGGTGTGCATAAGGCTCTTCTTACCGAGGGGTGGGGTTTGGGGGAGGCCTGCTTACACTCTGGGTCCTGTTCTTCGAGACGCTGGGCCTTTCTTTTTCTAGCTTGTAGCCTGTTGATCCTGTCAGGAAGGATCTTGCCTCCAGTTGTCCAGATTGAATCTCCATCAAGAGCTGTGGGGCTGGCCCTGAAGCTTATCAGCTAGAAGATTCCCTGCACCTTCAGAATCCTCAGAAGAGGGTGGCAGGCTACGACTGGGTGAGGGCGGGATGAGATCTGGAGGCTTCATGAGTCTCTCCTGTGTGTGGTAGGTTTCCTTGTCAAGAGGCTGGGTCAGATGGAGAAGGGGAGGGGGTCAGGAAGAGAGAGAAGCCTGCCCTCAGGGTAACGGCTGTAGCATGCAGTGTCGGGGAACCATGGGCACATCGGTTGCAGCAGTACTTTCTGCAGAAGCCTGTGGATAGCTAGGTTGTGGGGTTCAGGACACTCAGTGATAATCAGTGCAGTCCACACAGGTCAGGTGCCTTCAGTTCCTAACAGCAGGTATGGGCCTGGGCTAGGAGGCCGAGACGATGGAGGGCTTTTGCCTGGTCCAAGAGGATCCGAAAGGACAGGGCACCGGGATCTAGGGACTCTACAGAAGGGATCACGGGAGGCTTAAGGCCAGAGCTACTGGGGAGTGGCTTAGACTGGGAGGAGTCTATCTTCATCTCCAAACCAGAGTTCAATACAGCACCCTCCGCAACTCAGACCAAAGACTTGGGGGGGGGGCTCTACCCATGTTTAAAGGGAAGATTCTTGGAATGGTCACGGATACAGGCTCAGGACTGGCCCATGGGCGTCTAGGCAAGAGGCATGGTTCCACGAATGTGGTGAAGGCACTCTTCCTGGGAACTGGCTCCTGGCCTGCTGAGTGAGAGCATTCAGAAACTGCAGGACGATCCCTGACATGGCCACTACACATAAGAGACATTGCCCTGGTCTGGCCACTTACAACGCTTCCCCCGCACCCAGTACGACGACGGAGCCAAGCCTCATCTCTTATCCACATTTTCCCCCCATGGTAGAGCCGCTGGTGATGACACAGAAGGGAGGTGGACACTTTTCCCTGTGGACCGTGTTCTTGAGGGCCTACAGTAGATGGCCTAAGACCGCCCTCTCTGGAATGCCTGGAGTGGGAGGCCCAAGAGCAGAGCAAGACACAAACAGGAGTGGGGAGTCTAGGCCGGCCCTGGCCCCGCTGAGGGCTCTGGCTACTGCACTGCAATGATCTGAAGGGGTTGCTCGGGAAGTGGGAACTGTGTGGTTATAGGAATGGTGACTTCTACCTCCCCGGAAGTGGTCTTAAAAGATGGGGCTTGACCAAAATCCCTTGATTGCAGGTGTTTTTAAATTTGGAATTACAGTCTGGGGACACAGGTGGTCACCCACAGTGGAGCCAATGACTTAATCGGCCTTAGGCACCACATCAGGTCACTGAGACTGTGGGCTCCAGGAATCTGTTCTCTGCCATCTTCCAGTTCCCGGCACAAGGTTCTCAAACGACGGCGGTGTGCACAATGTGGGTTGAGGGGGAGTGGCAAGGCAGTCAAACTGGGGTGTGCTTCCTAGAGGATCACCCCTGCAAGCATTTGGCACTGGGGAAGGTCCCCTGGACCACCAGAGTTCTGTTCTTGTTGGAACCAACAAGCCCAGAGCTGATGGCATGGCCAGGGGGACTGGGAAAGAGAGCCAGGGTCCTGCCTGGCCTGGGGCTGAGCACTGTTCAGAGTGGAGGTCAGGAGAACACAGGGCTTGAGGAAGGCAGAGACCCTTCTAGGTTAGACCTTTCCTCACTGCTCTGTGGACACATTGGCACCTCCAGGTACAGCCAGTGCCATGAGCACACAAGCCTGTCTCAACCACTGGCCATGGTAGCAGCTGATAGGAGATGTCAAGGAATGACAGGAAAATGTTCTGACTGTCCAAAGTCAGCCAAGGCGAGGGCTGCCAAAACAATTCCTCCCCTTTTCTTAGGAACTTCTGCAGTAAAGTCCCTCCCTGGGCTCCTCGGGCTCTTCCCCCCAGGGGGCAGGGTGTATGTCTGAGTTGGTTTGTACTCCTCCTAAGCTCACACTCCAGGGCACTGTAGGCTCATCGCTTGCTTTCTACCCTGAGAGCAGGACTATACCAAGGGTTTCCTGCCTTCTTCACCACGGTGGAGTAAAGCAAGGCATTGGCTTCAGGGCTCAGTCTCCTGTGCTTGCCTGAAGAGCTTCCAGTCCCAAGCGTGCCTACTCTGGCTGTGACTTGAAGAAAAGGGCAGCTGAGCCTGTCTGAGCAGAACCAGCAGATGGGTCTTTCAGGACTTAAATCAACCTGTGCAAGGAAGAGCTGCCTTCCCCCTCATCTTTCCTCCCCACCCAAACTTCTGGGCACAGGTCTTGTTTCCCCACCGAGGCTCTTTCGTAGTTGGCCAGTCTTAAGGAATAATCCCAGGTTCTGAAGAGTCCAGGGGCAAGGGAAGATGGCAGAGAAGGGCCAAGATCCAAGGTGAATGAGGAGGGAAGCCCTCCCCAACATCTGAATCTTTGCACCCTAAAAGTGGCCTGATTATATGTTGATGTTTGGTAACAGAACTGCCCTCTACCAAACAGACCCTAAGGAAAGCTGAGAGACGGCATCTACTATCCCCTAATCAGCCAGCACCTGTCATAGGGCCATCCTGCAAGCCACCCTATCACCTAGGTGAAAAGGAGACACAGATACAGCACATGACCATTCTGAACCAGAGGGCAGCGTAGCTCACTCAGGCTCGGAGTAAAACACTTAAGAGACTTGGTTGGCCGGCGAGCAACATCCAGGTGGTGGGCAGTATTTCCTGGCCTTGTGTGTGGTGCTCCACACCTCTGCCCAACCCTGTTCCCATGTGTCATGCAGTCAGAGTAGGGTAGGGTGGGGATGCTCAAAGGATGCTGCCTCCTCCCCCAGGGACAGCCTCTGGGATTTTCTTCAGTGCACAGAGCATCCTAGCGGTGGCAGAGCTCTGGATCCAGGGGAGAAGTGAGCAGCAGGCTGGGCAGGAGGCCAGGGCTCAGTAGAGTCCACAGCCCCTCAGATTTTTGGCGATGATGACGTCCGTCACAGCATCAAAGACAAACTGGATGTTGTTGGTGTCCGTGGCACAGGTGACATGGGTGTAGATTTCCTTGTGAGCTGATTTATTCTTACTCTCATACTGCCCCTGGATGTGAGCCACAGCTTCTGTGAAGGCACTGGGGCCTGCAAGACGAAACAGCGGGTGAGGGGACTCAGCTGACGGAGGTACCCTGGAGTCGCTCAGCACGGGATCCCTGGGCTGGCCATTGTGTCACTTAGGCCAGTGGCCATGGAGCAGGTGCCAGAA